>NC_058520.1:474776734-475079764 GCF_904849725.1 Hordeum vulgare subsp. vulgare
AAATGTCTGGGTTACACGGTCGTCTGACTTCACTTGGAGTCGAACTTCCGGATGATGCTATAATTGACAGAATCCTCCAGTCTCTCCCACCAAGCTACAAAGGTTTTGTGCTGAACTACAACATGCAAGGGATGGAGAAGACCATTCCCGAGTTGTACTCGATGCTCAAGTCTGCAGAAGTAGAAATCAAGAAAGAGCATCAAGTGTTGATGGTCAACAAGACCACTAGTTTCAAGAAGGGCAAGGGTAAGAAGAACTTCAAGAAAGACGGCAAAGCCGTTGCCGCGCCCAGTAAGCCAGATGCGAGGAAGAAGAAAAAGAATGGACCCAAGCCTGAGACTGAGTGCTTCTATTGCAAGGGAAAGGGTCACTGGAAGCGGAACTGGCCCAAATACTTAGCGGACAAGAAGGCCGGCAACGTTAAAGGTATATGTGATATACATGTTATTGATGTGTACCTTACCAGCACTCGTAGTAGCTCCTGGGTATTTGATACCGGTGTTGTTGCTCACATTTGCAACTCAAAGTAGGAACTGCGGAATAAGCGGAGACTGGCCAAGGACGAGGTGACGATGCGCGTCGGGAATGGCTCCAAGGTCGATGTGATCACCGTCGGCACGCTACCTCTACATCTACCGTCGGGATTAGTTTTAAACCTTAATAATTATTATTTAGTACCAGCTTTGAGCATCAATATTGTATCAGGGTCTTGCTTAATGCGAGACGGCTACTCATTTAAGTCAGAGAATAATGGTTGTTCTATTTATACGAGTGATATGTTCTATGGTCATGCTCCACCGGTGAATGGTTTATTCTTGATGAATCTCGATCGTGATGTTACGCATACTCATAGTGCGAGTACCAAAAAATGTAAAGTTGATAATGATAGTCCCACATACTTGTGGCACTACCGCCTTGGTCATATCGGCGTTAAGCGCATGAAGAAGCTCCATACTGCTGGACTATTAGAGTCTCTTGACTTTGAATCATTTGACACATGCGAACCGTGCCTCATGGGCAAGATGACTAAGACTCCATTCTCAGGAATAATGGAGAGAGCAACCGACTTATTGGAAATAATACATACTGATGTGTGTGGTCCAATGAACGTTGAAGCTCGCGGTGGTTGTCGTTATGTTCTCACTCTCACTGATGATTTGAGTAGGTATGGGTATATCTACTTGATGAAGCACAAATCTGAGACGTTTGAAAAGTTCAAGGAATTTCAGAGTGGGGTCGAGAATCAACGTGACAGAAAAATAAGTGTCTACGATCTGATCATGGAGGAGAATATTTGAGTCAGGAGTTTGGCACACACCTAAGGAAGTGTGGAATCGTTTCACAACTAACGCCGCCTGGCACACCGCAACGCAACGGAGTGTCTGAACATCGTAATCGCACTTTATTAGATATGGTACGATCTATGATGTCTCTTACCGACTTACCGCTATCAATTTTGGGATACGCATTAGAAACTGCAGCATTCACTTTAAAAAGGGCACCGTCTAAATCCATTGAGACGACACCGTATGAACTATGGTTTGGCAAGAAACCTAAGTTGTCGTTTCTTAAAGTTTGGTGCTGCGATGCTTATGTGAAGAAACTTCAACCAGAAAAGCTCGAACCCAAAGCGGAGAAATGCGTATTCATATGATACCCTAAGGAGACTATTGGGAATACCTTCTATCTTAGATCCGAAGGTAAAACCTTTGTTGCCAAGAACGGATCCTTTCTAGGGAAAGAGTTTCTCTCGAAAGAAGTAAGTGGGAGGAAGGTAGAACTTGATGAGGTAATTACACCCACTCTCGAACAGGATAGTAGCGCAGCGCGGGAAGTTGTTCCTGTGGCGCCTACACCAACTGAAGAGGAAGTTAATGATAATGCTCATGAAGCTTCGGATCAAGTTACTACTGTGCCGCAAAGGTGCACAAGGGTACGCTCCGCACCAGAGTGGTACGGCAACCCTGTAATGGAAATCATGTTGTTAAACAACGGTGAACCTTCGAACTATGAAGAAGCTATGGCGGGCCTGTATTCCAACAAATGGCATGAAGCTATGAAATCCGAGATAGGATCCATGTATGAGAACAAAGTATGGACTTTCGTGGACTTGCCCGATGACCGGCGAGCCATAGAAAATAAATGGATCTTCAAGAAGAAGACTGATGCAAACGGTAATCTAACCGTTTATAAAGCTCAACTTGTCGCAAAGGGTTTTCGACAAATTCAAGGAATTTACTACGAGGAGACTTTCTCTCCCGTAGCGAAGCTGAAATCAGTCTGAATCATGTTAGCACTTGCCGCCTTTTATGATTATGAAATTTGGCAAATGGACGTCAAAACAGTGTTCCTTAACGGGAATCTTAAGGAATAGTTGTATATGATGCAACCAGAAGGTTTTGTCGACCCTAAGGGTGCTAACAAAGTGTGCAAGCTCCAGCGCTCCATCTATGGGCTGGTGCAAGCATCTCGGAGTTGGAACATTCGCTTTAATGAGGTAATTAAAGCGTTTGGGTTCATACAGGTTTATGGAGAAGCATGTCTGTACAAGAAAGTGAGTGGAAGCTCTGTAGCTTTCCTCATACTGTATGTGGATGACATATTATTGATGGGGAATGTTATAGAGATGTTGGAGAGCATAAAGGCATATTTGAACAAGAGTTTTTCAATGAAGGACCTTGGAGAAGCTGCATACATATTAGGCATCAAGATCTCTAGAGATAGATCGAGACGCCTCATAGGTCTTTCGCAAAGTACATACCTTGACAAGATATTGAAGAAGTTCAATATGGAAAACTCAAAGAAAGGGTTCTTGCCAGTTTTGCAAGGTATGAGATTGAGTAACACTCAGTCACCGACCACGACAGCAGATAGAGAAGATGAGTTTTGTCCCCTACGCTTCAGCCGTAGGCTCTCTTATGTATGCCATGCTGTGTACTAGACCTGATATAAACCTTGCCATAAATTTGGTAGGGAGGTACCAAAGTGATCCCGGTATGGAACACTAGACATCAGTCAAGAATATCCTTAAGTACCTGAAAAGGACTAAGGAAATGTTTCTCATTTATGGAGGTGACGAAGAGCTCGTCGTAAAGGGTTACGTCGACGCTAGCTTCGACACAGATCCGGATGACTCTAAGTCACAAACCGGATACGTATATGTTTTGAATGGTGGGGCAGTGAGCTGGTGCAGCAGCAAGCAAGAAGTCGTACATGTGAAGCGGAGTACATAGCTGCTTCAGAAGCAGCTCATGAAGGAATTTGGATGAAGTAGCTCATCACCGACCTTGGAGTGGTTCCAAGCTCGTCGGGTCCAATGACACTCTTCTGTGATAACACTGGGGCCATTGCCATAGCCAAGGAGCCCAGGTTTCACCGGAAGACGAAGCACATCAAACGCCGCTACAACTCCATCCAAGACCATGTCCAGAGTGGAGTAATAGAGATTTGTAAAGTACACACGGATCTGAATGTTGCAGACCCGTTGACTAAACCTCTTCCATGAGCAAAACATGATCAACACCATAATGCTATGGGTGTTCGATACATCACAATGTAACTAGATTATTGACTCTAGTGCAAGTGGGAGACTGTTGGAAATATGCCCTAGAGGCAATAATAAAATGGTTATTATCATATTTCCTTGTTCATGATAATCGTCTATTGTTCATGCTATAATTGTATTAACAGGAAACAGTAATACATGTGTGAATAAATAGATCACAATGTGTCCCTAGCAAGCCTCTAGTCGGCTAGCTCGTTAGTCAATAGATGATCATGGTTTCCTAGTCATGGGCATTAGATGTCATTGATAACTGGATCACATCATTGGGAGAATGATGTGATGGACAAGACCCAATCCTAAGCGTAGCACTAGATCGTATTGTTCGTATGCTAAAGCTTTTCCAATGTCAAGTGTCTTTTCCTTCGACCATGAGATTATGCAACTCCCGGATACCGTAGGAGTGCTTTGGGTGTATCAAACGTCACAATGTAACTGGGTGACTATAAAGGTGCACTACGGGTACCTCTGAAAGTGTCTGTTGGGTTGGTACGAATCGAGATCGGGATTTGTCACTCCGTGTGACGGAGAGGTATCTCTGGGCCCACTCAGTAGAACATCATCATGAGCTCAATGTGACTAAGGAGTTAGTCACACGATGACGTGCTATGGAACGAGTAAAGAGACTTACCGCTAACGAGATTGAACAAGGTATAGGTATACCGACGATCGAATCTCGGGCAAGTTCTATACCGACAGACAAAGGGAATTGTATACGGGATTGATTGAATCCTTGACATCGTGGTTCATCCGATGAGATCATCGTGGAGAAAGTGGTAGCCACCATGGGTATCTAGACCCCGCTGATGGTTATTGGCTGGAGAGGTGTCTCGGTCATGTCTACCTGTCTCCCGAACCCGTAGGGTCTACACACTTAAGGTTCGATGACGCTAGGGTTATAGGGAATTATTATACGAGGATATCGAAAGTTGTTCGGAGTCCCGGATGAGATCCCGGACATCACGAGGAGCTCCGAAATGGTCCGGAGGTAAAGATTGATATATAGGACGGATGGTTTCGGACACCGAAAGTGTTTCGAGCGTCACCGGTAACGTACCGGGTCCACCGGGACCACCGGAGGTGGCCCCGGGGGTCCACTGGAAGGGGCAACGACCCCGGGAGGCTAGATGGGCCAAGTGCGGGAGGGGACCAGCCCCTAGGTGGGCTGGTGCGCCCTCCACACTCAGCCCAAGGCGCGGGAGGTGGAGAGGGGGGGAAACCCTAGGCGCTGGTGGGCCTAAGGCCCACCTAGGGGTGCTCCACCCCTCCCCCTTGCCCTGGCCGCCGCACCTCCCATCTGGGGCGCTGCCGCACCACCTAGGGTGGGAACCCTAGGGGTGGCACCCCCTCCCCTCCTCCTATATATAGTGGGCACTTTTGGGCTTGTGGAGACACGGTTTTCCCTCTCCCTCGGCACAGCCCTGCTCTTCTTTCTCCTCCTCTCTGCCGGTGCTTGGCGAAGCCCTGCCGGGAGACCTCGTCTCTCCATCGACACCACGCCGTCGTGCTGCTGGAGATCTTCCCCAACCTCTCCCTCCTCCTTGCTGGATCAAGGTGCGGGAGACGTCACCGGGCTGCACGTGTGTTGCACGCGGAGGTCCGTAGTTCGGCACTAGATCGGAATCACACCGCGATCTGAATCGCCGCGAGTACGACTCCATCAACCGCGTTCTAGCAACGCTTCCGCTTAGCGATCTTCAAAGGTATGAAGATGCTCTCACCCCTCTCTCATTGCTGGTCTCTCCATAGAAAGATCTGAATATACGTAGGTTTTTTTTGAATTTATGCTACGTTACCCAACACATATGATGTATTTCCCTTACCATCTAGTTGTGATGAATGAGTCTTTTCCTTTAAGATCTCGTCATGTTGGATTAAGCTTATTGGTATGATAGCACTTGATGTAAGTCTTGTGCGGGATACCGATAGTGACATTGGGGTATTCTATTGATTCACTTGATATATGTTGAGGCATTGATAACCCACAAGTATAGGGGATCACAACAGTTTTCGAGGGTAGAGTATTCAACCGAAATTTATTGATTCGACACAAGGGGAAGCCAAAGAATATTCTCAAGTATTAGTAGTTGAGTTGTCAATTCAACCACACCTGAAGGACTTAGTATCTGCAGAAAAGTATCAGTAGCAAGGTAGTGTGATAGCAACATTAGTAGCAGTAACCAGTAGCAGCAAAGTGACAGCAGTAGCAGCAAAGTAACAGCACCAGCACTAACAGCAGTAGCAGCAGAGTAACAGTAGCAGAAGTAGCGACAAAGTAACGTAGCAAGGACCAGTAGTAAAAGACTCGTAGGCATTGGATCGGTGATGGATGATTATGCCGGATGGTATTCATCATGCAACAGTTATAACACGGAGAGATATGTAACTAGCTCCAATTCGTCAATGTAATGTAGGCATGTATTCCGTATGTAGTCATACGTGCTTAGGAAAAAGAACTTGTGTGACATCTATTGTCCATCCCTCCCATGGCAGCGGGGTCCTAATGGAAACTACGGGATATTAAGGTTCTCCTTTTAATAAATAATTGGACCAATGCTTAACACTTAATGAATACATGAACTCCTCATACTATGGTCATCTCCGGGAATGGTTCCGGCTATTGTCACTCTGGGGTTGACGGGTCATAACACATAGTAGGTGACTACAACTTGCAAGATAGGATCAAGAACACACATATATTGACATAAACATAATAGGTTCAGATCTAAAATCATGGCACTCGGGCCCTAGTGACAAGCATTAAGCATGGCAAAGTAGTAGCAACATCAATCTCAGAACAGAGTGGATACTAGGGATCAATCCCCGTCAAAACTAACTCGATTACATGATAGATCTCATCCAACTCATCACTGTCCAGCAAGCCTACGATGAGATTACTCACGAACGGTGAAGAGCATCATGGAATTGGCGATGAAGGAAGGTTGGTGATGACGATGGCGACGACCTCCCCTCTCCGGAGCCCAGAACGGACTCCAGATCCGCCCTCCACAGGAAGAACAGGAGGTGGCGGCGCCTCCATATCGTAAAACGCGATGAACTCTTCTCCTCGATTTTTTTTCCAGACGAAAGGGACTAAATAGAGCTGGATTTGGAGGCGGTGGAGCAACGTGGGCCCCACAAGCCTGCCAGGTGCGGCCAGGGGAGCCCGCGCGTGGTGGGCTTGTGGGCTCCACGCTCCACTTCTCCGGTTGATTCTTGCGCCAGTATTTTTTATATATTACACAAAAAATACTTGTATATTGCCAGGTCATTCCGAGAACTTTTATTTCTGCGCAAAAACAACACCATGGCAATTCTGCTGAAAACAGCGTTAGTCCGGGTTAGTTCCATTCAAATCATGCAAATTAGAGTCCAAAACAAGGGCAAAAGAGTTTGGACAAGTAGATACGACGGACACGTATCAGGTATCAACCTGCGGGTTCCGGTGACCTTGGGGATATATGCATAGGGGTTGATTGCACGCTTTCATACCATGTTCTCCGATAGAAATCTTGGGGTGCTCCTTGCACGTTCTTTGTGTTGGGTTGAAAATGATAGCTCTGAAATTGTTTGATGCATGTCACACAATTTAGCCATGGATACTTGAGGTGACATTGGATTATCTAGGTGACATTAGGGTCGATTGATATGTATCATTGGTGTTATTCAAGTACGAACTCTTAGATAGATCGAATGGAAAGTATAGCCTGATGTTATCTTAGTACAAACTCTTGAATAGATTGAACAGAAAGGATAGCTTGATGTTATCTTAGCACGAACTCTTGAATAGATTGATCGGAAAGAATAACTTTGAAGTGGTTCTACTACCTACACCAATTTCATCTTATTGTTCTCCACTAGATAGGAACTTTGGATTGATTCTTTGTTGCACGGTGAGGGATCCAACTATGTTTGCATTGTTGAGAGATTACACTAGTGAAAGTATGTACCCTAGGCCTTATTTACAAGCATTAATACAACATTTTGCTCGCTGTTTGCCACTTGTTACCTTGTTGTTTTTATATTTTTTGATTACAAAAACCTATATCTACCATCGATATTGCAGTTGTATCACCATCTCTTCGCTGAACTAGTGCACCTATACAATTTACCATTGTATTGGGTCTGTTGGGGACACAAGAGATTTCTCGTATTTGATTGCAGGGTTGCTTGAGAGAGACCATCTTCATCCCACACCTCCCACAGATTGATAAACCTTAGGTCGTCCACTTGAGGGAAAATTGCTATTGTCCTACAAAACTCTGTGCTTGGAGACCCAACACGAGTCTACACGAATAAAGTTGTGTAGTAGACATCAAGCTATTTTCTAGCGTTGTTGCCGAGGAGGTGAGTGCTTGAAGGTATATCTTTAGATCTTGCAATTAAATATTTTAGTTTCGTGTTTTCACTAGTTTTGTTTAATAAAATAAAACTACAAAAATGGAGTCTACGTTGCCTAAATGGTTTCATCGTTTTAAAGTCTTATGTGAAAAAGTTGGTTTGGAAAATTTTGCTCATGTCAGTTCCTTGAATGACGAGCATGATTGCAATGTTGTTAGTACAAGTTCTCTTAATATCCATGATGTTAATGATGATTGCACTAGTCATGATAAAAAGGTTTCCTATAAGCATGTAAATTTTTGTGGAGTGAATAAAATTTGCAAAGTCATGCCATATAGGGACGATAGATTTTGCAAGAAGCATAAACATGATCAAACTAATTGGTGGCTTAAAGTGATAGATGAAAGTGCCACAGAATTATGCTCTCTACATCCCATTACCTATGAACTTTGCAATAGAGTTGGTCATCTTAATTTCCAATGCAAGTTTTTTTATGATCGAACCGTTTCCAAATATTGTGATAATTTGATCTCCCATGAACTCTATAATGAACTTTGTTTATTTTTGGGGCAGGAAGAATTGTCACATAAAAATGATTGGTTTGATATATTCCTTATCAATAATGGTAATGGAACTAATCTACAGGAAATCATTTTGCATGGTGAATTGCAATGAGAATGCTTATATCATCAACTATAGAAAGAATGAGAAACCAATAGAATATAAAAGGAACACTAGTGAAACGGTAAAGCTCTCCCAATACCCCCTATTGTTTCTCATGACGAATCAGGTTGCAAGGAAGATCTTTCCATCAAACCAATCTCTTTAAGAAGCTCGAAAAAATCACTTAGACCCACACATAAGGTGGTGAAGAAGAAGAAAAGAAGGAAAAGTAGAGCTAAAAAGGTATCTCTCCCAAATAATGTTGTTCCTATAATCATTGAGAATGAATACAAAAATAGTGTGGATGATGATGCACTTGATGATTATTTTGGTATGCCTACTACTTGTTGTGATGAGGATAATTGGGAAGATAATGATACTCCTTATAATATTGAAAATCTTTTTGGCACCAACTTGGAAAATTGTGATGATAATAATAGTTGCACTATTGGTGCTATTCATGCTATTGATGATTATGCTAATGATATTCAAACCACAAGCTTGGGGATACTATGCTTGATGAGAATGAAATATTTGAGAATATATTTGCTGCAGTTGATGCGTATTCCAAGCTTGGGGATGCTATGCATAATGAAGATGATCTTTTTAGTCCCCCAAGTTTTGATGAGCAAATTTATTATGATGATGGAATGCCTCCTATTTATGATGATTATGATGATGATATGTATGCTATAAAGAGTAACGATAACCATGAAACTTGTCATCATGATTTTAATATTCAATTTTGTTATGTCAATCAATTGTCTCATGATAGTTATTTTGTTGAGTTTCCTCCCACTACTATGAATGGGGATAAAAATTACTTATGTGAAGAGTAAAGAAAATTCTATGCTTGTGCATCATGAAGATAATGCTTTATGTGATAGTTATATTGTTGAATTCCTTCATGATGCTACTGAAATTTATTATGAGGAACGAACTTATGCTTGTAGGAATTGCAATAATATCAAGTTTCCTCCCTATGTGTTGAAAATCTTGAAGTGTTCCTTGTTTTGCCTTCCTCTGCTAGTTGATTCTTGTTCCCAAAAACTGTTTGCTCACAAAATACCTATGCACAGGAAGAGGGTTAGACTTAAATGTGATTGTCATATGCTTCATGATGCTCCCATTGTGTTCCAATTCAATATTTTTACGTGAGCATCATTGAAATCATCATGCCTAGCTAAAAAGGCTTTAAATAAAAGCACTTGTTGGGAGACAAGCCAACACTTTTACATTATATTCTTGTGTGTTCACATGATTAATCTACTTTATTAATCATGTTTTGTGTATTTTATTTCAATAAAGTGCCAAGTAAAGCCTTTGGGATAGTGTGGAAACTTGTTAGTTTGAATCTGTGCAAAAACATAAAGTTTTGCCTCCAGCATATGAATTATGTGATTTTACTGGAAAGTCAAAAAATTATTACATTTTTAAAAAGTTTTTATATGCAAATTCTATGCATTGTCCTAATGTTTCATAATTTTTAGAGTCACGTAAGTGTGGTGTTCAGTCAGATCTTCACAGACTGTTCGGTATTTGACAGATTCTGTTTTGCATGCATAGTTTGCTTGTTTTAGTGTTTCTATAGATTATATTGAGTGATATAAATTATGGGAACGATAGAATACAGTAGGTATCATGTGTTAAAAATTATGAATCTTGTCTTGACAATACCTAAGTGAATGATCTATCTTTATTATACTAACCCATCTCACGAAGTTCCGTTAAGTTTTGTGTCATTGAAGTTTTCAAGTTTTGGGTGAGATACCGATATGAGGAGAATAAGGAGTGGAAATACCCTAATATTTGGGATGCCCAAGGCACCCCAAGGTAATATTCAAGGAGGACCCAAGCGTCTAAGCTTAGGGATACCTCGGAAAGCATGCCCTCTTTCGTCTTTGATACTATCGGTATATCTTACTTGGAGCTATATTTTTATTCATCACATAATATGAGTTTTGCTTGAAGTATCATTTTGTTTTGTTAGTATTTTCTTGATGTTATTTATAATCTTTATTTTCAATAAAAAGTTCCAAGAATTGCTTTTAGAATGCTTGAATTGCATGAGTCATTTGTGCTGTATAAAAACAGAAACTGTTGTGTAGTATTTGAATTATGTAATTTTACTGGAACGAGGAAAGTATCTGAAAATTTTACACAGAAGGTTAATGCAAATTCTTTGTAAATTCCTAAAGTTTCATAAATTTTGGAGATACATAAGTACACTATTTTAATAAATTGCTACAAACTGTCATGTTTAGACAGATTGATGTCATAGTTTTGTTATCTACTTCTTCTATAGTTTTCATGACTTATATTGGTAGATATAAATTGTGGAAATGATAGTATACAGTAGATAATGTTTGAGAATTATTATGCAACTTGTCTTGGTAGTACATGAATTCTTGATTTATTCTTATGTACTAACCTATCTCACGAGTTCTTTTCAAGTTTTGTGTAGATGAAGTTTTTGAGACATAGGTGAAAACGGGACATGAGAGGATTGAACGAGATACAAAAGATCAATCTTGGGGATGCCCAAGGCACCCCAAGACAATATTACAATAAGTCTCAAGCATCTAAGCTTGGGGATGCTACGCATCCCACCCCTCTTCGTCAACTATCGGTTAGCCTATGTTGAGCCTAAATTTTTATTCGTTCAAATTATATATGATATTCTTGGAGTGCTATTTTTGTTTTGTTTGTTGTTTGAATAAAATATCAAGATCTAAAAATCTTTACTGAGAAAGAGTCCTCATATAGCTAATTAATCGTTTGACTACTCATTGATCTTCACTTATATCTTTTAGGAGTAGTTTGATGTTTACTCTTGTGCTTCACTTATATCCTAAGAGTAAAATGTTGAATGAATTAAATATCATAAATGTGAAATTGTTTATATATGCTTCATATGATTATCCCTTGGGGAGTAGTGACTTCACATACTAGTAGTATAAGCGGTAAAATTTATTGGAAGTTGGCAAACATAACATTAGTCATCTAAACAATTCATGAAAGAACATTGAAGGAAGAGAGGTTTCACATATAGATAGACTATCTTGGACATCTTCTATGATTGTGAGCCCCATTAATTATTTTCAAACTTGATCAAGTAGTTGACATTCGAAAAGGAAGACAACTTAATGGTTATGTTTGTTTATATTCACATAGCAGTTATATTGTCATGGATCCTCTAACATGTGGTGCTTGTTTAGAACCTTTTGCTAGCCAAAACTTCGTACTAAGTAGAGATACTACTTGTGCATCCAAATCCTTGAACCTAGTTTCTTGCCATGAGAGTTCACCATATCTACATATGGATTGAATAAGATCCTGGAAGTAAGTTGTCATTGGTGCAAAAAGCAATAAAAATTTCTCCTAAATATGTATGATCTTTTATTGGAAGGGAAAATAAGATTTGTACAAACTTGAGATGGTGAAGAAATAAAAGCGACGAACTGCATAATAAAGGTTGCCATCACAAGGGGAAATATAAACTGACGTTCCTTTTCATTAACAGATTGCACATCCAAAAATAAAAAGCGCATGACAACATCTACTTCCCTCTATGAAGGGCCTATCTTTTACTTTTCATGTCGAGTCAACTTCTTATTCCAATCTATTAGTTCCTTAGTTGAAAAGCATCATGTGGTGGGGAAGGATCCAGACACACATATCCAATTGAATATAGGTGATCATGATTCATTATTTGTTGACATTATTCCCAAGATAAATAAGTTGGGAGGAGAAACTTTAAGCCCGTATCTTCGTTGTGTTTGACTGAAACTGTTTGTTCTAAAAATATACTTTGAGTGTCAGCAATCATGGAAGACAAAATGGTAGTTGAGTATGTGGAATTTTCTAAACCAAAGCTCTTATATAGACCCTTCATGAAAATAACATTAATTGTAATTGTTTGATGACTGAAAACATAGTTTGCTATTTTTCAAGAAAGTTTATAGTCTATACTTTAACATGTGAATAACTTGCTATTCGATCTTGAGAAGCTTTATGAGAAATACTTGCTGGTTATGATGATAGAAAAATGGCTGAAATTATCCTTGATCAATATTATACATTATGCTAGCATTCACACTTCATAAATTATTTCTTTTATCGTTGACCTACTCAAGGACGAGTAGGAATTAAGCTTGGGGATGCTGATACGTCTCCAATGTATTGATAATTTATGAAGTATTCATGCCATATTTGCCTATGTTTATAATAACTTTATATGGTATTGATGAACTTTATATGATTTATTTAGAATTAACCCGCACTGACATTGTTTTCAGCAGAATTATCGTGGTGTTCTTTTTTGTGCAGAAAATGAAAGTTCTCATAATCGCCCGAAACTTTTTTATGATTTTTTCTGGAACATATGAGCAACGTTGGAGCGAAGAACCACCAGAGGAGGGCTGCCATAGAGGCACAAGCCAACACGATGTGGCCTGGGCCTTGGTCGCGCCCTGATGGCTCGTAGGCCCCACGTGGCTCCATTGCGCGTGATTCCAACGCTGAAAATCCTATAAATCTTTGAAACCCCAGAAATAAAGGTTATAACTTCCGCTCCGCCGTCGCAACTCTATGTATCGCTAAACACCAATCTGGAGCGATTCCAGTACCCCGCTAGAGAGGGAAAACCATCATCGGTGGCCATCTTCATCATCCCGGTGGAGGCCATGACGAGGAGGGAGTATTTCACCCTCGAGGCTGAGGGTATATACCAGTAGCTATGTGTTCAATCTCTCTCTATTTCTCTCTCCCTCTCTCTCTCTCTCGTGTTCTTGAGATGGCACGGTCTCAAGAACACGGGCTTTGTTAATATAGTTGGATCATATGATGTATTCCCCTTACCATCTAGTTGTGATGAATTGAGTCTTTTCCTTTAAGATCTCGTCATGTTGGACAGAGCATATTGGTATGACAACACTTGATGTAAGTCTTGTGTGGGATACCTGTAGTGACATTGGGGTATTCTATTGATTCACTTCATGTATGTTGAGGAATCAACTTGCGGGTTCCGGTGACCTTGGGGATCTATGCATAGGGGTTGGTTGCACGTTTTCATACCATGTTCTCCGATAGAAATCTTGGGGTGCTCCTTCCACGTTCTTTGTGTTGGATTGAATATGATAGCTGTGAAATTGTTTGATGCATGTCGCATAATTTACCCACGGATACTTGAGGTGACATTGGAGTATCTAGGTGACTTTAGGGTCGATTGATATGTATCACCGGTGTTATTCTAGTATGAACTCTTAGATAGATTGATGAGAAAGGATAGCTTGATGTTATCTTAGTATGAACTCTTGAATAGATTGAATGAAAAGGATATCTTGATGTTATCTTAGTACGAACTCTTGAATAGATTGATTGGAAAGAATAACTTTGAGGTGGTTCTACTACCTACACCAATTTCATCTTATTGTTCTCCACTAGATATGACCTTTGGAGTGATTTCTTGTTGCACGTTGAGGGATCTAACTATGTTAGCATTGTTGAGAGATTGCACTAGTGAAAGTATGTACCCTGGGCCTTATTTCCAAGCATTAATACAACATTTTGCTCGCTGTTTTCCACTTATTACCTTGCTATTTTTATATTTTTAGATCACAAAAACATATATATATATATACCATCCATATTGCACTTGTAGCACCATCTCTTCGCCGAACTAGTTCACCTATACAATTTACCATTGAATTGGGTGTGTTGGGGACATAAGAGATTTCTTGTACTTGATTGCAGGGTTGCTTGAGAGAGACCTTCTTCATCCTACACCTCCCACGGATTGATAAATCTTAGGTCATACACTTGAGGGAAAATTATTACTATCCTACAAAACTCTGCGCTTGGAGGCCCAACACGAGTCTACAAGAATAAAGTTGTGTAGTAGACATCAATTAGGCACTAGTCCTAAGGGGACCCCTTCTGACTCAGGTACTCCTATCTCCCATGGCATGTGCAAGGCAGCTGCCAGGTCCAGAAGGAAGATCAATTCTGATGAAGAAGATGCTGATTTCATCCTTGAGGAATCTGCTCCCCAGAAGCAGAAGGAGAAGACTTGAGTGAGGAAGACTATGAGGAAGGATTATGCTAAACCTTCTGACACTAGAGCTACAGAAGCTAGGCTTGCCAAGAAGCCAGGTGTGAAGAGAGCCAGGAAGAGAACTATTCATGTCATTGGTAGGTAAACCTCTATGTATGAAGATCCAACAAAAACTATTGAAGCTGATGATGAGGAAGAAATTCCAGCTGAGGTCCGTCCTCCAAAGAAGTCTAAGCTGATGGCTGATGCTATGCCAAAGAAGCCTTCTGCTCCCAAGAAGTATTCTCCTCTTAAGAAGCTTGTAGCGCCCAAGAGGACTACAAAGGATATTCCTGCAGCTGAGAAAAACAAAGGCTCTACGTCCAAGGATTTTGCTGCTAAGGAATATGAGGATGCCCCTATGCTTATGAAGCTGAGACGTCATATTCCAACTCATGATGCATCTCACCTCATTGCTGAGGACATGAAGAAAAGGAAAGATGTAGGGTTGAGGAAGTGGAGATTTGTTGATCCATATGATGTGAGAAGGAGAACTGCTATTGACCCCTGCTTTCACACAAGGGAACAACAAGATTTCTATGAGACAATCTTGCTTGACAAGAATCCCGCAGTCAGCAACATGAGATATGTCGATTGGAAATACATCAAGGCCAATGAACACTATTTTCCTCATGTGAGAGAAAATTTCACGATGGTTGATATTGAACATTTTGTTGGCAAGGAGATGGCTGCATGGAATGATGATATGATCACGCAATTCTATTCGACCGCTCATTTCTATTCACATGGAAGAATTGTTTGGATGACTCAGGGTCATTGGTACGAGTCTACCGTGGATGAGTGGGATACTATCATTGGTTCTCCTAAAGCACGAGAAGAGGACTTGGATGTGTATTCACACCTCAAAATGAATCACAACTGCATGGCCACCATGTACAAGGTTGTGCCCAATGATTATCTGTCGTCTCACAAATTTGGCTCTGTTTACTTTTTGCAAGCAAGAATACCCACTACGAACACTATCATGAGACACACCCTGATTCCCAAGTCAGGTGATGACAAGATGATTAGAGGTTATTCCATCAACATGTTGCACCATCTAGACACCCACACCCGGTTCCGAGTGATGGACTTGATAGTTGAGAGTGTCAAGAGGACTTCTGCTGATCAGAAGAGATCTTGTGGATATGCTCCATACATTCAGATGCTCATCAATGCCAAGATTGGCAAGCATGCATATCAACTTGATCGTCCCCATCTGACACTCCAGCCTAATTTTGAGGACAATGAAGTTGTGATGGATGATGCCCATCCCAGGTGAGCTAGTGCTAGAGAGGCAGCAGCTGCGGAGGCCGCTAGGAATGCTCCATCTTAACCCCCACAGCTCAAAACCAAAGATGAGCAGATGTCTTTCTTAGCCAGCACCATCCAAGGAATGGAAAAGGAAGTTTCTGAGATTTTGCTGAACCAGAAGAGCCTAGATAGGATCATGGAGACAAAATTCCATGACCTGGATGTTAAGGTGGCGGAGTTGACCAACTCTGTTCACCAAATTTAGCACGAAGTTGACTCAGTGAAGGTTCCACGCTCCAGGAGTGATGATGATGATGATGATGATGATTCACCTCTTCCCAGCACCACTCAGTTCAGGACCCAGACTAGGTCAGCAACTATGCTAGTACCGGAAGCAAAGCCATCTTCGTCAGCTCAAGCTTCAACTGATGTTCTTGCACCTCTAGTGTCTACACCTCCTGTTCAAGCGACATCTGTAGAAGCCTTTATCGATGCTCTCTTGTCCACTCCATCTCCAGCTACCGGAGGAGATTGTGCCCATAGAGACGCTTATTTCTAGACCTTTGAACTTTTTGGTAACTTGTTACCAAAGGGGGGGAAGTGTATAGATCAAATAGGTCTTTGAGAGGGAGATATTTGCACTCTATTTGCTCTCTTTTGGTTTTTCAAAACTTTTGGTCTTTTGGATGACTTTATCCGTTTAGAGGTGTGTTTGATCATATGCTATGGTTGTTTGATGCTACCATGTTATTACTTTTGAGCTATCTACATGTTGATCATGCACGTCTTGTTTGATGTTATGTTCATTACTTTTCGTTCATATCATTTATGCGCACCACCAAGTTGTATGTGACGTGGAAGAGTAACCCATGTTCCTAATCGATTGTGCATTTGCATCCAAACGCAAATTAAAAATGATGCACAAATTTAGGGGGATCTCTTGCTTTTCACATACTTCTCAAAGCGTCGATGCTAATCATTGATTATATGTTTTGTTGAAGCTTTGATCTATATGTTGTCATCAATTACCAAGAAGGGGGAGATTGAAAGCACAATTTCTCCCTAAGGTGGTTTTGGTAATTAATCACAACATATGCATCATTGGACTAATAAATTTATTCAAGTATATTTCAGAAAAGTTCAAAGATGCTTTGTCTATAGGATTGTGAGGAGATGCCCCTTGATGCAAGGAAAGAATAGGATTGGCTCAAGCTTCAAGCAAGAAGACTTTTCATTTTATAATTGTCAGAAATCACTTTGAGTCCATAGGAAAGCCAATATTATTAAAAGGGGATGAGGTATTATGATGAATTGGTTGCTCAAGTGCTTAGAGGTAGCCACCAAAAATACTCTGCCATTCTCCCACAAAATATCTCTGTCCAAACCCAAACCTGCAAAATTGGTGCCACCAACAATTTCCATTCGGCCCTACCAATTTTACACTTGAGAGAACCTACGCCAAACCCTACCATCTCGGTACCACCAACATTCCTATCGATGCCACACAGATTGAGTGACCAACTTTCTGTTGAGAAGATTTCACTAATTGGAATATCCGAGTTTGAAATCGATCTCATCGAGATTTGGGAATTGGTCTAGTTCATCGTATCAGTACCATCGAGATTCCTATATCAGTCTCACTAAGAATTCAAAATTTGCCACATTTAGTGCAACTCGGTACCATCGAGAATCATTTTAGTGTCACTGAGTTGGGCAATAATGTTGTAATGGTTGGATTTTGGGGGATGCCTATATATACCCTCCACCCGCCTCTCATTCGTAGAGGAAGCACTGAGAACACACACACACACACACACTTGCGAGATCCATTTTTCTGAGAGAGAGCCACCTACTCATGTGTTGAGATCAAGAGATTCCAATCCAATCATTTGAACCTTGATTCCTAGCCTCCCCAAGTTGCTTTCCACAAGATCAATCTCTCCTACCCATCTCAAATCTGAGATAGAGTGATTGAGTGTTGAGGAGACTATCTTTAGAAGAACAAGAGCAAGGAGTTCATCATTCTACCACATCTATTACCTTTTGGAGGGTGGTGCCTCCTAGATTGGTTAGGTGCAACTTGGGAGCCTCCTACTCTGTGTTGTGGAGTTGAGCCAAGATGTTTGTAAGGGCAAGGAGATCGCCTACTTCATGAATATCTACCGTGAGTGAGGCTAGTCATGTGTGGACGGAAGCCGTGGTGGAATAGACAAGGCCGCTTCTTTGTGGACCCCTTGTGGGTGGAGCCCTCCATGGACTCTCGCAGTCATTACCCTTTGTGGGTTGAAGTATCCACTAACATGGACGTACGATAGCACCACCTATCGGAACCATGCCAAAAATCGCCGTGTCAACCATTGCGTTTGATCTCCCTACCTTATCCTCTACTTTACACTTGCATGTTTTACTTTCCGCTACTATACTCTTAGATGTGCATGTGTAGGGTGTACTTGACTAGTCATAATTGCTAAAACTAGCCCACACTTAAAATTGGGAAAAGGCTAAGTTTTTATCTTGTCAAGTAGTCTAATCACTCCCCTCTAGACATACTTTCGATCCTACATATCCCCGATAGGGGATGTGAGGACTACACCAGCCCCTAGTCTGGCGAGAGTTTTGGACCCATCAAAGTACATGGTCCAATGAGCATAAGTGCTATACTCCGTGGGGAGCTCTGTCTTTGTCGATTCGGCGAGGAAGTCGGCCGGCACTTGAGATTTGATGGCTCATCGTGGCTTGTAGGCGATATCGAATGGCAAGAATTCGATGGCCCACTTAGCTATTCGACCGGTGGCATCCTTGTTGTTAATGATGTCATTCAGGGGCACATCAGATGTTGTAGTGGCCGCACATTCTTGGAAGTAGTGTCTGAGCTTACGTGATGCCATGGACATTGTTTAGGCAATCTTCTGATAGTGTGGGTATCTTCTTTTGCATGGGGTAAGCACCTCCGATACGTAGTAGAATGGCCTTTGTATCTGTAGTTGATGACCCTCGGCCTCCCGTTCTACGACGAGGACCGTGTTGACCACTTGGTGGGTGGACGAGATATATAGCAACATTGGTTCCCATGCGCAGGGTGCCCCTAGGATGGGGTTGCTGGCGAGCAGCATTTTGATTTCCTCCAGAGTCGTCGCAGCTTCATCGGTCCATTCAAAGTTATCAGTCTTCTTAAGCAACCTGTAAAGTGGTAGTCCTTTCTCGCCAAGGCGAGATATACACCGGCTCAAGGCCGCCACACAGCATGCCAATTTTTGGACATGTTTCCATTATGTAGGGATCGCGAGTTGTGACAGAGGTCGGATCTTTGCTGGGTTGGCCACTATTCCCCATTAGACACAATGAATCCGAGGAGTTTGTCGGCTCGGACTCCGAAGACACACTTGTCCGGGTTAAGACGTATGTCTTATTCTCGTAGGGTGGCAAAGGTATGTCGAAGGTCATTGTAGCGACCCAACTCAAAACGAGTCAAGCCTCTGTGTTTCTGTGCCATCCCTGGATCAGTATGCTGGCACACACAGTACATCAATGTATATATCAAAGTGCAATCACATGTAAATAGCGTAAAACTGATATATACCTTAAAATCTCAGCGGAAGCAGTCAAGGGAGTGGAGTCCCAATAAACACCAACGGCAAGTTGAGTGTAGACCGTAACCCTGAATCGTACTCTTACTCGTCGAAGAAAAATATCTGCAACATAAGACGTTGCAGCCGTGTAGGTCAGCATATTGAATATGCTAGCAAGTCACATATGAGAGGGGGTAAAATATCATCTATACTATATGCATATATGGCAGGTGGTGTTGTAAGTTTTAGCGTAAAGCAAATTTTTCTCCTACAACAAGAGGGGCTAAAAGCAAAATATTACTATGCTGTTGGTTGTTAATGAGATGGTTCCGCCAACTAGTTCTCATACCCAGGTTATCAATATTACCCACATCAAATATATATAATGGTGTTGAGAAATCCAGATAACTTCAGTTCCTTTGGCTCAAGTTGTCCATGACCGTGGACACGGCTAATCGATTAGGTTTGAGTACTCTGCAGGGTTTTGCACACGTTCCCCACAAGATTTGATCGCCTCCGTGTATGTCCTCGCACTTCAGGGTGTTTGAAGATCGGATGATCAAAACATGGTCTTTCAACGGGTCCCTCTGAATCCCTGTCGATGCCCATCCAAATCCTACCGTTCTTCTACATCTGCTGGCACCGCCTGTCGAGAGTCGCCGCGTTGTCCAACCAAGCCAGAGCCCATAATGACTTGTCGCTGTGCAGGTAAGCCTTGGGTCTTGAAAATATCCGTCCGTCTCTTTGAGCCTGGGTGAAGCTTTCCGCAAGATGTCATGGCACGTCTCCAGCATCCTGGGTCATCCACCGGTTTCTCCAGGGAGTCGATCAACCGTCCTTCACCTAGAGTTGCATTGCATCACGAGGTCTTGAAAAGTCTTGACTTAACCGGTCTTGGTTATTAAATTATTCTTGCATCACTCGTGATAAACTCTCAACCAGAATCCCGTCTACTCAAGCATAGAAATATGAAATTTGTCGTCCCGGGCCAAGTAACGGGGTTGTTGGGTGCCTACCACATGATACTACTACAAGTAACCAATATTTCCAAGTACCTACTCAGCATGCAATAGGGTGTTTGAAGGGTAGAACTACAATGCATAAAACATAGGTAATTCATGATCAAATGACTTGCCTGGCGATGTTGACGAAGAAGAATTTCGTTCTCGAGGAATAACTTGACAGACTACTCGTCACTCTCCGATGAAATCTATATAACAACCGTATCATTCACGTAAGCACTCATACTAGCAATCATTCTAGCAATCAAAACAAAAGAGAGAGTGAATAACAATCCGAAAGAAACTTCAACTAAAACTAGGAGTCTTCTACTACATCAAATACTAAATAGTTTTTTTTTTGTTCTAACTGAAAATAAAACATTAAATAACAGAGAACTAAGATATAAATTTAACCAAGATAAAATAAAGTATTTTACATAAAACTATTTTGAAAGTATTTTCAAATGGGAGTTGAAACAGTAGAGAAATCAATTGCAAGTTATTAGAGAACAAGAATTGATTTCATGATAACAAATAAAAATAAAAATAAAAATTTGTTGAAAACCTACTTTTAACTAACAGAAACAAAATATAAACTTTCTGAAATATAAAAGAAAATAATTTAAAAACAATTATAGAAAAAGAAATAGCCATAATCCTAAAAGAACTAAAACAGAATCAGTTTTGGTAAAAACCCGAAGTAAAATTATTTAAAAAAATTTAAACTTAAACTACTGAAAGATATGATCACTAGGAAACAGCAGCAAAAACAAATAAATTAAAATCTATTATTAAACTCCCAGAATAAGCAAAACAAGGTTTAAACTAAATCTGGTCTAATTCAAATTTTCTAATTCCAAACATAGACAAATTATAGATTTTCGGAAACTACAAGAAATTTATGATCTAACGCAAAAATAATCACCTAATTCGGAGTTATAGACTAATAGATATGAATTTATAAGTTTGCTATTTTTCTGGAAAAAAAACTGTGACGGGATTTCGTGGATCTCACCGGAGTTA
Organism: Hordeum vulgare subsp. vulgare; assembly: GCF_904849725.1. Taxonomy (NCBI): domain Eukaryota; kingdom Viridiplantae; phylum Streptophyta; class Magnoliopsida; order Poales; family Poaceae; genus Hordeum; species Hordeum vulgare. The sequence continues at coordinate 474,798,242 of NC_058520.1, forward strand.
ATCGCCGGAGTTGGAGAAAACGACGGGAAGGTGGCTCCGGTGGCCCTACCGAGGCAGCGGAGGGGTCCAGGCGGGGGAGGTGGGCTCCGGCCGAAGGTTGGTGGTGCCGGCGGGGCGTGGGGTGACGGGAGGAGGCAGCAGGACCTCCGGCGAGTTCCTGTTGAAGATGAACTCCAGCAAGGCGGGGGCTGCGGCTAGAGGCGAGGAGAGGTATGGTTCTTGGGGAAAATGGATAGAGGAGGGTGTGAGGGTTCTTATAGGGGGCTCGGGAGGTGCTGGGATGGAAGGACGAGGGAGATCGGGAAGGGAAATCATTCTCTGTGTCACCATGGCCATGGATGGAAGGTCCTCGCAAGGTTACTTGAGGAAGGAGAAGAAGTTGTCGGGCCAACTTTTGGAAAGGTCTTAATGGCCCAGAGCAAAGTTTCCAAATAAATGAGATTTCTTTCCTATTTTCAAAAACGGAAAGTAAACGATTAAAAAGGAAACGAAATAAATTCGGAATAAATAGTTTCTATATACTAAAATTATCACAAAAATAAAATCTAAATGATAGGCATTTTTCCACGGCCAAAATAAAAAACTTAAAAAAAATGTTTTTCCAGAAAATCCCTAAAAGCATTATTTCTTTTTGCAATTATTTTCTCAAATTAAATTTTGGTTTTTTCTTGGCTCAAAATATTTCAATGAATGCCCCTCGTTTTTGGAGGGTCATGTTCCTCCTCTCTTTCTTGCTTGGCAAGAATTTATTCCTGGCATTTCTTGAGTGGAGAAAAAAATAGAATTGCAAAACAAAAATCGAAATAAATTCAAATGCCACCTTCATTCTAATTCTTTATAGTTGAAGAAGTCATGCTATCTCCTCTCATTGATTTTAAATGGATGAATTTGAATTCACCGGAAAAAGGGTAAAGTCATTTTATTCCCTCTCATTCAAAAGTTTTTGAAAAGTTTCAAATTTCACTCAAGTTTCAATCACTCAAACAAACAAACAATCAATCTAATAATTTTTTTTAACATTCCAAAATTTGGGATGTTACAAACCTACCACACTTAAAAAGAATCTCGTCCTCGAGATTCGAAGAGGCTAGAAAGAAAGGTTAGGGTTTGGGGGTCCTTTAACAAATCCAATCTCTAGCAAAGTGGGATGCTACCACGCTTAAAATGAATATTACTGGTCCCTTAAGACTTTAACTATCCTTTGGGGTTTTGGCATCTGACTCTCCTCAGTCTTCATACTAACTCCTTATGTGATGCTCTTCCGTTATATTCATAACGTTTCCATTAAAACGAGGGTTCTTCTGTTGATATAAGCTTCTTCCGTCACTGGGTCTTCTTAACTCACAGTCTCGTGGTCAATTCTAAATAACACATCGATGGTTCTCATTGTGGTCTACCATTTGTGGTTATCCTGCAGAGAGAGGGGTCTTGGTTTCATCCTCACCGTAAAATTTCTTACGCGTGACAACAAGTGTCATGTACATGGGGCTTTCAACATACCATTCTAAGGCTTTAAACCAAAGCTTCAAAGAACGTCGTCTCTCTCTATGGGTAAGTCTCTCAGATTTACCATTCCGAATAGCAAGAGAATGATAATAGTAAGTCATCATGGTGGCCAAGTCATGTCGCACTGAAATCATTACCTTGTATAAGGCTTAGTGAATCTCGTATTCTAGCACTCGTGCATCCTCACAAGCATTGCAGAATTTCTCTTGTCCATGAACGAAGTTCGGATAATCCATTGGTTCTGCAAGCTGAACAAAACATCTATCGTATCTTCACAACTTTCAGGTTTTTGTATGCTCCTAAGAAAACGTTTGCTGATCCATCATAGCTTCTTCCAAGTTTCTTTCTTCATAAAGGTAGTGATTGATCCTTAGTAGTTCCGGGGTCTGTGGGTTGCAGGACCACTTTAACTCATACTTAAAATTACTCCGCCTTTAAATCCTATGGTGTTTCTGTTGGAATTATGCCCTAGAGGCAATGATAAATATAGTTATTATTATAATTCCTGTATCAAGATAATTGTTTATTGTCCATGCTATAATTGTATTGAATGAAGACTCATTTACATGTGTGCATACATAGACAAAACACCGTCTCTAGCATGCCTCTAGTTGGCTAGCCAGTTGATCGATGATGGTCAGTGTCTTCTGATTATGAACAAGGTGTTGTTGCTTGATAACTGGATCACGTCATTAGGAGAATCCTGTGATGGACTAGACCCAAACTAATAGACGTAGCATGTTGATCGTGTCATTTTGTTGCTACTGTTTTCTGCGTGTCAAGTATTTATTCCTGTGACCATGAGATCATATAACTCACTGACACCGGAGGAATGCTTTGTGTGTATCAAATGTCGCAACGTAACTGGGTGACTATAAAGGTGCTCTACAGGTATCTCCAAAGGTGTTAGTTGAGTTAGTATGGATCAAGACTGGGATTTGTCACTCCGTGTGACGGAGAGGTATCTCGGGGCCCACTCGGTAATACAACATCACACACAAGCCTTGCAAGCAATGTAACTTAGTGTAAGTTGCGGGATCTTGTATTACGGAACGAGTAAAGAGACTTGCCGGTAAACGAGATTGAAATAGGTATACGGATACTGACGATCGAATCTCGGGCAAGTAACATACCGAAGGACAAAGGGAATGACATACGGGATTATATGAATCCTTGGCACTGAGGTTCAAACGATAAGATCTTCGTAGAATATGTAGGATCCAATATGGGCATCCAGGTCCCGCTATTGGATATTGACCGAGGAGTCTCTCGGGTCATGTCTACATAGTTCTCGAACCCGCAGGGTCTGCACACTTAAGGTTCGACGTTGTTTTATGCGTACTTGAGTTATATGGTTGGTTACCGAATGTTGTTCGGAGTCCCGGATGAGATCACGGACGTCACGAGGGTTTCCGAAATGGTCCGGAAACGAAGATTGATATATAGGATGACCTCATTTGATTACCGGAAGGTTTTCGGAGTTACCGGGAATGTACCGGGAATGACGAATGGGTTCCGGGAGTTCACCGGGGGGCAACCCACCCCGGGGAAGCCCATAGGTCTTGGGGGTGACACACCAGCCCTTAGTGGGCTGGTGCGACAGCCCAAAAGGCTCTATGCGCCAAGGAGAAGAAAATCAAGAGAGAAAAAAAAAGAGGAGGAGGTGGGAAGGAAGGGGGACTCCCAACCACCAAACCAAGTCCAACTCGGTTTGGGGGGAAGAGTCCTCCCCTTGGACTCGGCCGACCCCCTTGGGGCTCCTTGAGCCCCAAGGCAAGGTCCCCTCCCTCCCACCTATATATACGGAGGTTTTAGGGCTGATTTGAGACGACTTTTCCACGGCAGCCCGACCACATACCTCCACGGTTTTTCCTCTAGATCGCGTTTCTGCGGAGCTCGGGCGGAGCCCTGCTGAGACAAGGTCTTCACCAACCTCCGGAGCGCCGTCACACTGCCGGAGAACTCTTCTACCTCTCTGTCTCTCTTGCTGGATCAAGAAGGCCGAGATCATCGTCGAGCTGTACGTGTGCTGAACGCGGAGGTGTCGTCCGTTCGGTACTAGATCGTGGGACTGATCGCGGGATTGTTCGCGGGGCGGATCGAGGGACGTGAGGACGTTCCACTACATCAACCGCGTTCTCTAACTCTTCTGTTGTACGGTCTACGAGGGTACGTAGATCACTCATCCCCTCTGTAGATGGACATCACCATGATAGGTCTTCGTGCGCGTAGGAAAATTTTTGTTTCCCATGCGACGTTCCCCAACAGTTTCAGTCCATCATACTCTTGGGGTAACCATCATATAATAAAAATCCTCAGACTTATTTTTGGTTCACACGCCACTCTGTGGATACCATAAGAAGGTACTGCTTCATCGATAAATCATATTTATTTCATACTCAATCCTATATTACATCCTTAATTCCTCCTGAAAACTCCATATTCAAAAAAAATAACTTTATTACAAATGCTGCCATCCACATTGTTCGGTATGGTCAAGCATTTCTGCCAACTTTACTCATTTGTCTCCCTTGGAAATACTTTAGTCTCACTGGAACTTTCCGAGGTGCTCCTTGAAATCATCCATCTTTTGTTTTCTCATGGTGGCCATGAGCTTCATCTCCATCATCTCCGCATGCACTTCACTCAGGTATTCCTGGGTATGACGGAGTCTTGCTTCAAGTATTTCTCCAATCTGAAGTATGGCTTCCATGGCAGCTTCACGAACAACATCAAAGAAGGTTGCTCGTGGTACTCGTGAAATGAAAAAGTATTGCCCCATAGTCTTTGGACAAACTCCTTTCACATGGTGGAGGTGTACTTCCACATACCAAAGTTCTACTCCACTTTCCATGAATGGGTAGCCTTTGTAGACTGCATCTCCTTCAAGATGAATGTGCTTCATCATGTCCTTCGGGATTTTCGGGTAATCATGATCACTGGTTAGGGTCAAGATCATTTTTGGGCCCTTGAGGAATGACTCGTAGAGAGTTGTCATCTACAGGTGTCAGTAAATAGGTACTCAGAGGAATGTATGTGTCTCCTTGGTAATTATGGTACATTCCTACTTAGTGGATCCTGTGGGTTTACCGATTACTACCACACTTAAAATGAATTATACTCATGCATGCATAGACCATATTTTCTCATATCCTCATAATTGTTCAGAGATCTTTGTTCGAAGAGAAACAACGCATACAGTTTCAACATAGGCAATCATGAGACAACAAATTCCATTTATTCATGATGTTATTACAATCTCACGGACTTCTGTTACAAAAAATTTCACTCCATGATCTCATGAAAAACAAGAGTTCTTCAGATTACACTAATTGTCATTGTCAAGACTTAACTACTCATATTAGCTTTCTTCCCATGTGGACAATCACTAGCATAATGTCCTGCTTCCTTGCAATGAAAGCAAATGAGTTCCGACAAGTCTCGAGGCTTCTTGGTGTTTGTTTTTGCTCCTTGGGTTTCCTGCTTCCTTCCTGGGCACATATTGTTGTAGTGGCCCAATTCCTTACACTTGAAACATCTAATATGACTCAGGTCTTTATGTGTCGGGATTTGACTCTGGCTGGTGTATTTTCTCTTCTTTCTGGACTGCTTCATCCTGGTTAGTACTTCCATTTCAAGTGGATCCAACTCTACTTTTTATGTCGGGAAGTCTCCCAGATATTTATGGATTTCCTTCGTGCATTCCTCTGAGAAATGTCCTTCTTCTCCACATGAGTAACACGCATTGGAGAAAAATCTAGTTAGGCCTTATCCATCAGGGTCTTCTATATTTTCCTTCATCACAGGTTCTTCCAGAATCTTCTTCTTGAGTGTTTCCTTCATTGCTTCTTTCTGTTGTTGTACAACTTGTTGCACCTAAAGGTAGCACCGGGCTGGGTAGTGGGTGGTTCCTTCACACAGGAAACAAGTCACCTGACTACTTGGGCACTCCTCAGCTGGGTGATTTTCTTCACAATGGGTGCATCCATCCTGGTGTTCTTCCTGGGTGTGTCCTATTTCTCCATAGATCTTGCATGTAAAAGGCTTCTTCATCGGGCTATCATAGCACTTTTGAATAAGACGGGATCTTAACAAAGTCTTCTTGAATTCATCTTGCTCCACTAAATCCTTGTATGGCATGGTGCATTTTCCACCAGATAGCAGCACTTTGGGTAAAGTACTGGAGAGCGTCTTCCACTTCATACTTCCTTGAGATCAAGTTGCTCCCGAAGTGGTTCTCCATGTTCTGAATCCATATTTCAGCCTCCAGCTGGGTCATTGGTCCAGAGACTACAAGTCCAGTTTCATACTCCATCTGGTAGGGTTGAGGTTTTGGGAATGAGGCGGGTAAGAGAGCGAGGGAGATACGCACAATACAAACAATATTTTTTTTAAAATAGGTTTTATTTGTGGCTGTCGGAAAACACACACCAATGACGGCTCACAAATCATCATAACTTACATGGGTATATAACAGGGGTTTGGACTTCTAATGGTCATATAAATATTCGAACGCTTCAGGGTCTTTGAATTATTCGGGTCTTGAGAGTCTTCAATGGGTGTAGCTTCAATTCTTCAAATGCATGGTGAAATCCACTTTACTTTGAAGTAGAACTCCGTTGATTCTTCATGAGGTCAAAGGGGTAAGGGGATTGTATAACTATTTGAGGTGAGAGAGAACATTTGATGAAATCAGAAGAGATGAGAAGTAAATGATGTTCTTGAAGAATTTTTAGAGAGATCCTATCCTAAGAAATTCCCAGTTTCTAGGGTCACGTCCTATAGTCAACATGTGCTCTGATACCATTTCTGTAGCGACCCGACTCAAAACGAGTCAAGCCTCTGTGTTTCTGTGCCATCCCTGGATCAGTATGCTGGCACACACAGTACATCAATGTATATATCAAAGTGCAATCACATGTAAATAGCGTAAAACTGATATGTACCTTAAAATCTCAGCGGAAGCAGTCAAGGGAGTGGAGTCCCAATAAACACCAACGGCAAGCTGAGTGTAGACCGTAACCCTGAATCGTACTCTTACTCGTCGAAGAAAAATATCTGCAACATAAGACGTTGCAGCCGTGTAGGTCAGCATATTGAATATGCCAGCAAGTCACATATGAGAGGGGGTAAAATATCATCTATACTATATGCATATATGGCAGGTGGTATTGTAAGTTTTAGCGTAAAGCAAATTTTTCTCCGACAACAAGAGGGGCTAAAAGCAAAATATTACTATGCTGTTGGTTGTTAATGAGATGGTTCCGCCAACTAGTTCTCATACCTAGGTTATCAATATTACCCACATCAAATATATATAATGGTGTTGAGAAATCCAAATAACTTCAGTTCCTTTGGCTCAAGTTGTCCATGACCGTGGACACGGCTAATCAATTAGGTTTGAGTACTCTGCAGGGTTTTGCACACGTTCCCCACAAGATTTGATCGCCTCCGTGTATGTCCTCGCACTTCAGGGTGTTTGAAGACCGGATGATCAAAACATGGTCTTTCAACGGGTCCCTCTGAATCCCTGTCGATGCCCATCCAAATCCTACCGTTCTTCTACATCTGCTGGCACCGCCTGTCGAGAGTCGCCGCGTTGTCCAACCAAGCCAGAGCCCATAATGACTTGTCGCTGTGCAGGTAAGCCTTGGGTCTTGAAAATATCCGTCCGTCTCTTTGAGCCTGGGTGAAGCTTTCCGCAAGATGTCATGGCACGTCTCCAGCATCCCGGGTCATCCACTAGTTTCTCCAGGGAGCCGATCAACCGTCCTTCACCCAGAGTTGCATTGCATCATGAGGTCTTGAAAAGTCTTGACTTAACCGGTCTTGGTTATTAAATTATTCTTGCACCACTCGTGATAAACTCTCAACCAGAATCCCGTCTACTCAAGCATAGAAATATGAAATTTGTCGTCCCGGGCCAAGTAACGGGGTTGTTGGGTGCCTACCACATGATACTACTACAAGTAACCAATATTTCCAAGTACCTACTCAGCATGCAATAGGGTGTTTGAAGGGTAGAACTACAATGCATAAAACATAGGTAATTCATGATCAAATGACTTGCCTGGCGATGTTGACGAAGAAGAATTTCGTTCTCGAGGAATAACTTGACAGACTACTCGTCACTCTCCGATGAAATCTATATAACAACCGTATCATTCACGTAAGCACTCATACTAGCAATCATTCTAGCAATCAAAACAAAAGAGAGAGTGAATAACAATCCGAAAGAAACTTCAACTAAAACTAGGAGTCTTCTACTACATCAAATACTAAATAGTTTTTTTTTGTTCTAACTGAAAATAAAACATTAAATAACAGAGAACTAAGATATAAATTTAACCAAGATAAAATAAAGTATTTTACATAAAACTATTTTGAAAGTATTTTCAAATGGGAGTTGAAACAGTAGAGAAATCAATTGCAAGTTATTAGAGAACAAGAATTGATTTCATGATAACAAATAAAAATAAAAATAAAAATTTGTTGAAAACCTACTGTTAACTAACAGAAACAAAATATAAACTTTCTGAAATATAAAAGAAAATAATTTAAAAACAATTATAGAAAAAGAAATAGCCATAATCCTAAAAGAACTAAAACAGAATCAGTTTTGGTAAAAACCCGAAGTAAAATTATTTAAAAAAATTTAAACTTAAACTACTGAAAGATATGATCACTAGGAAACAGCAGCAAAAACAAATAAATTAAAATCTATCATTAAACTCCCAGAATAAGCAAAACAAGGTTTAAACTAAATCTGGTCTAATTCAAATTTTCTAATTCCAAACATAGACAAATTATATATTTTCGGAAACTACAAGAAATTTATGATCTAACGCAAAAATAATCACCTAATTCGGAGTTATAGACTAATAGATATGAATTTATAAGTTTGCTATTTTTCTGGAAAAAAAACTGTGACGGGATTTCGTGGATCTCACCGGAGTTAATCGCCGGAGTTGGAGAAGACGACGGGAAGGTGGCTCCGGTGGCCGGCCGAGGCAGCGGAGGGGTCCAGGCGGGGGAGGAGTGCTCCGGCCAAAGGTTGGTGGTGCCGGGGGGTGTGGGGCGACGGGAGGAGGCAGCAGGACCTCCGGCGAGTTCCTGTTGAAGATGAACTCCAGCGAGGCGGGGGCTGCGGCTAGAGGAGGGTGTGGGGGTTCTTATAGGGGGCTCGGGAGGCGCTGGGATGGAAGGACGAGGGAGATCGGGAAGGGAAATTATTCTGTGTGTCACCATGGCCATGGATGGAAGGTCCTCGCAAGGTTACGTGAGGAAGGAGAAGAAGTTGTCGGGCCAACTTTTGGAAAGGTCTTAATGGGCCAGAGCAAAGTTTCCAAATAAATGAGATTTCTTTCATATTTTCAAAACCGAAAAGTAAATGATTAAAAAGGAAACAAAATAAATTCGGAATAAATAGTTTATATATACTAAAATTATCAGAAAAATAAAATCTAAATGATAGGCATTTTCCACGGCCAAAATAAAAACTTAATAAAAATGTTTTTCCAGAAAATCCCTAAAAGCATTATTTCTTTTTGCAATTATTTTCTCAAATTAAATTTTGGTTTTTTCTTGGCTCAAAATATTTCAATGAATGCCCCTCATTTTTGGAGGGTCATGTTCCTCCTCTCTTTCTTGCTTGGCAAGAATTTATTCCTCGCATTTCTTGAGTGGAGAAAAAAATAGAATTGCAAAAAAAAATCGAAAGAAATTCAAATGCCACCTTCATTCTAATTCTTTATAGTTGAAGAAGTCATGCTATCTCCTCTCATTGATTTTAAATGGATGAATTTGAATTCACCGGAAAAAGGGGAAAGTCATTTTATTCCCTCTCATTCAAAAGTTTTTGGAAAGTTTCAAATTTCACTCAAGTTTCAATCACTCAAACAAACAAACAATCAATCTAATAAATTTTTTAACATTCCAAAATTTGGGATGTTACAGTCATCTACCACCTCGACGACGTGACTGGTCTTGACGACCACGTCCTCCACGTATAAATCTATTGTTTTGCTGATTTTTTTTCTCCAAGTATGCCTAGATCATGCGCTCATAAGTGGCGCCCGCGTTCTTTAACCCGAAAGGCGTTGTGTTAAAGCAGAATGGTCCATAGGGGGTTATGAAGGTGGTTGCAGCCTGATCGGGTTCCTTCATTTTAATCCAATGGTATCTGCTACAGTGACAGAAATCTTCTGTCGTCTCTTGAGCTTGCGTTGGTTTTTCCCTTGAAGAGGAAAGGGCGATGCAGCACATGAGCAGTAATTATTTCCCTCAGTTTGAGAACTAAGGTATCAATCCAGTACGAGAATCTCGTCAAGTCCAGAGTACCTGCACAACCACAAAAGAGCTTGCACCCAACTCTATAAAGAGGTTGTCAATCCCTATATGATTGATTGCAAAGTGAGATCTGAAGGCGGAAAGTGCAACGAAGAAAAGGTGTAAGGCTAAAAATATGGTGTGAAGTAGACCCGGGGGCCATAGTTTTCACTAGAGACTTCTCTCAAAATAGCAAATATTATGATGGGTGAACAAATTACTGTCGAGCAATTGATAGAACCGTGCAAAGTCATGATGATATCTAAGGCAATGATCATACATATAGGCATCACGTCCGAGACAAGTAGACCGATACTTTCTCCATCTACTACTATTACTCCACACATAGACCGCTATCCAGCATGCATCTAGTGTATTGAGTTCATGACGAACAGAGTAACGCCTTAAGCAAGATGACATGATGTAGAGGGATAAACTCAAACCAATGATGAAACCCCATATTTTTACCCTTGATGGCAACAACACGATGCGTGCCTCGCTACCCCTTCTGTCACTTGGTGAGGTCACCGCACGGTATGAACCCAAAATCAAGCACTTCTCCCATTGCAAGAATCATAGATCAAACTGGCCAAACAAAACCCACAACTCGAAGAGAATTACAAGGATATGAAGTCATGCATAAGAGAGATCAGAAGAAACTCATATAAGATTCATAGATAATCTGATCATAAATCCACAATTCATCGGATCTCGACAAACACACCGCAAAAGAACATTACATCTGATAGATCTCCATGAAGATCATGGAGACTTTGTATTGAAGATCCAAGAGAGAGAAGAAGCCATCTAGGTACTAGCTATGGACCCATAGGTCTATGGTGAACTACTCACGCATCATCGGAGAGGTCATGGTGTTGATGAAGAAGCCCTCCGTATCCGAATCCCCCCGCCGACAGGACACAAGAACGGGTCTGATACATCTCCATCGTATCTTTAATTTTGATTGTTTCATGTCAATATTCTACAACTTTCATATACTTTTGGCAACTTTTTATACTATTTTTGGGACTAACATATTGATCCAGTGCACAGTGCCAGTTCCTGTTTGTTGCATGTTTTTTATTTCATAGAATATCCATACCAAACAAAGTCCAAACGTAATAAAAACATACGGGAATTTTTTGGAATATTTATGATTTTTGGGAAGAAGAATCAACGCGAGGTGATGCATGAAGTGCCCACAAGCCCTGTCGCCGCGGCCAGGGGGTGGGCCCTCGGCAGGCAGGCTTGTGGCCACTCCTTAAGGCGGTTGGTGCCCTTCTTTCGCCGCAAGAAAGAAAATATCCGGAAGAAAATCATGTTAAAATTTCAGCCCAATCGGAGTTACGAATCTCTGGGAATTTAAGAAGCGGTGAAACGCAGAATCTGGGAGCGCTGAAACAGAAGGACACACAGAGAGAGATCCAATCTCGGAGGGGCTCTCGCCCCTCCGCCAAAACCCCTCTCCCATCTAGGGAGGAGGTTAAGGAAGAATAAGAAGGAGGGGGGCTCTCTCCCCCTCTCTCCCGGCGGCGCCGGAACGCCGCCCGGGACATCATCGTGTGACGGCGGTTTACACCAACACCTCCGTTATCTTCACCAACATCTCCATCATCTTCCCCCATCTATATTCAGCGGTTCACTCTCCCGCAACCTGCTGTACCCTCTACTTGAACATGGTGCTTTATGCTACATATTATTATCCAATGATGTGTTGCTATCCTATGATGTCTGAGTAGATTATCGTTGTCCTATCGGTGATTGATGAATTGCTATGATTGGTTTAATTTGCTTGTGGTTATGTTGTTGTCCTTTGGTGCCCATCATATGATCGCGCGTGTGGATCACACCATAGGGTTAGTTGTATGTTGATAGGACTATGTATTGGCAGGCTAGAGTGACAGAAGCTTCAAACCTAGCATAGAAATTGATGCATATGGGATTGAAGGGGGACCAATATATCTTATTGCTATGGTTGGATTTTACCTTAATGGACGTTAGTAGTTGCGGACGCTTGCTAATAGTTCCAATCATAAGTGCATAGAATTCCAAGTAAGGGATGACATGCTAGCATAGGCCTCTCCCACATGATACTTGCTATCGATCTACTAACGTAGTCAATTGCTTAGGGACAATTCCGCAACTCCTACCACCACTTTTCCACACTCTTTAGACACTCGTATTTGTTTCTTTTTCTAACCAGCCCCTAGTTTTATTTGCGTGTTCTTTACTTTCTTGCAAGCCTTTCCTATCACTCCTACAAAGTACTTCTAGTTTCATACTTGTTCTAGCTAAAACGAACGTAAAGTGTGCGTAGAGTTGTATCGGTGGTCAATAGAACTTGAGGGAATATTTGTCCTACCTTTAGCTCCTCGTTGGGTTCAACACTCTTACTTATCGAGAAAGACTACAATTGATCCCCTATACTTGTGGGTTATCAAGACCTTTTTCTCGCGCCGTTCCCGGGGAGGAATAGCGTGGGGTGAATATCCTCGTGTGTGCTTGGTTGCTTTATAACTAAGTACATTTATTTGTTGTTCTAAGTTGTTCTCTATTTTAGTTATGGATATGGAACACGAAATACCAAAAAAATTAGGTGTACTTGCTACTCATGGAGATGGGGAACCTCCTAAAACCCTCGAGGCTCGTTATGTGGAAAATATTATATACTTCTTTAATAATCCTGATAAAGCCCCATTCAATTATATAATGGGATACATGTTGGATCAACGTGAATACTTTAGGGATTATCGCTTGACTCAAAAAGGGAAACTTTTATGGGATCAAATCCATTTGTTGAAATGGTATGCTTGGGAACTATGCAAGAGATATGGTGTTACTTGTTGCTCTAGGATGAAGGCTCCACACCTTCCCTTTTCTTGTGAATTTAATGATCATAGAACCTTGGCTTCTTATGCTAATGGTATATATGATTACTCTGATGTGGATCAAGTAGAAGAGTTTGTTGCTTTTATGGGTGCTTATGAAATTGAGGCTCTGTTTAAAAGGTGTGATGATAATGATGATGCTCCTTACCGATCTGAAAATATTGCTATGCTTCGTTACTGTTATACTAATTATGAATATAATGCCCATATTGAACGATTTAAGGAGAAATCCTATGCTGCCCAAGAAGAGACTATTATTTTGCAGGAAACTATGGAAGAAGAAAATGCTGAAATTGTGAGCTCATTAGATGAAAAAGATGAAGAGGAGAGCGAAGAACAAAAGGAGGAAGAGAGGACTAGCTACCCGTGTCCACCTTCTAATGAGAGTAACTCTTCTACTCATATATTATTGAATTTCCCTTCGTTCTTACCGAAGGATGAATGCTATGATCCCTTGGGTTCGTTTGAAATATCCCTTTTTCATGAACTTGATGCTTGCTATGCTTGTGGCCATGATGCCAATATGAATGATGCTTATGAAGATGAGCTAGCTATAGTTCCTTATGTTACACATGATGATTTTGATGAATATAATATGCATGTGCTTGCTGCTCCTACTTGCAATTATTATGAGAGAGGAACTACATCTCCACCTCTCTATGTAACCAATACGATAAAATTGCAAGAAACTGCTTATGCTATGTATTGGCCTTTACTTGGTGTGCATGAATTGTTCTTTTATGACATGCCAATGCATAGGAAGAGAGTTAGACTTTGTCATTACTTGATATATGTTATCTTGTGCTCACTACTAAATTTCAAATCATTGCTAATTAAAATTGGCTTTGATATGCCTTGGGATCCAGGTGGATCCATTACGTGAGCACTTTATGCCTAGCTTAATGGCTTTAAAGAAAGCGCTGATTGGGAGACAACACGGAAGTTTTCGAGAGTCATTTATTTCTGTTGAGTTCTTTTATTTAGTTTTAAAACAAAAAATATAGAGGGGAACTTAAAACTTCTTCAAAAAGAGGAGCGATTGAAAGGTGATGCATTGCGGAAGTGAGGGTCGACCTTGAACACTTGTGTTCATGCTCATGGAAACAATGTAGAATTTTTCATGGAAATTTATCACAAAAATAATTATCCCCTTGTACAATTCCTTTGTGTTTTTTAAAAATAATGTGCCAAGCAAAGCCTTTACGATTAGTTTGGGTGATAGTTGTTTGATCACGCTGAGAAAAGACAGAAACTTTCTGCTCACGAAATTAATTTTCATTTTTATTCTGGAAAAGCTTTTGAGTTGATTCTTTTTTCTTCTGATTTATATGAAAATTTTCAAGACGTTCGTAAGTTTTCATATTTTTTGAGATATCATAGGTATACGGAATATACAGATTGCTACAGACTGTTCTGTTTTGACAGATTCTGTTTTCTATGCATTGTTCTCTTATTTTGATGAATCTATGGGTAGTATCGGTGGGTATGACCAACGGTTGAGTTGTATTACAGCAGATATAATGCTAATATGAATTTAGAATGAGTTCACAACAGTACTTGAAGTGGTGATTTATTTTATTATACTAACGGATCTCACGAAGTTTTGTTAAGTTTTGTGTGATTGAAGTTTTCAAGTTTTGGGTGAGAGCACGATGGATGAAGGAATAAGGAGAGGCAAGACCTAAGCTTGGGGATGCCCGAGGCACCCCAAGGTAATATTCAAGAAAGACTCAAGCGTCTAAGCTTGGGGATGCCCCGGAAGGCATCCCCTCTTTCGTTTACAATCTATCGGTAATTTCACTCGGAGCTATATTTTATTTCGTCACATGATATGTGCAAATGCTTGGAGCGTATTTTGTGTTTATTTTTCCTTTTTATTTTATGCACCATGTTGGTATGATATAGTCCTTGGTTGGCTTTATAGAATGCTTCTTGTGCTTCACTTATATCTTTTGAAGTTTGGATTGCCTGTTTCCCTACACATAGAAAACCGCCATTTGTAGAATGCTCTTTTGCTTCACTTATATTTGTTAGAGCGGGGCATATATTTTGTAGAAAGAATTAAACTCTCATGCTTCACTTATACCTATTTAGAGAGTTAACAAGAGTTGGCCATTCACATGGTTAGTCATAAAATCCTACATAAAACTTATAGATCACTGAATATGATATGTTTGATTCCTTGCAATAGTTTTGCGACATGAATATGTGATATTAGATTCATGCTAGTGTGTAATTGTGTATTCGTAGAAATAGTTGTGTTAAGGTTTGTGATTCCCGTAGCATGCACGTATGGTGAACCGTTATGTGATGAAGTTGGAGCATGATTTATTTATTGATTGTCATCCTTTGTGTGGAGGTCGGGATCGCACGATGGTTAACTCCTACCAACCTTTCCCCTAGGAGCATGCGTGTAGTACCTTGTTTTGATGACTAATAGGCTTTTGCAATAAGTATGTGAGTTCTTTATGACTAATGTCGAGTCCATGAATTATACGCACTCTCACCCTTCCACCATTGCTAGCCTCTCTAGTACCGCGCAACTTTCGCCGGTGCATTAGTCCCACCATATAGCCTTCCTCAAAATAGCCACCATACCTACCTATTATGGCATTTTCATAGCCATTCCGAGATATATTGCCATGCAACTACCACCGTTCTGTCTCATGACATGTGCCACCACTTCCATATTGCCATTGCATGATCGTAAGATAGCTAGCATGATGTTTCCCTGGCTTGTCCATTTTTTGATGTCATTGCTATGCTAGATCATTGTCACGATACACTACCGAAGGCATTTCATATAGAGTCATCATTGCTCTAAGTATTGAGTTGTAAGTGTGATGATCATCATTAATAGAGCATTGTCCCATGTGAGGAAATGAAAGTGGCCAGCGAAGCCCATTTATAAAAAAGACGACAAAGATGCCCACCCAAAAAAAAGGAGGCCAAAAAGAGCCCACAAAAAATGAGAGAAAAGAGAGAAGGGACAATTGCTACTATCCTCTTTCCACACTTGTGTTTCAAATAGCACTATGATCTTCATGACAGAGAGTCTCCTATGTTGTCACTTCCATATACTAGTGGGAAATTTTCATTCTATAACTTGGCTTGTATATTCCAATGATGGGCTTCCTCAAAATTGCCGTAGGTCTTCGTCAGCAAGCAAGTTGGGTGCACACCCACTAGTTTCTTTTGTGAGCTTTCATACACTTATAAGCTCTAGTGCATCCGTTGCATGGCAATCCCTACTCACTCACATTGATATCTATTGATGGGCATCTCCATAGCCCGTTGATACACCTAGTTGATGTGAGACTATCTCCTCATTTTTGTCTTCTCCACAACCACCATATTCTATTCCACCTGTACTGCTATGTCCATGGCTCACGCTCATGTATTGCGTGAAAGTTGAAAAAGTTTGAGAACACTAAAGTATGAAACAATTGCTTGGCTAAAACCGGGGTTGTGCATGATTTAAATACGTTGTGTGGGGAAGATGGAGCATAGACAGACTATATGATTTTGTAGGGATAACTTTCTTTGGCCGTGATATTTTGAGAAGACATGATTGCTTTGTTAGTATGCTTGAAATATTATTGTCTTTATGTCAAATGATAGACTATTGCTTTGAATCACTCGTGTTTTAGTATTCATGACATGATTAGATTATATGATCAAGATTATGCTAGGTAACATTCCACATCAAAAATTATCTCTTTTATCATTTACCTACTCGAGGACGAGCAGGAATTAAGCTTGGGAATGTTGATACGTCTCCGTCGTATCTATACTTTTTGATTGTTTCATGCCAATATTCTACAACTTTCATATACTTTTGGCAACTTTTTATACTATTTTTGGGACTAACATATTGATCCAGTGCCGAGTGTCATTTCCTGTTTGTTGCATGTTTTTTGTTTCGCAGAATATCCATACCAAACGAAGTCCAAACGTAATAAAAACTTACGGGGATTTTGTTTGGAATATTTATGATTTTTGGGAAGAAGAATCAACGCGAGGTGATGCACGGAGTGCCCACAAGCCCTGTCGCCGCGGCCAGTGGGTGGGCCCGCGGCAGGCAGGCTTGTGGTCACTCCTTAAGGCGGTTGGTACCCATCTTTCGCCACAAGAAGCCCAATCGGAGTTACGGATCTCCGGGAATTTAAGAAACGGTGAAACGCAGAATCTGGGAGCGCTGGAACAGAAGGACACACACAGAGAAATCTAATCTCGGAGGGGCTCTCGCCCCTCCGCCGCCATGGAGACCATGGACCAGAGGGGAAACCCTTCTACCATCTAGGGAGGAGGTCAAGGAAGAAGAAGAAGGAGGGGGGCTCTCTCCCCTCTCTCCCGGCAGCGATGGAACGCCGCCCAGGACATCATCGTGTGACGGCGAACTACACCAACACCTCCGTTAGCTTCACCAACATCTTCATCATCTTCCCCCATCTATATTCAGCGGTTCACTCTCCCGCAACCTGCTGTACCCTCTACTTGAACATGGTGCTTTATGCTACATATTATTATCCAATGATGTGTTTCTATCCTATGATGTCTGAGTAGATTATCGTTGTCCTATCGGTGATTGCTGAATTGCTATGATTGGTTTAATTTGCTTGTGGTTATGTTGCTGTCCTTTGGTGCCCATCATATGATCGCGCGCGTGGATCACACCATAGGGTTAGTTGTATGTTGATAGGACTATCTATTGGCAGGCTATAGTGACAGAAGCTTTAAACCTAGCATAGAAATTGATGCATATGGGATTGAAGGGGGACCAATATATCTTATTGCTATGGTTGGGTTTTACCTTAATGAACGTTAGTAGTTGCGGACGCTTGCTAATAGTTCCAATCATAAGTGCATAGAATTCCAAGTAAGGGATGACATGCTAGCATAGGCCTCTCCCACATGATACTTGCTATTGATCTAGTAACGTAGTCAGTTGCTTAGGGACAATTCCGCAACTCCTACCACCACTTTTCCACACTCGTTAGACACTCGTATTTGTTTCTTTTTTTAACCATCCCCTAGTTTTATTTACGTGTTCTTTACTTTCTTGCAAGCCTTTCATATCACTCCTACAAAGTACTTCTAGTTTCATACTTGTTCTAGGTAAAGCGAACGTAAAGTGTGCGTAGAGTTGTATCGGTGGTCGATAGAACTTGAGGGAATATTTGTCCTACCTTTAGCTCCTCGTTGGGTTCGACACTCTTACTTATCGAGAAAGGCTACAATTGATCCCCTATACTTGTGGGTTATCAGTGCCCCAGATGGGATCTTGCGGAGACAGAAGCTTGCGGCGGCGGAAAAGTACTTTTGATGATCTCCTGATTTTTTCTGGAATTTATGGGAATATATAGGTAAAAGACCTAGGGCAGAGGTGGCCCAGGGAGCCCACAAGCCTAGGAGGCACGGGCCCCCCTAGCCGCGTCTAGGGGGCTTGTGGGGTCCCTGGTGGCCCCCTGCCTTGGTTCTCAAGTTTCTCGATCTTCTTTTGTTTCGTAAAAAATCTTTTTGGAAGTTTTGTTCCGTGTGGACTCCGTTTAAAATCCTCCTCTAAAAGGGGTCAAAAACACGGAAAAAACAGGAACTGGCACTTGGCACTGAGTTAATAAGTTAGTCCCAAAAAGATATAAAAGGCTTACAAAAACATCCAAAGTTTGACAGGATAATAGCATGAAACCATAAAAAATTATAGATACGTTGGAGACGTATCAGTATCCTGAACAGGCATCAAGAAAATACAGAGAGTCGTGCTCGGTTGTTGCGTCGATAATTTGGTTTATTCATGGTAAAGGGAAATGATCTTTAGGGCATGACTTGTTGAGGTCTTTGAAATCGACACATAGCCGCCAAGATTTGTCCTTCTTTGGTACCGTGGCCAGGTTTGCCAACCAGTAGGGATGTTTAATTTCTCTGATGAACCCGGTTTGTAGTAGTTTGGCAAGTTTCTCACCCATAGCTTGACGCTTTGGTCTGGAAAATCGACGCAAGTCCTGTTTGACACGTTTAAAGCCTGCTATTATGTTCCGGCTGTGTTCGGCCAGCCCCTGAGGGATACCTTGCATGTCTGAGGGGTGACACGCGAATATGTCCCAATTTTCATGCAGTAAACTGTGCAACGCTTCATCGATTGCGGGGTCTTGTTGAGCTCCAATGGTCGCCGTTTTGTTGGGGTCCGTTGGATGCACCTGAAATTTGATGTTCTCGTCCACACATTTCAAGGATATGGACTTGGAACGCTAATCGAGTATCACGTCGTACTTGTCCACTATGGAGCGAAGTGTGGTGAGCTCTTCTACGGCGAGGGTTTTCGCTAGTACCTCAAGGGCTAGGGATGTCGTTTTGTTTTCGGCTCAGAGGGCTCTATTGGCGTCACTTATGACTGTAATCACACCATTCGGCCCTGGCATTTTGAGCTTCATGTATATGTAATGTGGTATGGCCTCGAATCTTGTGAAGGCTTCACGTCCCAACAGGGCATGGTAACCATCCTGAAAGGGTACGATAAGGAAAAGAGGTTCTTCAGACCAGTAGTTCTCGGGTATGCCGAATACCATGTCGAGTGTTACTCATCCCGTACAATGTGCTTCTTTCCCAGGGACAATACCTCGGAAGGTGGTGTTGCTATGTTTGATTCGAGATTTGTCGAACTGCATTTTTTCCAATGTGTCCTCGTAAATGAGGTTTAGACCACTACCCCCATCCATTAGCACCTTATTCAGTCGAAAGCCATTGACTATCGGGTTTAGGGCTAGGGCGGAAGGTGCTCAGCCTGTGCTGGTGATCGGCTGGCCGCCTTTGTCGAAGGTGATTGGTTTGTCTGACCATGGGTTACCCGTCGTTACATGGTGGATTTGATGGAACTCTCGAAGATCTCTCTTTCTTTGAGTTATTGAGGAAAATGTTTTGTAGATCGTTAGGATCTCCGACTTGCAATTTGTCATAAGTGGGGCCTTAAGGATGGCCTCTCCACTTTTTGCAATTTGCCTAACGACCCAACATGCTCAAAGGCTATGGGTGGAACTTGTATTAGGCAGGGCCGAGTGTATGTGGCAAGGCTTGTCCAGTAGTATGTCAAGACCGATATGGCTCTCGTCCGCATTTTGTTCCTTTTCTTTGTGGGACCGGATATATTCGCCCCTGTGAATGAGGGAGCATGCCTTCTTCGGGTTCCTCTGGTTTGCTCGATATGTCCAGGCTCTGTGCACATTTGCTACATTTGCCAAGTGCTTTCCCTGGCGCAATATTTGAGCACCAAGTTTGACAGCTCTGCGAAGGTTTGAACTCAGCGACGACGAGGGCGTTGAGGATGACCTCCTCATGGCAGCTATGCTGAAAGGCATTGATCATCTCATGCTCGCACTGGCCCTCTTTCCTATCTTTGTTTAGGAGGAATCTAGTCCAAAGGTGGTGTATTTATTCCCCTGGCCGTTGTATAACCTTCTGTGGGTCCAGTAAACTGAACCCTTCCGCTTTTCCCGAGGGATGCTCGAGTTGGGTGGTGGGTGGGATGAAATTTTGTGTTCCCATGAGGTGCGTATCCGAGCCTTTAGCGACTACGTCCCATGCTTTAGTAGGGTTTAGCACGGCAGGCCCAGGGTCTGTGGTAGCGATGAGACCCTGCTGCACTAATTCTGGGTCGCGTGCCGGGTCGGCCCCTCGCCCTGAGCTTATCTCGGGACGAGATCCAAGTTCTAGATTATCGAAGGAGTTCGTATGTTCAGTTACCGGGATGTAGACCGTCCTTAAATCCGGTAGTTGATGTGGGGGGGGGGCTTAGCCGGGAACTCGACAGTAGCGACCAAATGCGTGACGGGTGGGACGTGAATTTCCCTATCGCTGGTTCTAAGCCCGACTCGATCATAGATTGGAGATTGGTCGCCGATCATGCCCATGGATTGGATCCGGTCGAGTAACTCGTGTAGTAACAGGGTCTCGGTGGAGTCCGTACTGTTTAAGTGTTCGGGATCGGCCCCCAGCATTGGTGCCCCGGGGTCGTTCGAGGACGCTCCCAGGATATGTTTGGCTAAGCCGAATCTGGGTGTATCGACCATGTCAGGCTCTATGGCTGGACCAAGGGCCAAAGTCACCCTAGTAGCGGGACCACGACTTTTGAAGTCAAGGCATCAGGGGTCGTGTGCTCCTTGAAAGGAGCTAGGAGCCGTGTTAACACAAGATCTCCCCGGGGGTCGATGGTGAATTCTAGGCTTCCGAACCTTACTTCCTGACCAAGGGTGAAGCTTCCGACCTGGCCGAGGTGGTCGATCGGATCATCATGCAGAACGATGCTTTCGAACGGGAAGATGTGTCCAGGGACAAAGACGTCCTTGATGCGGATCTCTTCACGGATGACTAATTGTGCCATCAATCCTTCTTGCGACCCTATATCGGAACTCTCAATGAAAGCACCAATTTCGGCATCAAAACCGACGGATCTCAGGTAGGGGGTCCCCAACTATGGACCTTGGATCGATGGGTTGGAGCAGACGAAGGAGACAATATTTACCCAGGTTCGGGCCCTCTTGAGGAGGTAAAACCCTACGTCATGCTGGATTATATTGATGGTGTATGAGGATTAGAGAGTTGATCTACCTCGAGATCATATGAGCTCAGCCCTAGATGAGTTAACTTGCCTACGCAGATCAAGCCCTCTAGTTTATATAGATGATGACCCACAAGTATAGGGGATCAATCATAGTCCTTTCGATAAGTAAGAGTGTCGAACCCAACGAGGAAAAGAAGGATCTGACAAGTGGTTTTCAACAAGGTAAAATCTGCAGGCACTCAAATTGTCGGTAACAAGTGATTGTGTAGTGAGATGATTCGTAGCAAGCAACAAGTAACAAAAGTAGCAACAGTGTAGCAAAGTGGCCCAACCCCTTTTGTAGCAAGGGACAAGCCTGGACAAAGTCTTATAGGAGGAAAAACGCTCCCGAGGACACACGGTAGTTTCTGTCATGCTAGTTTCATCATGTTCATATGGTTCGCGTTCGTTACTTTGATAGTTTGATATGTGGGTGGACCGGCGCTTGGGTACTGCCCTTACTTGGACAAGCATCCCACTTATGATTAACCCCTCTCGCAAGCATCCGCAACTACGAAAGAAGAATTAAGACAAAGTCTAAACATAGCATTAAACTAATGGATCCAAATCAGCCCCTTACGAAGCAGCGCATAAACTAGCGTTTAAGCTTCTGTCACTCTAGCAACCCATCATCTACTTACTACTCCCCAATGCATTCCTCTAGGCCCAAATAATGGTGAAGTGTTATGTAGTTGACGTTCACATAACACCACTAGAGGAAAAACAACATACAACATATCAAAATACCGAACGAATACCAAATTCACATGACTACTATTAGCATGACTTATCCCATGTCCTCAGGAACAAAAGTAACTACTCACAAAGCATAATCATATTCATGATCAGAAAGGTAATGAGTAGCATCAAGGATCTGAACATAAACTCTTCCACCAATTAATCCAACTAGCATCAACTACAAAGAGTAATCAACACTACTAGCAACCTTACAAGTACCAATCGGAGTCGCGAGACGGAGATTGGTTACAAGTGATGAACTAGGGTTAGGAGATGAGATGGTCTAATGAAGATGTTGATGGTGATGAGTCCCCTCCGATGAGAGGAGCGTTGGTGATGACGATGGCAATGATTTTGCCCTCTTGGAGGGAAGTTTCCCCGGCAGGATCATCCTACCGGAGCTCTAGATTGGTTCTGCTCAATTTCCGCCTCGTGGCGGCGGTGAATCCACGAAAAAGCTCCTCTCTGATTTTTTCCTGGACGAAACCCTCCATATAGAAAAAGAGGGGGCCAGTGGGCCAGTGGTCTATCCACAAGCCCCCATGGCGCGACCTGGGGGTGGCTGCGCCGTGCAGGCTTGTGGGCACCCCCTGGTGCCCCTCTGGCACTTCTTCGGCCCAGTATTTCTGACAAATTGGAAAAAAAATCCCTGTTGATTTTCACGGCGTTTGGAGTTGCGCAGAATAGGTATCTCAACTTTGCTCCACTTTCAGGCCAAAATTCCAGTTGCCGGTATTCTCCCTCTTCATGTAAACCTTGCAAAATAAGAGAGAAAAGGCATAAGAATTGTACCGTGAAGTGAAATAACAGCCAAAGGAGTGATAAATATCAACATGAAAACATGATGCAAAATGGACGTATCAACTCCCCCAAACTTAGATCTCGCTTGTCCTCAAGCGAAAGCCTAGCTCAATAAATATGTCCTTAGGTTGTTCTTGTCTTGATTCTCCTCAGCAACGGCACCAGGAATCGTTCTGCTACGGCTACGCCTTTAGGGACTTCCTAGGCAAATATGCAAAGGATTTCCCCGTGGCCTTGGAGCCTTGCATTGGTGTTCCCTCGAAGTGGAAAGGGTGATGTAGCGCAGCGGTGGTAAGTATTTCCCTCAGTTTTGAGAACCAAGGTATCGATCCACTGAAGGAGTATCACAAGTACCTGCACAAACACAAAGAACCTGCACCCAACGCTATGAAGGGGTTGTCAATCCCTTATAGATTGTTTGCCAATTGAGAACTAAAAGCAACAAAATAACAAAGCAAAGTAAAAGCGGAGGCGTAAACGATAGGTGTGAATATACCCGGGGGCCATAGTGTTCACTAGTGGCTTCTCTCGTGAAAGCAAGTAGATGGTGGGTGAACAAATTACTGTCGAGCAATTGATAGAACCGCGCAAAGTCGTGACGCCATCTATGGCAATGATTATATCTATAGGCATCACGTACAAAATAAGTAGACCGATACTTTCTGCATCTACTACTATTACTCCACACGTCGACCGCTATCCACCATGCATCTAGTGTATTAAGTCCAAAAGAACAGAGTAACGCCTTAAGCAGGATAACATGATGTAGATGGACAATCTCATATCTACGACAAAGCCCACCTTGTTACCCTCGATGGCACCTACACGATGTGTGCCTTGCTGCCCCTACTGTCACTGGGAAAGGTCACCACACGGTAAGAACCCAAAACCAAGCACTTCTCCCATTGCAAGAATCATAGATCTAGTTGGACAAACAAAACCCAAGACTGGGAGAGACTTACAAGGATATCAAATCATGCAAATAAGAAATCAGCAAAGACTCAAATATATATCATAGATAATCTGATCACAAATCCACAATTCATCGGATCTCGACAAACACACCGCCAAAGAAGATTACATCAGATAGATCTCCATGAAGATCATGGAGAACTTTGTATTGAAGATCCAAGATAGAGAAGAAGCCATCTAGCTACTTACTACGGACCCGTAGGTCTGAAGTGAACTACTCACGAGTCATTGGAGGGGCGATGATGTTGATGAAGAAGCCCTCCAACTCCAAAGTCCCATCTGGCAGGGCACCGGGAAGGGTCTCCAGATGAGATCTCGCGGAAACGGAAGCTTGCGGCGGCGGAAAAGTGTTTTCGTGGACGCCCTGATATTTTCAGGATTTTTAGGGAATATATAGGCCAAAGACCTAGGGCAGGGGAGCGCCAGGGGGGCACAAGCTTGGTTGCCACGGCCTCCCCCTGGCCGCAGCAACAGGGCTTGTGGGCTCCCTGTGGCCCCACTTGCTTGGCCCTCAAGCATCCTGATCTTCTTCCGTTCTGGAAAAAATCATTTTGGGGATTTTGTTCCGTTCGGCCTCTGTTCCAAAATCAGATCTGAAAAGAGTCAAAAACACAGAAAAAACATGAACTAGCACTTGGCACTGAGTTAATAAGTTAGTCCCAAAAAATATATAAAAGGTAAACAAAACATCCAAAGTTGACAGATAACAGCGTGAAACCATCAAAAATTATAGATACGTTTGAGACGTTTCAAGCATCCCCAAGCTTAAGTCTTGCTCGTCCTCGAGTAGGGAAGTGATAAAGAATGAATTTTTGATGCTTTCATGCTACCTAGCATAGATGTCCTTTGTAAATCCTCTTATGTGACGTGAATGTTCAAATCCATTAGATTCAAAAAAATAGTTTGCTATTGACGTGGAAACAATAATAATTCAAGCAAACTAGCAAAGTAATCATGAACTTTCAAAATAACAAGGCCAAAAGAAAGTTATCCCTACAAAATCATATAGTCTAGCTATGCTCTATCATCATTGCACAACGAATTTAAATCATGCACAACCCCAGTATTGGCCAAGTAATTGTTTTCACACCTTTACTTTCTCAAACTTTTTCAACTCTCATGCAATACTATAAGTGGTGTGGACTGTGGTGGAGGTTGCAAGACAAACAAGGAGAAGATGGTCACATTAACTAGGCATATCAATGAGCTGTGGAGATGCTCATCAATAGATATCAATGTGAATGAGTAGGGATTGCCATACAAATGATGCACTAGAGCTAAGAGTATGTGAAAGCTCTTAAAGAAAACTAGTGGGTGTGCATCCAACTTGCGTGCTCACGAAGACCTAAGGCAATTTTGAGGAAGCCTATCATTGGAATATACAAGCCAAGTTATATAATGAAAATTTCCCACTAGCTATATGGTGGTGACAAAACGAGAGACTCTCAATCATGAAGATCATGGTGCTTAATATGCACAAGTGTGGAAAGGTGGTAGCATTGTCCCTTCTCTCTTTTTCTCTCTTTTTTTGTTTTTTTGGATGGGCTCTTTGGCCTCTTTTTTTATTTTAGTGGGCATCTTTGGCCTCTTTTATTTCCTCACATGGGACAATGCTCCATTAATGATGATCATCACACATACAACTCAAAACTTAGAGCAATGATGACTCTATATGGAATGCCTTCGGTAGTATACCGTGACAATGATCTAGCATGGCATAGACATAAATGGAAACATCATGCTAGCTATCTTATGATCATGCAATGGCAATGTAGACGTAGTGGCACATGTCATGGTGGTAGTTGCATGGCAATATATCTAGGAATGACTTTGAAAAAACCATAGTAGGTTGGTATGGTGGCTGTTTTGAGGGAGGCTAATGGTGGGTTTTGTGCACCGGCGAAAGTTGCACGGCACTAAAGAAGATAGTGATGGTGGAAGGTGAAAGTGCATCTAAACCATGGACTCAACATTAGTTAAGAAGAACTCACATACTTGTTGCAAAAGTTTTATTAGTAATCGAAACAAAGCATTTAACGCATACTCCTAGGGGAAGGGTTGGTAGGTATAGACCATCGCGCGCTCCCGACCGCCACACAAAGGATAACAACCAATAGACTAATCATGATCAGACTTCATCACATAGCGGTTCACCATACGTGCATGCTACGGGAACCACTAACTTCAACACAAGTATTTCTAGATCCACAACACCTCACTAATATAAATTCAATATTACCATAACCACGACTCAAAACTAGTTCAGATGAATCAAACTTCTCTAACTATTCAATCCACATGAAGGTGGAAGTTTTCGTATCCCTTTGGATAACTACCCCTTTTGAGACTACTTTCATAGCATAGATCAACTACCAAGCCACGCACCGCTGTGCTCTAAAAGATATAAGTGAAGCACATAGAGCAAAATCAACTGGCTCAAAAGATATAAGTGAAGCATATGTGAGCTGAATTGTCTACCAAAGGATATAAGTGAAGCTCGACAAAATCACGGTGTGTGCATGTCTTTCTCTCTCTAGGTGTGCAGCAAGGATGATTATGACACAACAAAAATAAAAGACTCCTACGATACAAGACGCTCCAAGCAAAACACATAACATGTGGTGAATAAAAATATAGCCCCAAGTAACGTTATCGATGGATTGAAGACAAAAGAGGGGATGCCTTCCTGGGGCATCCCCAAGCTTAGGCTTTTACGGCATCCTTGAATATCTTGGGGTGCCTTGGGCATCCCCAAGCTTGAGCTCTTGCCACTCTTTATCTTTTTGTCCATAAGAACTTCACCCAAAACTTGAAAACTTCACAACACGAAACTTAAACAGAAACTCGTGATAACATTAGTATAAGAAAGCAAACCACCACTTCCTTAGGTACTCTAGCAAACTTAAATTCTACTTATGTTGATGTTGGGTTACTGTATTTTCAATCTTCCATGGCTAATACCCCCCGATACTATCCATAGTTTCATCAAAATAAGGAACCAACACAACAAAAACAGAATCTGTTAACAGCAGACCAGTCTGTAGCAATCTATATACTTCGTATACTTCTGGTACTTCAAAAATTTGAAATAATTACAACGGTCTGAAGAATTTGCGTAGCAACCAGCAGAAAAAAGAATCAACTCAAAAGCTCTTACAGAAAAAATGGAAATTCTTTTCGTGAGCAGAAAGTTTCTGTCTTTTCCAGCATGACCAAACGATCATCCCCAAGACTAATCATAATGGTTTTGCTTGGCACAAATGCAAAAGGAAACACAAAAAACACAATCATAACAGAATTATGAAAGTGTGGAAAACACAAAACAAAAAGAAAAAGGATAGATTCACTGGGTTGCCTCCCAACAAGCACTATTTTTTAACGCCCTTAGCTAGGCAAAAGATGATGGAATCACGTATAGTCATCTTTGGTGCCCAATCTATAAGTAGCCCTCATCATAGATTCATAAGGCAATATTATTTTCTTTCTTGGAAAGTGCTCCATGCCCTTCTTTAAGGAAAATTGAAATCTAATATTCCCTTCCTTTATATCGATGATAGCACCAATAGTCCTTAGGAAAGGTCTACCAAGAATAATGGGACATGAAGGATTGCACTCTATGTCAAGTACAATGAAATCCACGGGTACATAGTTCTTATTTGCAACAATAAGAACATCATAGATCCTTCTCATGGGTTTCTTGACAGTAGAATCCGCAAGATGCAAATTAAGAGAACACTCTTCAATCTCATGAAAACCAAGAATATCACATACAGATTTTGGAATCGCGGAAACACTAGCAACCAAATCACACAAAGCATTGCACTCATAGTTTTTGATCTTGATTTTGATAGTAGGTTCCCACTCATCATGAAGTTTTCTAGGTATAGAGACTTCTAGTTCGAGCTTCTCTTGAAGAGATTTCATCATAGCATCTATGATATGTGCGGTAAAGGCTTTGCTTTGGCTATAAGCATGTGGAGAGTTTGCAATGGATTGGATCAAAGAAATGCGTTCAAACAAGGAGCAATTATCATAATTGAATTCCTTGAAATCCAAAGTGGGAGTTTCATTACTACCCAAAATTTTGATTTCTTCTACTCCACTCTCCACACCTTTATCATCAAGATAGGTGGACTCCGAATCATTGGGGCGTTTTTCAACCAAGGTGGATTCATATCCAACCCCTTCATCAATAGGTTTGACACGTGAAAACAAAGATTCAAGAGGAGACACACCAAGCACTTTAAGATCTTCGTGATTTGCATCACTATAACGCACCCTTTTAAACCATTCATGCCTAGTACGAATTTGGGCGGTTCTTTCTTTGCTCTCATTCATGGAGACACGCATAGCTTTCAAAGTTTCATCCAAGTTGACCTTGGTAGGAGCACATCTAACTTTCAAAGCATCAATATCACAAGACATCCTATCAACGCTCTTAGCCAATTCGTCAATTTTGAGTAGTTTTTCCTCTATGGACGCGTTGAAAATCTTTTGAGAGTTGATGAACTCTTTGATATTACTCTCTAAATCAGAGGGTAATTTGTTGTGATTTCCATAAGTGTTATTGTAGGAATTGCCATAATTGTTAGAGGAGTTACTAGGAAAAGGCCTAGGAACATAGTTTCCTCTAAAAGCATTGTTGTTGCCAAAATTGTTCCTACCAACAAAATTAACGTCCAAACTAGCGTTGCTACTCTCAATCAAGAAGATAGTGGTATGTCATTAGGATCTAAAGGAGCGTTTCTGCTAGCAACCAAATTCATCAACTCGTCCATCTTAGCACTAAGCGAGTTAATTTCTTCTATAGCATGTACCTTTTTGATTGCAGGTGACCTTTCAGTGTGCCACTGAGAGTAGTTGGTCATGATATTGTCTAGGAGTTTTGTAGCGTCTCCTAACATGATTTCCATGAACGTTCCACCTGAGGCGGAGTCCAAGATATTGCGAGAAGCGAAATTCAAGCCAGCGTAAAAGATTTGTATAATCATCCACAAACTCAAGCCATGAGCGGGACAATTTCTAATCATAAGCTTCATCCTCTCCCAAGATTGTGCAACGTGTTCATGATCAAGTTGCTTGAAATTCATGATATCGTTACGTAAGGAGATGATCTTAGCCGGCGGAAAATACTTGGATATGGAAGCATCTTTGCACTTATCCCAAGAATTGATACTATTTTTAGGCAAAGAATAAAACCAAGTTTCTGCGCGATCTCGCAACGAGAAAGGAAAAGGCTTCAACTTAAGCACGTCATTATCCACATCTCTTTTCTTTTGCATATCGCAAAGCTCAATGAAGATATTGAGATGGGATGCGGCATATTATCTAGGAAGGCGAGAGAATTGCTCTTTCATCACAAGATTCAGCAAAGCTGCGTTGAGTTCATACGATTCCGCACTAGTGGCGGGAGCAATCGGAGTACTAATAAAATCATTATTATTAGTGCTCGAGAAGTCGCAAAGTTTGGTGTTTTCATCCATGATGACTTCAACAAACAAACAAGCACACAATCAAGCAAGAAAACCGGCAAATGAAAACGGCAAAGGCAAAAGAAAACAGCAAAGGAGAAAGGCAAATGAAAACGGCAAAAGTGAAGTGGGGGAGAGGAAAACGAGAGGCAACTGGCAAAAAAGTAAATGCAGGAGATGAGTTTGTGAGACCTACTTGGATAGATCTTGATCTCTCCTTCCCCGGTAACGGCACCAGAACTACTACTGCTGATGCAACAAAAGACCTTCCAACGGCGCCAGAAACACGTGCTCACGGGAGGCTATTCTTGTCTTGATTCTCCTCAGCAATGGCACCAGGAATCCTTCTGCTACAGCTACGCCTTTAGGGACTTCCTAGGAAAATATGCAAAGGATTTCACCGTGGCCTTGGAGCCTTGCGTTGGTGTTCCCTCGAAGCGGAAAGGGTGATGTAGCGCAGCGGTGGTAAGTATTTCCCTCAGTTTTGAGAACCAAGGTATCGATCCAGTGAAGGAGTATCACAAGTACGTGCACAAACACAAAGAACCTGCACCCAACGCTATGAAGGGGTTGTCAATCCCTTATAGATTGTTTTCCAAGTGAGAACTGAAAGCAACAAAGTAACAAAGCAAAGTAAAAGCGGAGGTGTAAACGATAGGTGTGAATACACCCGGGGGCCGTAGTGTTCACTAGTAGCTTCTCTCGTGAAAGCAAGTAGACGGTGGGTGAACAAATTACTGTCGAGGAATTGATAGAACCGCGCAAAGTCGTGACGTCATCTATGGCAATGATTATATCTATAGGCATCACGTCCAAAACAAGTAGAACGATACTTTCTGCATCTACTACTATTACTCCACACGTCGACCGCTATCCAGCATGCATCTAGTGTATTAAGTCCAAAAGAACAGAGTAACGCCTTAAGCAAGATGACATGATATAGATGGACAATCTCATATCTACGACAAATCCCACCTTGTTACCCTTGATGGCAACTACATGATGTGTGCCATGCTGCCCCTACTGTCACTTGGAAAGGTCACCACACGGTAAGAACCCAAAACCAAGCACTTCTCACATTGCAAGAATCATAGATCTAGTTGGCCAAACAAAACCCAAGACTCGGAGAGACTTACAAGGATATCCAAATCATGCAAATAAGAAATCAGCAAAGACTCAAATATATATCATAGATAATCTGATCAGAAATCCACAATTCATCGGATCTCGACAAACACACCGCCAAAGAAGATTACATCGGATAGATCTCCATGAAGATCATAGAGAACTTTGTATTGAAGATCCAAGAGAGAGAAGAAGCCATCTAGCTACTAACTACAGACCCGTAGGTCTTAAGTGAAGTACTCACGAGTCATTGGAGGGGCGATGATGTTGATGAAGAAGCCCTCCAACTCCAAAGGCCCCTCCGGTAGGGCACCACGAAGGGTCTCCAGATGAGATCTCGCGGAAACGGAAGCTTGCGGCAGCGGAAAAGTGTTTTCGTGGACGCCCTGATTTTTTCTGGATTTTTAGGGAATATATAGGCGAAATACCTAGGGCAGGGGAGCGCTAGGGGGGCCACAAGCTTGGTTGCCGCGGCCTCCCCCCTGGCCGCGGCAACAGGGCTTGTGGGCTCCATGTGGGCCCACTTGCTTGGCCCTCAAGCCTCCTGATCTTCTTCCGTTCTGGAAAAAAATCATTTTGGGATTTTATTCCGTTCGGACTCCGTTCCAAAATCAGACCTGAAAAGAGTCAAAGACATAGAAAAAACAGGAACTGGCACTTGGCACTGAGTTAATAAGTTAGTCCCAAAAAAGATATAAAAGGTAAACAAAACATCCAAAGTTGACAAGATAACAGCATGAAACCATCAAAAATTATAGTTACATTTGAGACGTATCAATCACCATGACTCTTTCAAGGGCAAAATGTAAAGGTACAAGATAGGCCCTTCGCAGAGGGAAGCATTGGTTGCCATGCGCTTTTGAGGTTTGGATGCGTGTCCTCTTAGTGTGGACGAACGTCACTTTATATTGCCCCCTGTGATAAAGAACTTTATTATGCAGTCTGTCGCTTTTATGCCTTCCTCATCACAGGTTCGTATAAAGCTTATTTTCCACACACTAATAGATCATACATATTAGAGAGAAATTTTTATTGCTTGCACCGATGACAACTTACTTGAGGGATCTTATTCAATCCATAGGTAGGTATGGTGGACACTCATGGCAAAACTGGTTTGAAGGTTTATGGATGCACAAGTAGTATCTCTACTTGGTGCGGGAGTTTTAGCTAATATGAGGTGGAAGCAATCGTCACATGCTAAGGGATCTCTAATCATATAACATTGTTCAGAGCCAAGCAAACACAATTCATTATGCTGTCTTCCTTGTCCAACATCTACTTCTAGGCATGTAATTGTTTAGTGAGTGTTCACAATCATAGATGGTGTCAGAGATGATATATTTATATGTGAACCTCTCCTTCTTTATCACTTCCTATTAATTGCAACAATGACCAAGGTCTATGTTTGCCTACCCTCAATAAGTTTCAATCCTCATTCTTTTTATATGTGAAGCCATCACTTCCCATAAGATCATTACATGATCTTTCATGCTTTTGTTCTATTCTCACTCTTTTGATCATGGCTAGAGGCAAAGCCCTTCAACTAAGACACTCTTTATTATATGGCTCGCGAGCAAGAATACATCGGGGGTGACACAAAGCAAAACTCAAGACTAAAACACTAATACTTTTAATCTACTAGAGAAAGAGAAAACTGAAAAGGAAAAACAAAAACAAAGGTAAAGGCAAAACATGTGATGGTGATACGATACCGGGGCAACTCCCCCAATCTTGGCAAAAGCCAAGGGGATTGCCCATACCAATGCTCAGTTGTGTTCCTTTGGTGGTGATGGTGGTGGAGTTGTTGAAGAGGTCTTGAGCTTGTTTAATTTCCACTTGAGCATAAAATTTTGTTCCCTGAGATCATTATTTTCCTCTTCAAGCTTCAACACCCTTTGGCATAATTCCTGCTTACTCTCCTGCGAGAAACGAGAAGGGATAAACAAGGTCTTAGGCTTCTTCCTTGACTCAGGGAGGCTCGACTTCTTGAACTCCACATGTGTGTGTCCAGGTTGAGGTAGAGGAGCCTCCTCTTCATCGGAACTTGATTGTTCCTTCCCCTTGGGATCATAGTCTTCTTCCTCATCAGTGGTCCAGCCATATGGATCAAAGTCCCCATAGACCTTGGGGTTAGCAAGGTAATCAGCCACATAGCTCTCCCCCTCTGAATCCTAAGAAGACATCTTGACCTAGATCTGCGACAGAAAACAGGCTCGAAACGAAAAACAGAGGAACTCTGCGTGATGCATGGGTCAGACCAAACGGAAGTATATATAATTATTTCTTCCAGACCAGAAGGAGTACCCTGCACGAAAACGGAGTCCGGGAGGCGCACGAGGTGGCCACAAGCCCTCACGGCGCGGCCAGGGGGTGGGCTCGCGCCGTGCAGGCTTGTCGCCTCCTCGCTCACTTTCCGGACTACTTCCAATTTTTGTATTTTTTCAAATATTCAAAAACAGAGAAAATTTTCTAGTGGAAAAGTTTTGGACTCTCTTTTCTTACCGAATCACATACCTCTTCGTTTTCGGAGTCTGAAACAGGATGATAAATGTCCCTTAGGTATTCTTCCGGAGTTATGGTATTGATGATATTGCTTTCAACATTTATGGGAGGACCTGAGATATAATGGTTGATTCTCAGCCCATTTACCACTCTCAAACAATTTCCTTCCGTGTTGTTGATCTTGATAGCACCGGGACGATATACTTCCTCAACAACATAGGGACCTTCCCATTTAGAGAAAAGCTTGCCTACAAAGAATCTTAAACGAGAGTTATATAGCAAGACATAATTGCTACTTCTCAAACAACAGCGCCAGAAATTGACACGCTGACGGAGATTGGGCTTGCGTTGGTTTTTCCCTTGAAGAGGAAAGGGTGATGCAGCACAAGAGCAGTAAGTATTTCCCTCAGTTTGAGAACCAAGGTATCGATCCAGAAGGAGGGTCTCGTCAAGTCCAGAGTACCTGCGCAAACACAAACAAGCTTGCACCCAACGCTTCAAAGGGGTTGTCAATCCCTTCAAGATTGTTTGCAAAGTGAGATCTGAAGGCGGAAAGTGCAACGAAGTAAAAAGTGTAAGGCTGAAAATATGGTGTGGAGTAGACCCTGGGGGCCATAGTGTTCACTAGAGGCTTCTCTCCAAATAGCAAGTATTACGATGGATGAACAAATTACTGTCGAGAAATTGATAGAACCGCGCAAAGTCATGACGATATCTAAGGCAATGATCATACATATAGGTATCACGTCCGAGACAAGTAAACCGATACTTTCTGCATCTACTACTATTACTCCACAAATCGACCGCTGTCCAGCATGCATCTAGTGTATTGAGTTCATGACGAACAGAGTAACGCTTTAAGCAAGATGACATGATGTAGAGGGATAATCTCAAACCAATGATGCAAACCCCATCTTTTTACCCTTGATGGCAACAACACGATGCATGCCTCGCTACCCCTTCTGTCACTGGGTGAGGTCACCGCACGGTATGAACCCAAAACCAAGCACTTCTCCCATTGCAAGAATCATAGATCTAGTTGGCCAGACAAAACCCACAACTCGAAGAGAATTACAAGGATATGAAATCATGCATAAGAGAGATCAGAAGAAACTCAAATAAGATTCCTAGATAATCTGATCATAAATCCACAATTCATCGGGTCTCGACAAACAAACTGCAAAAGAAGATTACATCGGATAGATCTCCATGAAGATCATGGAGAACTTTGTATTGAAGATCCAAGAGAGAGAAGAAGCCATCTAGTTACTAGCTATGGACCCGTAGGTCTATGGTGAACTACTCACGCATCATCGAAGAGGTCATGGTGTTGATGGCGAAGCCTTCCGTGTCTGAATACCCCCTCCGGCAGGGCACCAGGACGTGCCCCAGATGGGATCTTGCTGAGACAGAAGCTTGCGGCGGCGGGAAAGTGATTACGATGTTCCCCTGATTTTTTTGGGAATATTTGGGAATTTATAGGCGCAAGATCTAGGTCAGGGGACCTCCAGGGGGCCCACAAGCCTGCATGGCGCGACCCCCTGGCCGCGGGGTGGAGGCTTGTGGGGCCCCTGGCGCTCTTCTGGCTTGGCTCCCAAGTCCCCCGATCTTCTTCCGTTCCAGAAAAAACATTTTCGGGGATTTTCTTCCGTTTGGACTCTGTTTCAAAATCTCCTCTGAAAGGGGTCAAAAACATGGAAAAAACAGGAACTGGCACTTGGCACTGAATTAATAAGTTAGTCCCAGAAAATAAATAAAAGGCATGCAAAACATCCAAAGTTTGACAAGATAATAGCATGAAACCATAAAAAATTATAGATACGTTGGAGACGTATCAAGCATCCCCAAGCTTAACTCCTGCTCGTCCTCGAGTAGGGAAGTGATAAAGAATGAATTTTTGATGTGGAATGCTACCTAGCATAGTTGTCCTTTGCAACTTATTTCACGTGACATGAATGTTCAGATCCGTAAGATTCAAAACAATAGTTTGCTATTGACATGAAAACAGTAATAGTTCAAGCAAACTAGCAAAGTAATCATGAACTTTCGAAATAACAAGGCCAAAGAAAGTTATCCCTACAAAATCGTATAGTCTGGCTATGCTCCATCATCCTCACACAACTAATGTAAATCATGCACAACCCCAGAATTGGCCAAGTAATTGTTTTCGCACTCTTACTTTCTCAAACTTTTTATAACTATCACGCAATACATGAGCGCGAGCCATGGATATATCACTATAGGTGGAATAGAGTGTGGTAGTGGTTGCGAGACAAAAAAAGGAGGAGATGGTCACATTGACTCGGCATATCAATAGGCTATGGAGATGCCCATTAATAGATATCAATGTGAATGAGTAGGGATTGTCATACAAGAGATGCACTAGAGCTATATGTATATGAAAGCTCAAAAGGGAAACTAGTGGGTGTGCATCCAACTTGCTTGCTCACGAAGACCTAGGGCTATTTTGAGGAAGCCCATCATTGGAATATACAATCCAAGTTATATAGTGAAGATTCCCACTAGAATATGGTAGTGACAAAGCAGGAAGCTCTCAATCATGAAGAACATGGTGCTATCATGAAACACAAGTGTGGAAAAAGATAGTAGCATTGTCCCTTCTCTCTTTTTCTCTTTTTTTATTATTTGGGCTCTTAGGCCTCTTTTTTTATTTTCTCTTTTTTTCCTCACATGGGACAATGCTCTAATAATGATGATCATCACACTTTTATTTACTCATAGCTCAAAGATCACAATGATGATGACTCCATAGGAAATGCCTCCGGCAGTGTACTGGGATGTGCAACGATCTAGTATGATCATGCAATGGCAATATGAGAGTGACGGCACAAGTCATGAGACGGAACGATGGTAGTTGCATGGCAATATATCTCGGAATGGCTATGAAATTCCATAGTAGGTAGGTATGGTGGCTGTTTTGAGGAAGGAATTTGATGGGTTTGTGTACCGGTGAGAATTGCGCGGCACTAGAGAGGCTAGCAATGGTGGAAGGTGAAAGTGCATCTATACCATGGACTCAACATTAGTCATAAAGAACTCACATACTTGTTGTGAAAGTTTTTATTAGTAATCGAAACAATGTGCTAAACGCATACTCCGAGGGGAACGGTTGGTAGGTGTAAACCATCGCGCGATCCCGACCTCAACACAAAGGATGACAATCAATAGATCAATTATGCTCCGACTTCCTAACATAGTGGTTCACCATACGTGCATGCTACGGGAATCACTAACTTCAACACAAGTATTTCTAGATTCACAACACCCTACTAACATAACTCTTAATATTACCGAATCCATGTCTCAAAACTAATTGAGAGGAATCGAAAGTTTTCTTTCAACTCAATGCACATGAAGATGGAGGTTTTTGCATCCTCTTTGGGTACCTAGCACATGGGACTACTTTCATACCATAAGCCAACTACCAAATCACGCACCGCCATGACCTAAAGATATAAGTGAATCACATGGGAAAAAGTATCTAGCTCTTAAGATATAAGTGAAGCATTATGAGCAAAAGTATCTAGCTCAAAATATATAAGTGAAGCACTATGAGCATTCTAACAAAATCACGATGAGTGCATGTCTCTCTCTCTCAAAAAGGTGTGCAGCAAGGATGATTGTGACACAACAAAAGGAAAAAAACTCCTACGATACAAGATGCTCCAATCAAAACACATATCATGTGGTGAATAAAAATATAGCTCCAAGTAATGTTACCAATGGATTGAAGACGAAAGAGGGGATGCCTTCCCGGGGCATCCCCAAGCTTAGGCTTTTTAGTGTCCTTGAATTTGGCTTGGGGTGCCTTGGGCATACCCAAGCTTGAGATCTTTCCACTCCTTGTTTCTTTGTCCATGAAAACGTCACCCAAAACTTGAAAACTTCACAACACAAAACATAAACAGAAACTTGTGATAACATTAGTACAAGAAAACAAACTACCACTTCTTTTGGTACTGTAGCAAACTTGAATTCTATCTATATTGATGATGGGCTACTGTATTCTCACTTTCCCATGGCTAGTACCCCCAATACTAACCATAGTTTCATCAAAACAAGCAACCAACCCAACAAAAACAGAATCTGTCAAAAACAGACCAGTCTGTAGCAATCTGTATACTTCGTATACTTCTCGTACCTCAAAAAGTCTGACAAATTATGAAGGTCTCGGGAAAAAGCATATAAATCAACAAAAAAAGAATCAACTCAAAAGCTCTTTCTTAATAAAAATGAAAAATCATCACGTGAGCGAAAAGTTTCTGTCTTTTTCCAGCAGGATCAAACAACCATTACCAAGACTAATCATAAAGGCTTTGCTTGGCTCAAAAATAAAAAGAAACACAAAAAACACAATCACAACAGAATTATGAAAGTGTAGACGCAACAAAACAGAAAGAAAAAGATAAATTCATTGGGTTGCCTCCCAACAAGCGCTATTGTTTAACGCCCTTAGCTAGGCATAGAAGCGATAGAATCACGTATCGTCGTCTTTGGTGCTCAAACCATAAGTGGCCCTCATCATGGATTCATAAGGAAATCTTATTTTCTTTCTAGGAAAGTGTTCCATACCCTTCCTTAAAGGAATTTGAAATCTAATATTCCCTTCCTTCATATCGATGATAGCACCAATAGTCCTTAGGAAAGGTCTACCAAGAATAATAGGGCATGTAGGATTGCAATCAATGTCAAGCACAATGAAATCCACGGGTACATAGTTCCTATTTGCAATAATAAGAACATCATTGATCCTTCCCATGGGTTTCTTGATAGTAGAATTAGCAAGATGCAAATTAAGAGAACACTCTTCAATCTCATTAAAACCCAGAACATCACATAAAGACTTTGGGATCGCAGAAACACTAGCACCCAAATCACACAAAGCATTGCACACATAGTTTTTGATTTTGATTTTGATGGTAGGTTTCCACTCATCATGAAGCTTTCTAGGGATAGAGACTTCCAATTCAAGTTTCTCTTCAAGAGCTTTTATCATAGCTTCGACGATATGATCGGTAATTGCTTTGTTTTCGCTATAAGCGTGTGGAGAGTTTAACATGGATTGCATCAAAGAAATGCATTCAATCAAGGATCAACTACCATAATTGAATTCCTTGAAATACACGGTAGTAATTTCATTACTACTCAAAGTTTTAACGTCTTCTACTCCACTTTTAATGCTTTTAGCATCAATATAGATGGACTCCAAATCATTGGGGCACTTTTCAACCAAAGTGGATTCATATCCAACCCCATAATCATTAGGTTTGACACAAGAAAACAAAGATTCAATGGGAGTCACACCAAGCACTTTAAGATCTTCGTGATTCTCATCATGATAACACGCCTTTTTAAGCCATTCATGTCTAGCATGAATTTGGGCGGTTCTTTCTTGGCTCTCAATCATGGAAACACGCATATCTTTCAAAGTTTCATCCATGTTGATTTTGGGAGGAGCACATCTACCTTTCAAAGAATCAACATCACAAGAAATCCTATCAATGCTCTTAGCCAAATCGACAATTTTGAGTAGTTTTTCCTCTATGGAAGCATTCAAAATCTTTTGAGAGTTGATGAACTCTTTGATATTACTCTCTAGATTAGAGGGTAATCTATTGTAATTTCCATGAGTATTGTTGTAGGAGTTGCCAAAATTATTAGAGGAGTTACTAGGAAAAGTCCTAGGAACATAGTTTCCTCTAAAAGCATTGTTGTTGCCAAAGTTATTCCTACCAACAAAATTAACGTCCAAGCTAGCGTTGCTACTCTCAATCAAAGAAGACAAAGGCATATCATTAGGATCCAAAGGAGCACTTCTACTAGCAACCAAATTCATTAACTCATCCATCTTAGCACTCAATGAGTTAATTTCTTCTATAGTGTGTACCTTCTTACTAGTAGGTGACCTTTCAGTGTGCCATTGAGAGTAGTTTGTCATGATGTTGTCTAAGAGCTTTGTGGCTTCTCCTAATGTGATTTCCATGAACGTTCCACCTGAGGCAGAGACCAAGATATTTCTAGAAGCGAAATTCAAGCCAGCGTAAAAGATTTGAATAATCATCCAAAGGCTCAATCCATGAGCGAGACAATATCTAATCATTAATTTCATTCTCTCCCAAGCTTGTGCAACATGTTCATGATCAAGTTGCTTGAAATTCATGATATCATTATGGAGAGAGATGATCTTAGCCGGCGAAAAATACTTGGATATATAAGCATCTTTGCACTTATCCCAAGAATCGTTACTATTTTTGGGCAAAGAAGAAAACCAAGTTTTTGTGCGATCTCGCAACGAGAAAGGAAAAAACCTTCAATTTAATCACGCCATTATCCACATCTTTTTTATTTTGCATATCGCAAAGCTCAATGAAGGTATTGAGATGGGATGCGACATCTTCACTAGGAAGGCCAGAGAATTGCTCATTCATAACAAGATTCAGCAAAGCAGCATTGATTTCGTATGACTTCGCACTAGTGGCGGGAGCAATCGGGGTACTAATAAAATCATTATTATTAGTATTTCAGAAGTCACAAAGTTTTCTCTTTTCGTTCATGGTGACTTCAGCAAGCAAGCAAGCACACAAGCAAACAAAGAGCAGGCGAGAAAAAGGTCGAACGAAAAGGCGAACGAAAAAGGCAAATTGGTGAAGTGGGGGAGAGGAAAACGAAAGGCAACTGGCAACAATGTAAATGCAAGAGATGAGTTTGCGGCACTTACATGGATAAGTTATTGACTTGATCTTCCTCCCCGGCAACGGCGCCACAAACCCTTCTGCTACTTCTCAAAAAATAGCGCCAGAAATTGACACGTTGATGGAGATTGGGCTTGCGTTGGTTTTTCCCTTGAAGAGGAAAGTGTTGGAAATATGCCCTAGAGGCAATAATAAAATGGTTATTATCATATTTCCTTGTTCTTGATAATCGTCTATTGTTCATGCTATAATTGTATTAACAGGAAACAGTAATACATGTGTGAATAAATATATCACAATATGTCCCTAGCAAGCCTCTAGTTGGCTAGCTCGTTAGTCAATAGATGATCATGGTTTCCTGGTCATGGGCATTAGATGTCATTGATAATGGGATCACATCATTGGGAGAATGATGTGATGGACAAGACCCAATCCTAAGCATAGCACTAGATCGTATTGTTCGTATGCTAAAGCTTTTCTAATGTCAAGCGTCTTTTCCTTCGACCGTGAGATTGTGCAACTCCCGGATACTGTAGGAGTGCTTTGGGTGTATCAGATGTCACAACGTAACTGGGTGACTATAAAGGTGCACTACAGGTACCTCCGAAAGTGTCTGTTGGGTTGGTACGAATCGAGATCGGGATTTGTCACTCCGTGTGATGGAGAGGTATCTTTGGGCCCACTCGGTAGAACATCATCATGAGCTCAATGTGACTAAGGAGTTAGTCACACGATGACGTGCTACGGAACGAGTAAAGAGACTTATCGGTAACGAGATTGAACAAGGTATAGGTATACCAACGATTGAACCTCGGGCAAGTTCTATACCGACAGACAAAGGGAATTGTATACGGGATTGATTGAATCCTTGACATCGTGGTTCATCCGATGAGATCATCGTGGAGCAAGTGGGAGCCACCATGGGTATCCGGACACTACTGATGGTTATTGGCTAGAGAGATGTCTCGGTCATGTCTACCTGTCTCCCGAACCCGTAGGGTCTACACACTTAAGGTTCAATGACGCTAGGGTTATAGGGAATTGTTATATGAGGTTATCTAAAGTTTTTTGGAGTCCCGGATGAGATCCTGAACGTCACGAGGAGCTCCGGAATGGTCCGGAGGTAAAGATTGATATATAGGACGGATGGTTTCGGACACCGGAAGTGTTTCGGGCATCACCGGTAACGTACCGGGACCACCGGGACCACCGGAGGTGGCCCCGGGGGTCCACCGAAAGGGGACAACGACCCCAAGAGGCTAGATGGGCCAAGTGGGGAAGGGAACCAGCCCCTAGGTGGGCTGGTACACCCCCCCCCCTCTCAGCCCATGGCGCAAGAAGAGGGGAGAGGGGGGGAACCCTAGCGCAGGTGATCCTAAGGCCCACCAGAGGGGTGCGCCACCCCTCCTCCCTCCCCTGGCCGCCGCACCTCCCATCTGGGGGGCTGCCGCACCACCTAGGGTGGGAACCCTACGGGTGGCACCCCCCTCCCCTCCTCCTATATATAGTGGGCACTTTTGGGCTTTTGGAGACAGACTTTTCCCTCTCCCTCGGCGCAGCCCTGCCCTTCTTTCTCCTCCTCTCTGCCGGTGCTTGGCGAAGCCCTGCCGGGAGACCTCGTCTCTCCATCAACACCACGCCGTCATGCTGCTGGAGTTCTTCCCCAACCTCTCCCTCCTCCTTGCTGGATCAAGGTGCGGGAGACGTCACCGGGCTGCATGTGTGTTGAACGCGGAGGTGTCGTAGATCGGCACTAGATCAGAATCACACCGCGATCTGAATCGCCGCGAGTACCACTCCATCAACCGCGTTCTAGCAATGCTTCCGCTTAGCGATCTTCAAAGGTATGAAGATGCTCTCACCCCTCTCTCGTTGCTGGTATCTCCATAGGAAGATCTGAATATGCGTAGGAAAATTTTGAATTTATGCTACGTTTCCCATCACTGGTATCAGAGCCAGGTTTTCTATGTGTAGATTCTATGCACGAGTAGAACACAAAAGGTTGTTGGTGATGATTTGTCAATTGCTTCCTGCTACTAGTCTTATTCTTTCCCGGCGGTATTGTGGGATGAAGCGACCCGGACCGACTTTACACGTACGCTTACATGAGACTGGTTCCACCGATAGACATGCACACCGTGCATAAAGGTGGCTAGCGGGTGTCTATCTCTCCTACTCTAGTCGGATTGGATTTGATGAAAAGGGTCCTTATGAAGGGTAAATAGCTTTGGCATATCATCGTTGTGGCTGTCATGTAGGTAAGAAAGCGTTCTTGCTAGAAAC
Source organism: Hordeum vulgare subsp. vulgare (assembly GCF_904849725.1). Lineage (NCBI taxonomy): Eukaryota > Viridiplantae > Streptophyta > Magnoliopsida > Poales > Poaceae > Hordeum > Hordeum vulgare. The sequence continues at coordinate 474,840,162 of NC_058520.1, forward strand.
CCAATTCAGCCACGAAAAACTTGCAACAACAATTAGAGGACGTCTAACTTGTTTTTGCAGGGTTTGACCTGTGATGTGATATGGCCAAAGTTGTGATGTTGCATGTATGATGTATGAGATGATCATGTTATTGTAATAGGTTTCACGACTTGCATGTCGATGAGTATGACAACCGGCATGAGCCATAGGAGTTGTCTTAATTTATTGTATGAGATGCAACGCCATGTGCTTACTACTTTTACCTCATTGCTAACGGTTACCCATAGTAGTAGTGATAGTAGTAGTTGGTGTGACGACTTCATGGAGACACGATGATGGAGATCATGGTGTCACGCCGGTGACGATGATGATCATGCAATGCCTGAAGATGGAGATTGAAAGAGCAAAGATGATAATGGCCATATCATGTCACTATATGATTGCATTGTGATGTTTATCATGTTTTTCATCTTATTGCTTAGAACGACGGTAGCATAATAAGATGATCCCTCTTAAAATTTCGAGAACGTATTCCCCTAAGTGTGCACCGTTGCGAAGGATCGTTGTCTCAAAGCACCACGTGATGATCGGGTGTGATAGATTCTAACGTTCGCATACAACGGGTGTAAGCCAGATTTACACACGCGAAACACCTAGGTTGACTCGACGAGCTTAGCATGTACAGACATGACCTCGAATACAAGAGACCGAAAGGTCGAACATGAGTCATATGGTTGAATACGATCAGCATGAAGTTGCTCACCATGGTGACTAGTCTGTCTCACGTGATGATCGGACACGGGTTAGTCAACATGGATCATGTATCACTTAGATGACTAGAGGGATGTATATTTAAGTGGGAGTTCATACTTAATTTGATTAAATGAACTTAATTGTCATGAACTTAGTCTGAAAGTTGTCTTTATAAATATTGTAGATGGCCAACGTCAACCTCAATTTCAACGCATTCCTAGAGAAAAACAAGCTGAAAGATGATGGTACCAACTATGCGGACTGGGTTCGCAACTTGAAGCTCATCCTTGAAGCAACTAAAAAGGCTTATGTCCTTGATGCGCCGCTAGGTGACCCTCCCGCTCCCGCAGCAGCCCAGGACATTCTGAACGTCTGGCAAACGCGAGTGATGACTACTCTCTAGTTAGGTGTGGCATGTTATACAGTTTAGAAACGGGGCTCCAAAGGCGTTTTGAGCAACACGGTGCATATGAGATGTTCCAAGAGTTGAAGCTAGTTTTTCAAGCTCATGCCCGTGTCGAGAGATATGAAGTCTCCGACAAGTTCTTTAGCTATAAGATGGAGGAGAACAGTTCTGTCAGTGAGCACATACTCAAAATGTCTGGGTTACACGGTCGTCTGACTTCACTTGGAGTCGAACTTCCGGATGATGCTATAATTGACAGAATCCTCCAGTCTCTCCCACCAAGCTACAAAGGCTTTGTGATTAACTACAACATGCAAGGGATGGAGAAGACCATTCCCGAGTTGTACCCGATGCTCAAGTCTGCAGAAGTAGAAATCAAGAAAGAGCATCAAGTGTTGATGGTCAACAAGACCACTAGTTTCAAGAAGGGCAAGGGTAAGAAGAACTTCAAGAAAAACGGCAAAGCCATTGCCGCGCCCGGTAAGCCAGATACCGGGAAGAAGAAAAAGAATGGACCCAAGCCTGAGACTGAGTGCTTCTATTGCAAGGGAAAGGGTCACTGGAAGCGGAACTGCCCCAAATACTTAGAGGACAAGAAGGCCGGCAACGTTAAAGGTATATGTGATATACATGTTATTGATGTGTGCCTTACCAGCGCTTGTAGTAGCTCCTGGGTATTTGATATCGGTGTTGTTGCTCACATTTGCAACTCAAAGCAGGAACTGCGGAATAAGCGGAGACTGGCCAAGGACGAGGTGACGATGCGCGTCGGGAATGGTTCCAAGGTCGATGTGATCGTCGTCGGCACGCTACCTCTACATCTACCGTCGGGATTAGTTTTAAACCTTAATAATTGTTATTTAGTACAAGCTTTAAGCATGAACATTGTATCAGGGTCTTGCCTAATGCGAGACGGCTACTCATTTAAGTCAGAGAATAATGGTTGTTATATTTATATGAGTGATATGTTTTATGGTCATGCTCCGCTGTTGAATGGTTTATTCTTGATGAATCTCGATCGTGATGTTACGCATATTCATGCTGTGAGTACCAAAAGATGTAAAGTTGATAATGATAGTCCCACATACTTGTGGCACTGCCGCCTTGGTCATATCGGTGTTAAGAGCATGAAGAAGCTCCATACTGATGGACTATTAGAGTCTCTTGACTTTGAATCATTTGACACATGCGAACCGTGTCTCATGGGCAAGATGACTAAGACTCCATTCTCAGGAATAATGGAGAGAGCAACCGACTTATTGGAAATAATACATACTGATGTGTGTGGTCCAATGAACGTTGAAGCTCGCGGTGGCTATCGTTATGTTCTCACTCTCACCGATGATTTGAGTAGGTATGGGTATATCTACTTGATGAAGCACAAATATGAGACATTTGAAAAGTTCAAGGAATTTCAGAATGAGGTTGAGAATCAACGTGACAGAAAAATTAAGTGTCTACGATCTGATTGTGGAGGAGAATATTTGAGTCATGAGTTTGGCACACACCTAAGGAAGTGTGGAATCGTTTCACAACTGACGCCGCCTAGCACACCGCAACGCAACGGAGTGTCTGAACGTCGTAATCGCACTTTATTAGATATGGTACAATCTATGATGTCTCTTACCGACTTACCGCTATCATTTTGGGGATACGCATTAGAAACTGCAGCATTCACTTTAAATAGGGCACCGTCTAAATCCGTTGAGACTACACCGTATGAACTATGGTTTGGAAAGAAACCTAAGTTGTCGTTTCTTAAAGTCTGGGGCTGCGATGCTTATGTGAAGAAACTTCAACCAGAAAAGCTCGAACCCAAAGCGGAGAAATGCGTATTCATAGGATACCCTAAGGAAACTATTGGGTATACCTTCTATCTTAGATCCGAAGGTAAAACCTTTGTTGCCAAGAATGGATCCTTTCTAGAGAAAGAGCTTCTCTCAAAAGAAGTAAGTGGGAGGAAGGTAGAACTTGATGAGGTAATTACACCCCCTCTCGAACAGGATAGTAGCGCAGTGCGGGAAGTTGTTCCTGTGGCGCCTACACCAACTGAAGAGGAAGTTAATGATAATGATCACGAGGCTTTGGATCAAGTTACTACTGAACCGCGAAGGTCCACGAGGGCACGCTCCGCACCAGAGTAGTACGGCAACCCTGTGATGGAAATCATATTGTTAGACAACGGTGAACCTTCGAACTATGAAGAAGCGATGGTGGGCCCGGATTCCAACAAATGGCTTGAAGCTATGAAATCCGAGATAGGATCCATGTATGACAACAAAGTATGGACTTTGGTGGACTTGCCCGATGACCGGCGAGCCATAGAAAATAAATGGATCTTCAAGAAGAAGACTAATGCAAACGGTAATGTAACCGTTTATAAAGCTCGACTTGTCGCAAAGGGTTTTCGACAAATTCAAGGAGTTGACTACGAAGAGACTTTCTCTCCCGTAGCGAAGCTGAAATCAGTCCGAATCATGTTAGCGATTGCCGCCTTTTATGATTATGAAATTTGGCAAATGGACGCCAAAACAGCGTTCCTTAACAGGAACCTTAAGGAAGAGTTGTATATGATGCAACCAGAAGGTTTTGTCGACCCTAAGGGTGCTAACAAAGTGTGCAAGCTCCAGCGCTCCATCTATGGGCTGGTGCAAGAATCTCGGAGTTGGTACATTCGCTTTAATGAGGTGATTAAAGCGTTTGGGTTCATACAGGTTTACGGAGAAGCCTGTCTGTACAAGAAAGTGAGTGGGAGCTCTGTAGCTTTCCTCATACTATATGTGGATGACATATTATTGATGGGGAATGATATAGGGATGTTGGAGAGCATAAAGTCCTATTTGAACAAGAGTTTTTCGATGAAGGACCTTGGAGAAGCTGCATACATATTAGGCATCAAGATCTATAGAGATAGATCGAGACGCCTCATAGGTCTTTTGCAAGGTACATACCTTGACAAGATATTGAAGAAGTTCAATATGGAAAACTCAAAGAAAGGGTTCTTGCCAGTTTTGCAAGGTATGAGATTGAGTAAGACTCAGTCGCCGACCATGGCAGCAAATAGAGAGAAGATGAGTTATGTCCCTTATGCTTCAGCCGTAGGCTCTCTTATGTATGCCATGCTGTGTACCAGACCTGATATAAACCTTGCCATAAGTTTGGTAGGGAGGTACCAAAGTGATCCCGGTATGGAACACTAGACAGCGGTCAAGAATATCCCTAAGTACCTGAAAAGGACTAAGGAAATGTTTCTCGTTTATGTAGGTGACGAAGAGCTCGTCATAAAGGGTTACGCCGACGCCAGCTTCGACACAGATCCGGATGACTCTAAGTCACAGACCGGATACGTATATGTTTTGAATGGTGGGGCAGTGAGCTGATGCAGCAGCAAGCAAGAAGTCGTGGCAGCATCTACATGTGAAGCGGAGTACATAGCTGCTTCAGAAGCGGCTCATGAAGGAATTTGGATGAAGGAGCTCATCACCGACCTTGGAGTGGTTCCAAGCGCGTCGGGTCCAATGACACTCTTCATTGATAACACTGGGGCCATTGCCATAGCCAAGGAGCCCAGGTTTCACCGGAAGACGAAGCACATCAGACGCCACTACAACTCCATCCAGGACCATGTCCAGAGTGGAGTGATAGATATTTGTAAAGTACACACAGATCTGAATATTGCAGACCCGTTGACTAAACATCTTCCACGAGCAAAACATGATCAACACCATAATGCTATGGGTGTTCGATACATCACAATGTAACTGGATTATTGACTCTAGTGCAAGTGGGAGACTGTTGGAAATATGCCCTAGAGGCAATAATAAAATGGTTATTATCATATTTCCTTCTTCGTGATAATCGTCTATTGTTCATGCTATAATTGTATTAACAGGAAACAGTAATACATGTGTGAATAAATAGATCACAATGTGTCCCTAGCAAGCCTCTAGTTGGCTAGCTCGTTAGTCAATAGATGATCATGGTTTCCTGGTCATGGGCACTAGATGTCATTGATAACGGCATCACATCATTGGGAGAATGATGTGATGGACAAGACCCAATTCTAAGCATAGCACTAGATCGTATTGTTCGTATGCTAAAGCTTTTCTAATGTCAAGTGTCTTTTCCTTCGACCGTGAGATTGTGCAACTCTCGAATACCGTAGGAGTGCTTTGGGTGTATCAAACGTCACAACGTAACTGGGTGACTATAAAGGTGCACAACGGGTACCTCCAAAAGTGTCTGTTGGGTTGGTATGAATCGAGATCGGGATTTGTCACTCCGTGTGACGGAGAGGTATCTCTGGGCCCACTCGATAGAACATCATCATGAGCTCAATGTGACTAAGGAGTTAGTCACACGATGACATGCTACAGAATGAGTAAAGAGACTTACCGGTAACGAGATTGAACAAGGTATAGGTATACCGACGATCGAATCTCGGGCAAGTTCCATACCAACAGACAAAGGGAATTGTATACGGGATTGATTGAATCCTTGACATCGTGGTTCATCCGATGAGATCATCATGGAGCAAGTGGGAGCCACCATGGGTATCCAGACCCCGCTCATGGTTATTGGCCACAGAGATGTCTTGGTCATGTCTACCTGTCTCCCGAACCCGTAGGGTCTACACACTTAAGGTTCGATGACGCTAGGGTTATAGGGAATTGTTATACGAGGTTATCGAAAGTTGTTCGGAGTCCTGGATGAGATCCCGAACGTCACGAGGAGCTCCGGAATGGTCCGGAGGTAAAGATTGATATATAGGACGGATGGTTTCGGACACCGGAACTGTTTCGGGCGTCACAGGTAACGTACCGGGACCACCGGGACCACCGGAGGTGGCCCCGGGGGTCCACCGAAAGGGGGCAACGACCCCGGGAGGCTAGATGGGCCAAGTGGGGAAGGGAACCAGCCCCTAGGTGGGCTGGTGCACCCCCCCCCCCCCCCCACTCAGCCCATGGCGCGGGAAGAGGGGAGAGGGGGAGAGCCGTAGTGCAGGTGGGCCTAAGGCCCACCAGAGGGGTGCGCCACCCCTCCTCCCTGCCCTGGCCGCCGCACCTCCCATCTGGGGGGGCTGCCGCACCACCTAGGGTGGGAACCCTAGGGGTGGCACCCCCCCTCCTCCTATATATAGTGGGCACTTTTGGGCTTTTGGAGACAGACTTTTCCCTCTCCCTCGGCGCAACCCTACCCTTCTTTCTCCCCCTCTCTGTCGGTGCTTGGCGAAGCCCTGCCGGGAGACCTCGTCTCTCCATCGACACCACGTCGTCGTGCTGCTGGAGTTCTTCCCCAACCTCTCCCTCCTCCTTGCTGGATCAAGGTGCGGGAGACGTCACCGGGCTGCATGCGTGTTGAACGCGGAGGTGCCGTAGTTCGGCACTAGATCGGAATCACACCGCGATCTGAATCACCGCGAGTACGACTCCATCAACCGTGTTCTAGCAACGCTTCCGCTTAGCGATCTTCAAAGGTATGAAGATGCTCTCACCCCTCTCTCGTTGTTGGTTTCTCCATAGGAAGATCTGAATATGCGTAGGAAAATTTTGAATTTATGCTACGTTTCCCATCAGAATGGGTGATGCAGCACAGGAGCAGTAAGTATTTCCCTCAGTTTGAGAACCAAGGTATCGATCCAGAAGGAGGGTCTCATCAAGTCGAGAGTACCTGCGCAAACACAAACATGCTTGCACCCAACGCTTCGAAGGGGTTGTCAATCCCTTCAAGATTGTTTGCAAAGTGAGATTTGAAGGCAGAAAGTGCAACGAAGTAAAAAGTGTAAGGCTGAAAATATGGTGTGGAGTAGACCCTGGGGGCCATAGTGTTCACTAGAGGCTTCTCTCAAAATAGCAAGTATTACGGTGGGTGAACAAATTACTGTCGAGCAATTGATAGAACCGCGCAAAGTCATGACGATATCTAAGGCAATGATCATACATATAGGCATCACGTCCGAGACAGGTAGACCGATACTTTCTGCATCTACTACTATTACTCCACACATCGACCGCTATCCAGCATGCATCTAGTGTATTGAGTTCATGACAAACAAAGTAACGCTTTAAGAAAGATGACATGGTGTAGAGGGATAATCTCAAACCAATGATGAAAACCCCATCTTTTTACCCTTGATGGCAACAACACGATGCGTGCCTCGCTACCCGTTCTGTCACTGGGTGAGGTCACCGCACGGTATGAACCCAAAACCAAGAAATTCTCCCATTGCAAGAATCATAGCTCTAGCTGGCCAGACAAAACCCACAACTCGAAGAGAATTACAAGGATATGAAATCATGCATAAGAGAGATCAGAAGAAAATCAAATAAGATTCATAGATAATCTGATCATAAATCCACAATTCATCGGATCTCGACAAACACACCGTAAAAGTAGATTACATCGGATAGATCTCGATGAAGATCATGGAGAACTTTGTATTGAAGATCCAAGAGAGAGAAGAAGCCATCTAGTTACTAGCTATGGACCTGTAGGTCTATGGTGAACTACTCACGCATCATCAGAGAGGTCATGGTGTTGATGGAGAGGCCTTCCGTCTTCGAATCCCCCTCCGGCAGGGCACCATGACGTGCCCCAGATGGGATCTTGCGGAGACACAAGCTTGCGGCGGTGGAAAAGTGATTACGATGCTCCCCTGATTTTTTTGGGAATATTTGGGAATTTATAGGCGCAAGATCTAGGTTAGGGGACCTCCAGGGGGCCCACAATCCTGCATGGCGCGGCCCCCTGGCCGCGGGGTGGGGGCTTGTGGGGCCCCTGGGGCTCTTCTGGCTTGGCTCCCAAGTCCCCCGATCTTCTTCCGTTCCAGAAAAAATCTTTTCGGGGATTTTCTTCCGTTTGGACTCAGTTTCAAAATCTCCTCTAAAAGGGGTCAAAAACATGGAAAAACAGGAACTGGCACTTGGTACTGAATTAATAAGTTAGTCCCAGAAAATAAATAAAAGGCATGCAAAACATCCAAAGTTTGACAAGTAATAGCATGAAACCATCAAAAATTATAGATACGTTGGAGACGTATCAATAATCACCTACATTGAACTCACGCTTTTGTATCCTCTTATCATGCCACCTCTTAACCTTCTCTTTGAACATCTTGGCATTCTCATATGCGTGAGTTCTCCACTCATCAAGCGAGCTAATATCAAATAACCTCTTCTCACCGGCAAGTTTGAAATCAAAGTTGAGCTCTTTGATTTCCCAATAAGCTTTATGCTCTAGCTCAAGAGGTAAGTGACATGCTTTCCCATACACCATTTTGTACGGAGACATGCCCATGGGATTCTTATAGGCAGTTCTATAAGCCCATAGTGCATCATAGAGCTTCTTAGACCAATTCTTTCTAGACCTGTTGACAGTCTTTTGCAGAATCAGTTTAATCTCTCTATTGCTTAGCTCTACTTGACCACTAGACTGAGGGTGGTAGGGAGACGCAATTCTATGGTTAACATCGTACTTAGAAAGCGTTTTACGGAAAGCACCATGAATGAAGTGTGAACCACTGTCGGTCATTAGATATCTAGGGACTCCAAATCTAGGGAAGATAACTTCTTTCAGCATCTTGATAGAGGTGTTGTGATCAGCACTACTAGTGGGGATAACTTCTACCCACTTATTGACGTAATCAACAGCAACTAAGATATGCGTATACCCGTTGGATTTTGGAAAAGGTCCCATATAATCAAAGCCCCAAACATCAAATGGTTCTATGACAAGTGAATAGTTCATAGGCATTTCCTGACGTTTGCTAATATTACCTATTCGTTGACATTCGTCACAAGACAAGACAAACTTACGGGCATCCTTGAAGAGAGTGGGCCAATAGAAACCTGATTGCAATACCTTGTGTGCAGTTCTATCTCCCGCATGGTGTCCACCGTAGGCCTCGGAGTGACACTTCTGTAGGATCTGTCCTTGTTCATGTTCAGGTACACAACGTCTAATAACACCATCTACTCCCTCCTTATAAAGGTGAGGATCATCCCAAAAGTAGTGTCTCAAGTCAAAGAAGAATTTCTTCTTTTACTGGTACGTGAAGCTAGGTGGTATGTATTTGGCAACGATATAGTTTGCATAATCAGCATACCACGGTGCACTACGTGAAGCATTGATGACATTCAATTGTTCATCAAGAAAGCTATCATCAATAGGTTGTGGGTCATCAAGAACGTTCTCCAACCTAGACAAGTTATCTGCTACTGGGTTATCAGCACCCTTTCTGTCGACAACGTGCAAATCAAATTCTTGTAGCAAGAGAACCCATCTGATAAGTCTAGGTTTAGTGTCTTTCTTCTCCATAAGGTACTTAATAGCAGCATGATCAGTGTGAATAGTGACTTTGGAATCAACTATGTAAGACCTGAACTTTTCACATGCAAACACGATTGCTAAAAATTCCTTCTCCGTAGGGGCATAGTTTCTTTGGGCACTGTCTAGAGATTTACTAGCGTAGTGAATAACATTCAACTTCTTATCGACTCTTTGCCCTAGAACAGCACCAACAACATAATCGCTAGCATCACACGTGATCTCAAAAGGTAAGTTCCAATCAGGTGGTTGAACAATAGGTGCAGTTATCAAAGCCCTCTTAAGTATTTCGAAGGCTTCCTCACATTCATCGTCAAAGATAAAAGGAATATCCTTTTGCAAGAGATTGGTAAGAGGCCTAGAAATCTTAGAGAAGTCTTTGATGAACCTTCTATAGAAACCAGCATGACCAAGGAAACTTCTTATACCTTTGATATCTGTGGGGTATGGCATTTTCTCGATTGCATTAACCTTAGCCTTATCGACTTCAATACCTCTTTCAGAAATTTTATGTCCTAAGATGATGCCTTCATTAACCATAAAGTGGCACTTCCCCCAATTCAAGACAAGATTGGTTTCTTTACATCTCTGCAAGACTCGATCAAGGTTGTTGAGGCAATCATCAAAGGAAGACCCGTAAACGGAGAAGTCATCCATGAAAACCTCGACAATCTCTTCACAAAAGTCAGAGAATATGGCCATCATACATCTTTGAAAGGTGGCAGGTGCATTACATAAGCCAAAAGGCATACGTCTATAAGCAAAGGTACCGAAAGGGCAGGTGAAAGTGGTTTTGTCCTCATCAGATTGTGCAACTGGTATTTGGGAGAAACCAGAATATCCGTCTAGAAAGCAGAAGTGTGTGTGTTTGGACAGCCTTTCTAGCATTTGGTCGATAAAAGGCAAAGGGTAATGATCTTTCCTAGTGGCTTTATTCAGTTTCCTAAAATCGATCACCATCCTATAGCCAGTGATAATCCTCTATGGGATCAATTCATCCTTATCATTGGGGACAACGGTAATGCCTCCCTTCTTAGGAACGCAATGCACCGGACTCACCCAATCGCTATGAGCAACAGGATAAATGATACCTGCTTCCAGGAGCTTTAGTATTTCTTTTCTTACTACCTCTTTCATCTTAGGATTCAATCTCCTTTGATGATCAGCAACTGGTTTGAAATCAGGATCGGTTTTAATCTTGTGCTGGCATAGGGTAGGACTAATGCCCCTAAGATCATCAAGAGTATATCCAATAGCAGCACAGTGCTTCCTCACAGTTTTTAGTAACTTCTTTTCTTCATGCTTTGAGAGGCTAGCACTAATTATAACAGGATATATCTCTTTTTCATCAAGATAGGCATACTTAAGAGTATCAGGCAACTGTTTAAGCTCGAACACAAGATCACCCTTTGGTGGGGGTGGATCCCCAAGCAGTTCAACATGCAACTTATTCTTAAGGATAGGATATTGTTCTAAGACAACTCTATCTATTTCATCCCTTTCATCCATATGCATATCATTTTCATGCTCAAGCAAGTATTTCTCTAGGGGATCAGTAGGAGGCACGACAATAGAGGCTAAGGCAATAGTTTCATCCCTACTAGGCAACTCCTTTTCATGTGGTTGTCTACCAAACTTAGAGAAATTGAACTCGTGTGACACACCTTCAAAGCCAACAGTGACAGTTTGCTTCTCACAGTCAATATGAGCATTAACAGTATTGAGAAAAGGTTTGCCAAATATGATGGGACAAAAGCTATCTTGTGCGGTAGCAAGAACGAGGAAATTAGCAGGATACTTCGTTTTACCACACAAGACTTCAACATCCCTAACAATTCCCACAGGGCAGATAGCATCTCTATTGGCAAGATGAATAGTGACATCAATAGGCTCTATCTCAACAGGTGCAATCTCATCTTTGATTTCATCATATAAGGATTGAGGTATTGCACTATCACTAGCACCCACGTCACATAAGCCATGATAAAAATGATCTCCTATCTTAACAGAAACCACAGGCATGCCAACAACAGGCCTATGTTTGTCTCTAGCGTGAGGTTTAGCAATTCTAGCAGCATCTTCACAGAACTGAATATTATGTACCTCAACTTCTTCAGACAGAAGATCTTTGATAATATCAATGCTAGGTTCAACTCTAATTTGCTCAAGGGGTGTAGGTGTTCTAATATAGCCTCTACGCATCACAGTTGAAGCTTTAGAATGATCCTTTATCCTAACAGGAAAGGTGGTTTCTCAATGTAAGCACTGGGAACAACACGATCATTATAGGCAATAACTTTCTCTTCAACTGGAGTGGGTTTAACTACATTGACTTCTAAAGGAGGATGATATTTAAACCACTTCTCTTTGGGGAGATCAATATGAGCAGCAAATGATTCACACAATGAAGCTACAATCTCAGAGTCAAGTCCATACTTAGCGCTAAAATCACTAAAGGTATTTGTCTCAACAAAGGATTTAACGCAATCAAACGTGAAATTCATACCTGACTCCTTACCTTCTTCAAGCTCCCAATCTTCAGAGTTGCATTTAATTCTCTCCAATAAATTCCATTTGAAGTCAATATCTCTCTTCATAAAAGAACCGGTACAAGAAGTGTCAAGCATGGCGCGATCATCATGAGAAAGCCGAGCCTAGAAGTTCTGAATGATAATTTCTCTCGAGAGCTCATGATTGGGGCATGAATATAGCATTGATTTAAGCCTCCCCCAAGCTTGAGCGATGCTTTCTCTGTCACAAGGCCAAAAATTATAAATATAATTCCGATCACGAAGTACCAAATGCATAGGATAAAACTTTTGATGAAATTCCAATTTCAACCGATTGTAGTCCCATGATCCAGTATCATCACATAGCCTATACCATGTCAACGCCTTATCCTTCAAAGATAAAGGAAAGACCTTCTTCTTGACCTCATCCTCGGGCACACCTGCAAGCTTAAATAAACCACAAACTTCATCTACATAGATTAGATGCAAGTCTGGATGTGATGTTCCATCTCCTGTAAAAGGATTAGCCAGCAGTTTCTCAAGCATACCTGAAGGAAATTCAAAGCAAATATTTTCACTAGGTGCACCAGGTTGAGGAGCAACTATTTGTGCTTCCGTTTGAGGTGAAGATACCCCAAACAAGCCCCTCAAAGGATTAGTATCCATAATGACAAGTGACAATAAATTTCAGCACACTATATGAATGTTTCCTTACCAAGTTCCACTTACCAAAGGCGCTTCACAACCCGGCAACGGCACCAGAAAAGAGTCTTGATGACCCATGATGTCTACTACGCAACCTTCTCCTTGTAGACGTTGTTTGGCCTCCAAGTGCAGAGGTTTGTAGGACAGTAGCAATTTTCCCTCAAGTGGGTGACCTAAGGTTTATCAATCCGCGGGAGGCGTAGGATGAAGATGGTCTCTCTCAAGCAACCCTGCAACCAAATAACAAAGAGTCTCTTGTGTCCCCAACACACCCAATACAATGATAAGTTCTATAGGTGCACTAGTTCAGCGAAGATATGGTGATACAAGTGCAATATGATGGTAGATATAGGTTTTTGTAATCTGAAATTACAAAAACAGCAAGGTAACTAGTAACAAAAGTGAGCACGAACGGTATTGCAATGCGTGGAAACAAGGCCTAGGGTTCATACTTTCACTAGTGAAGTTCTCTCTATAAAAATAACATAATTGAATCATATAACTAGCCCTCAACATGCAACAAAGAGTCACTCCAAAGTCACCAATAGCGGAGAACAAACGAGGAGATTATTGTCGGGTACAAAACCACCATAAAGTTATTCTTTCTGATCGATCTATAAAAGAGTTCGTACTAGAATAACACCTTAAGATACATATCAACCAAGGCCCTAATGTCACCTAGATACTCCATTGTCACCTCAAGTATCCGTGGGCATGATTATACGATATGCATCACACAATCTCAGAATCATCTATTGAACCAACACATAGAACTTCAAAGAGTGCCCAAAGTTTCTACCGGAGAGTCAAAACGTGTGCCAACCCCTATGCATAGGTTCCCAATGTCACGAACCCGCAAGTTGATCACCAAAACATACATCGAGTACTCACATGAATCCACGTGTGCCAACCCAAATGCATAGGTTCCCAATTGTCACAAACCCGCAAGTTGATCACAACAGATAGACACATGCAAGACATACATCAAGTGTTCTCAAAGACTTAATCCGATAAGATAACTTCAAAGGAGAAACTCAATTCATTACAAGAAGGGAGAGGGGGAAGAACATCATAAGATCCAACTATAGTAGCAAAGCCCACGGTACATCGAGATCAAGACATCTCAAGAACACGAGAGAGAGATCAAACACATAGCTACTGGTACATACCCTCAGCCCCGAGGGTGAACTACTCCCTCCTCGTCATGGAGATCGCGGGGATGATGAAGATGGCCACCGGAGATGGATTCCCCCTCCGGCAGGGTGCCGGAACGGGCTCTAGATTGGTTTTTGGTGGCTACGGAGGCTTGCGGCGGCGGAACTCCCGATCTAGGTTTCTTTTTGGGGGTTTCTGAATTTATAGGAATTTATGGCGGTGGAATCGCGTCAGTTGGGCCCACGAGGGGGTCACAAGCCTGTACGGTGCGATCTGGGGGGTAGGTCGCGCCCCATGGGCTTGTGACTCCATCGTGGCTCTTTTGGCCTTCTTCCAGAGCTTCGGGGGTCTCTTTTGGTGCAAAAAAATCATCGTAAAGTTTCATTCCATTTGGACTCCGTCTGAAAAAGGGTCAAAAACACGGAAAAGACAGAAACTGGCACTTGGCACCGAGTTAATAGGTTAGTCCCAAAAAAGATATAAAATAGCATATTCATGCATATGAAACATCCAAAGTTGACAAGATAATAGCATGGAACCATAAAAATTATAGATACGTTGGACGTATCAAGCATCCTCAAGCTTAACTCATGCTCGTCCTCGAGTAGGGAAGTGATAAAGACCGAATTTTTGATGTGGAATGCTACCTATCATAGTTGGCGTTTGCAACTTATTTCACGTGACATGAATGTTCAGATCCGTAAGATTCAAAACAATAGTTTGCTATTGACATGAAAACAATAATACTTCAAGCAAACTAGCAAGGTAATCATGAACTTTCAAAATAACAAGGCTAATGAAAGTTATCCCTACAAAATCATATACTCTGGCTATGCTCCATCATCCCCACACAACTAATTTAAATCATGCACAACCCCGGTATTGGCCAAGTAATGGTTTTCGCACTGTTACTTTCTCAAACTTTTTATAACTATCACGCAATACATGAGCATGAGCCATGGATATAGCACTATAGGTGGAATAGAGTGTGGTGGTGGTTGTGAGACAAAAAGAAGGAGATGGTCACATTGACTCGGCATATCAATAGGCTATGGAGATGCCCATTAATAGATATCAATGTGAATGAGTAGGGATTTCCATACAAGAGATGCACTAGAGCTATAAGTATGTGAAAGCTCAAAAGGAAAACTAGTGGGTGTGCATCCAACTTGCTTGCTCACGAAGACCTAGGGCAATTTTGAGGAAGCCCATCATTCAAATATACAAGCCAAGTTATATAATGAAGATTCCCACTAGCAAGTGGTAGTGACACAACAAGAAGCTATCAATCATGAAGAACATGGTGCTATCTTGAAGCACAAGTGTGGAAAAAGATAGTAGCATTGTCCCTTCTCTCTTTTTCTCTCTTTTCTCTCCCTTTTTTTATTTGGGCTCTTAGGCCTCTCTTTTTTCTTTTCTCCTTTTTTAATATTTTTTGGCTCTTTGGCTTCTTTTTTTATATTTTTTTATTTCCTCTCATGGGACAATGCTCTAATAATGATGATCATCACACTTTGATTTACTCACAGCTCAAAGCTTAGAACGAAGATGACTCCATAGGAAATGCCTCCGGCAGTGTACCGGGATGTGCAACGATCTAGCATGGCGTATGACGTTGAAACATCTCGCTAGCTATCTTACGATCATGCAATGGCAATATGAGAGTGACGGCACAAGCCATGAGATGGAACGGTGGGAGTTGCATGGCAATATATCTCGGAATGGTTATGAAAATGCCATAGTAGGTAGGTATGGTAGCTGTTTTGAGGAAGGCATATGGTGGGTTTGTGCACCGGCGAGAATTGCGCGGCACTAGAGAGGCTAGCAATGGTGGAAGGTGAAAGTGCATCTATACCATGGGCTCACATTAGTCTTGAAGAACTCACATACTTATTGCGTAAGTTTTTATTAGTAATCGAAACAAAGTGCTAAACGCATACTCTGAGGGGAAGGGTTGGTAGGTGTTAACCATCGCGCGATCCCGACCTCAACACAAAGGATGACAATCAATAGATCAATTATGCTCCGACTTCCTAACATAGTGGTTCACCATACGTGCATGCTACGGGAATCACTAACTCCAACACAAGTATTTCTAGATTCACAACACCCTGCTAACATAACTCTTAATATTACCGAATCCACGTCTCAAAACTTCTCTTTCTATTCAATGCACATGAAGATGGAAGTTTTTATCCTCTTTGGATACCTATCACATTTGGGACTACTTTCATAGCATAAGCCAACTACCAAATCACGCACACTCTAAAGATATAAGTGAAGCGCAAGACCAAAACTATCTAGCTCAAAAGATATAAGTGAAGCACAAGAGCAAAAGTATCTAGCTCAAAAGATATAAGTGAAGCACTATGAGCATTCTAGCAAAATTACGATGAGTGCATGTCTCTCTCTCTCAAAAAGGTGTGCATCAAGGGTGATTGTGAACAACAAAAGAAAAGACTCCTAAGATACAAGACGCTCCAAGCATAACACATATCATGTGGTGAATAAAAATATAGCTCCAAGTAATGTTACTGATGGATTGAAGACGAAAGAGGGGATGCCTTCTCGGGGCATCCCAAGCTTAGGCTTTTTGGTGTCCTTGAATTTGTCTTGGGATGCCTTGGGCATCCCCAAGCTTGAGCTCTTTCCACTCCTTATCTCATCGTCCATGAGAACATCACCTAAAACTTGAAAACTTCACAACACAAAACTTAAACAGAAACTCATGATAACATTAGCACAAGAAAACAAACTACCACTTCTCTTGGTACTGTAGCAAACTTGAATTCTACCTATATTTATGTTGGGCTACTGTATTCTCACTTTTCCATGGCTAGTACCCTCCGATACTAACCATAGTTTCATCAAAACAAGCAACCAACACAACAAAAACAGAATCTGTCAAAAACAGACCAGCCTGTAGCAATCTGTATACTTCGTATACTTCTGTTACCTCAAAAAATCTGAACAATTACGACGGCCCGTGAAAAAAGCATATCTACCAGCAGAAAAAAGAATCAACTCAAAAGCTCTTTCTGAATAGAAATGAAAAATAATTTTGTGAGCAGAAAGTTACTGTCTTTTTCCAGCATGATCAAACAACTATCACCCAAGCTATCATAAAGGCTTTACTTGGCACAAACACTAAAAGAAACACAAAAAACACAAACATAACAGAATTATGATGGTGTGGAAAAATCAAAATAGAAATAAAAAGAGAAAATAATTAATTGGGTTGCCTCCCAACAAGCGCTATCGTTTAACACCCTTAGCTAGGCATTGATTTCAATGATGCTCACATAAAAGGGAAGGATTGAAACACAACGAGAGCATCATGGAGCATATGGCTAGCACTTTTAAGTCTAACACACTTCCTATGCATAGGGATTTTGTGATCAAACAATTTATTGGAGCAAGAATCAACTAGCATAGGAAGGCAAAACAAGCATAGCTTCAAAAATTTCAACACATGGAGAGGAAGCTTGATACTATTGCAATAAGTAGAAGCATATGATCCTCTCTCATAGTAATTTTCAGTAGCTTCATGAATGAATTTGACAATATGACCAGCACCTAAGGCTTTATTTTCATGATCTACAAGCATAGAAATTTTACTACTCTCCACATAAGGAAATCTATTCTCAAGAATAGTAGTGGGAGTATCGTAAAAGACTTGAGCACTACAAGTTGTGTCCACAATGAAAAAGCAAGGTTTAGCAAAGGGGTTTTCGAAAGTATGACAAGTTTTATCATCCCTCTTCTTCAAAGCATAAGTATCCTCACAATAATCATCATAGATAGGGGGCATGCTTTCATCAAAATGATTTTGATCATTCAAAGTGGAAGAACTAAAAAGATCATCCTCATCAAATATAGCATCCCCAAGCTTGTGGTTTTGCATATCATTAGCATCATGGGTATTCATAGAATTCATGCTAACAACATTGCAATCATGCTCATCATTCACATATTCTATGCCAAGCATTCTATGTAATTCTTCTTTCAGCACTTGAGCGCAATTTTCCTTCCCATCATGCTCACGAAAGACATTGAAAAGATGGAGCATATGAGGCATCCTCAATTCCATTTTTTTGTAGTTTTCTAGCGAAAGAACAAGAAACAAAAAGATTCTATTGCAAAATCTAAAGATATACCCTCAAGCGCTAACCTCCCAGAAAAATGCTTCGTTGACGGGATGTTAGTGCCGCTTACCTAGCCTCCCCGGCAACGGCGCCAGAAAAATGCTTGATGTCTACTACGCAACCTTCTCCTTGTAGACATTGTTGGGCCTCCAAGTGCAGAGGTTTGTAGGACAGTAGCAATTTTCCCTCAAGTGGGTGACCTAAGGTTTATCAATCCGTGGGAGGCGTAGGATGAAGATGGTCTCTCTCAAGCAACCCTGCAACCAAATAACAAAGAGTCTCTTGTGTTCCCAACACACCCAATACAATGGTAAGTTGTATAGGTGCACTAGTTCGGCGAAGAGATGGTGATGCTAGTGCAATATGGATGGTAGATATAGGTTTTTGTAATATGAAATTACAAAAACAGCAAGGTAACTAGTAACAAAAGTGAGCACGAACGGTATTGCAATGCGTGGAAACAAGGCCTAGGGTTCATACTTTCACTAATGAAGTTCTCTCAACAAATATAACATAATTGGATCATATAACTAGCCCTCAACATGCAACAAAGAGTCACTCCAAAGTCACTAATAGCGGAGAACAAACGAAGAGATTATTGTCGGGTACGAAACCACCATAAAGTTATTCTTTCTGTTCGATCTATTCAAGAGTTCGTACTAGAATAACACCTTGAGATACATATCAACCAAGGCCCTAATGTCACCTAGATACTCCATTGTCACCTCAAGTATCCGTGGGCATGATTATACGATATGCATCACACAATCTCAGAATCATCTATTGAACCAACACTTAGAATTTCAAAGAGTGCCCCAAAGTTTCTACCGGAGAGTCAAAACGTGTGCCAACCCCTATGCATAGGTTCCCAATGTCACGAACCCGCAAGTTGATCACCAAAACATACATCGAGTACTCACATGAATCCACGTGTGCCAACCCATATGCATAGGTTCCCAATTGTCACAAACCCGCAAGTTGATCACAGCAGATAGACACGTGCAAGACATACATCAAGTGTTCTCAAAGACTCAATCGATAAGATAACTTCAAAGGGGAAACTCAATTCATTACAAGAAGGGAGAGGGGGAAGAACATCATAAGATCCAACTATAGTAGCAAAGCCCACGGTACATCGAGATCAAGGCATCTCAAGAACACGAGAGAGAGAGAGATCAAACACATAGCTACTGGTACATACCCTCAGCCCCAAGGGTGAACTACTCCGTCCTCGTCATGGAGATCGCGGGGATGATGAAGATGGCCACCGGAGATGGATTCCCCCTCCGGCAAGGTGCCGGAACGGGCTCCAGATTGGTTTTTGGTGGCTACAGAGGCTTCCGTAGGCGGAACTCCCGATCTAGTTTTCTTTTTGGGGGTTTCTGAATTTATAGGAATTTATGGCAGTGGAATCGCATCAGTTCGGCCCACGAGGGGGTCACAAGCCTGCACGGTGCGACCTGGGGGTAGGTCGCGCCCCATGGGATTGTGACTTCCTCGTGGCTCTTCTGGCCTTCTTCCAAAGCTTCGGGGGTCTCTTTTGGTGCAAAAAAATCATCGTAAAGTTTCATTCCATTTGGAATCCATCTGAAAAAGGGTCAAAAACACGGAAAAGACAAAAACTGGCACTTGGCACTGAGTTAATAGGTTAGTCCCAAAAAAGATATAAAATAGCATGTTCATGCATATGAAACATCCAAAGTTGAGAAGATAATAGCATGGAACCATCAAAAATTATAGATACGTTGGATACGTATCAAGCCACAAGTATAGGGGATCAATCGTAGTCCTTTTGATAAGTAAGATTGTCGAACCCAACGAGGAGCAGAAGGATCTGACAAGTGGTTTTCAGCAAGGTAAAATCTGCAGGCACTGAAATTGTCGGTAACAAGTGATTGTGTAGTGAGATGATTCATAGCAAGCAACAAGTAACAAAAGTAGCAACAGTGCAGCAAAGTGGCCCAATCCCTTTTGTAGCAAGGGACAAGCCTCGACAAAGTCTTATAGGAGGAAAAACGCTCCCGAGGACACACGGGAATTTCTGTCATGCTAGTTTCATCATGTTCATATGATTCGCGTTCATTACTTTGATAGTTTGATATGTGGGTGGACCGGCGCTTGGGTACTACCCTTACTTGGACAAGCATCCCACTTATGATTAACCCCTCTCGAAAGCAACTACAACTACGAAAGAAGAGTTAAGACAAAGTCTAACCATAGCATTAAACTAGTGGATCCAAATCAGCCCCTTACGAAGCAACGCATAAACTAGGGTTTAAGCTTCTGTCACTCTAGCAACCCATCATCTACTTACCTCCCTCCGTCCCAAAATAAGTGTCTTAAGCTTAGTACAAATTTATACTAGAGCTAGTACAAAGTTAAGACAGTTATTTTGGGACAGAGGGAGTACTTCCTAATGCCTTCCTCTAGGCCCAAATAATGGTGAAGTGTTATGTAGTCGACGTTCACATAACATCACTAGAGGAAAAACAACATACAACATATCAAATTACCGAACGAATACCAAATTCACATGACTACTATTAGCATGACTTATCCCATGTCCTCGGGAACAAAAGTAACTACTCACAAAGCATAATCATATTCATGATCAGAGAGGTAATGAGTAGCATCAAGGATCTGAACATAAACTCTTCCACCAAGTAATCCAACTAGCATCAACTACAAAGAGTAATCAACACTACTAGCAACCTTACAAGTACCAACCGGAGTCGCGAGACGGAGATTGGTTACAAGTGATGAACTAGGGTTTGGAGATGAGATGGTGCTGATGAAGATGTTGATGGTGACGAGTCCCCTCCGATGAGAGGAGTGTTTGCGATGACGATGGCGACGATTTCCCCCTCCGGGAGGGAAGTTTCCCCGGCAGGATCGTCCTGCCGGAGCTCTAGATTAGTTCTGCTCAAGTTCCGCCTCGTGGCGGCGGCGAAACCACGAAAAAGCTCCTCTCTGATTTTTTCCTGGACGAAACCCTTCATATAGAAAAAGAGGGGGCCAGTGGACTAGTGGGCTGCCCACAAGCCCCCATGGCGCGGCCTGGGGGGTGGCCGCGCCATGCAGGCTTGTGGGCACCCCCTGGTGCCCCTCTGGCACTTCTTCGGCCCAGTATTTTTGATAAATTGGAAAAAAAATCCCCGTTGATTTTCACGGCGTTTGGAGTTGCGCAGAATAGGTATCTCAACTTTGCTCCACTTTCAGGCCAGAATTCCAGTTGCCGGTATTCTCCCTCTTCATGTAAACCTTGCAAAATAAGAGATAAAAGGCATAAGAATTGTACCGTGAAGTGAAATAACAGCCAAAGAAGCGATAAATATCAACATGAAAACATGATGCAAAATGGACATATCAATAGACACCAGGGTCCCTACGGTTACATACTACCGACCTCGAGTCGGGGGCAGATGCGTCGACCTAAACTACTAAACTTGGACGACACGCCGGTCTTTGGAGCTTTCCTTCTTGAATACGAAGTCGTCATGCGATCCGATCTTCAATAATACAGTCCATATGGTCGGCATCTAAGAAATGGGCCAACCATCAGAGGACCCCTTAGTCTAGGACTCCCTCAGGAAGTAAGAGGCCTTCAGTATTCTTGCACTCAAGGTTTCTCGCTCTTGTAATAATCTCCATGACTGTTTTGCCAAAAGAGCCAAGTTGAAAATCTCTAGATATTTAAACCCGAGTCCTCCTAGGTTTTTTGGCCTCGTCATGATGTCCCAAGAGACCCATGTCGGCTTGCGTTCTCCTTGCTTGCAACCCCACCAAAGCTTCCGGATAGTAGATTTTATGTGGTCACATAAACCTCTCGGGAGCTTGAAGCACGACATCGAGTAAACTCGGATAGCTTGCGCCACAGATTTAATTAGAACATCTTTCCCGCCAGCCGAGAGACATTTGCTCATCCATCCTTTAACCTTGTCCCAAACCTTGACACTTAGGTACTTGAAAGCTCCCTTCTTTGAGTGATCGACATATGTTGGCATCCCCAAGTATCGGTCGCCCAAGGATTCGTTAGGGACCTGCAGAAAGCCCTTGGCCGCATTTCTGACAATTTCTGGGCAACTCTTACTAAATAAGATTGAGGACTTCTCTGTGTTGATTCTCTGCCCCGAGGCCATGTAATAAGAAACCAACAGGTTTGATACCTCCTTCGCTCCATTGACACTTGCCGTGAAAAACAACATGCTGTCATCCGCGAATAAAAGATGGTTCACCGCCGGGGACGTTGGCGCCACCTTAATGCCGCTAAGCTAGGACGACCGGTTCTGGGATTTTAAGAGGCCTGAGAGGCCCTCTGCTGCTAATAGAAATAGGTATGGAGAGATAGGATCTCCATGAAAAATAACTCGTGTTGGTTTAAACATCTAAACACCTTTCCTTTTTTTGAGGGGAAAGCCAATGCTTTATTGATGATAATCCACATGAAGTGGGATACAAATCGGATCATGCGTGTTGGCCAACCAAACATGGTGCCCTGGTTCGAGATTAAGAGAGTGCTTAGCTAAACTAAGGGCCTCGCCATTAACGGCTCACCCTTCAAAAATAAAATTACAACGAAAATTAACAACTCGAAGTTTAATTTCTCAGATGATGGAGCCATATCGCCCCTGGTTGCCCAGTTTGATGTCATTCACCACCTGCTTGCAATACGAAGAGATAACAAAATCATGGAGTAGGAGATCCTCCACAAGGGCCAACGCCTCTCTGCAAGCGATCACTTCAAGCGTAGCTGGATCGATCTGGCCATCAATAACTAGAGTCGAACGACCAAGAAAGTTGCCAGCATCATTGTGGCAAACAACAGCACGGGAACCACCACGGTTCCGTACCACAACTCCATCAGTGTGTATTTTAGCATATCCTGCTGGTGGTGCACTAGGCCTCATGTGTATCTGCCTGGGTTGCCGGGGAGCTTGTTGCACGTTCGTCTGATTCTTCTCTTGTATCAAATCATGCTCAGATATGAAGCGCTGGATGAACATATGCGTCGCTTGAGGGCTTTGGTTGATCCCTTCATGAATAAATTTTCTGCGTGCCGTCTAGATAGACCATAGGGTAACCGCCAAATGAACAAAACCTGCATGGGCTAACGTCTCCATTAGTGAAAAGGTCCAATACTTTGCCCTTGGCTCAGTTAGAAAGACCAGCGGGTCTACCAAATCTCCAGCTTCCAGAGCCCAAACGCATCGTACCATCAAGCACTTGATGAAGGAATGCCTCCAGGAGTTGGGTGCTCCACATAGCCCGCAAGAGCTAGTGGTCGACATGTGCCAGTGTGCTCTCACATCCTCGGTGGGCAGCGGCTGTTTTGAGAATCGCCACAGGAACATCCTCACCTTTGCTGGAACTTGAGTAGTCCAGAGTTGCTTCCATGCTTTTTCCTCAAAGTTCCTGCTGGATGATCCCAAGGAGCCATCAAGCCACGTTTTCGTACGTTGTCGAGTCGAAACGAGCATTCTGTATGCCGACCGAACTGAAAACACACTGTTTATTTTGAAGTTCCAGGCCCAGTAGTTATCAATATTTCTGGTACATATGGGGATCGCCAAAATTTGAGGGACATCAATGGGTAAGAATGTGTGTTCAACTCACTGTCTATCCCTCGTTGTCGTGGTGTGATCGATAAACTCTACCGCGAGCCTGGGGGGTTTACAACCTTGCTGCCGAAGGGGCACAACATTTCATTCCTAGGAATCTAGTTCTCTTCCAAAACATTAGTGGTTGCTCCATTGCCAATGCGCTTGATGAGGCCTTGTTTTAGAACCTCCACTCCTTCTAGGATGGCCCTCCAGATTTGGCTAGGGTGGGAGCCAATGCTTGCGTGTAAAATAGAAGTTGTCGGGAAATAAACTCCCTTTAGAATTCTAGCACTCACAGAGTGAGGCTGCTGTAGGATGAACCTTCCCTGCTTAGCAAGCATTGCTAGATTGAATAGCTCAAAATCTTTGAACCACAAACCCTCATTGCCTTGGGTTGTGTCATATCTTTTCAGGAGACCAATAAGGCTTTCGATGGCCATCCTTAGATCCCCATCAGAACTTCCGCATTAGCATATTTAAATGGTCACATAGCCCTCTTGGGAGTTTGAAGGAGGACATGAAAAATACCGAAACCGCATGGGTCACCGATTTCAGTAGTACCTCCTTCCCTGCACTAGATAGCACCTTCTCTATCCAGCCTTGAATT
Source organism: Hordeum vulgare subsp. vulgare (assembly GCF_904849725.1). NCBI lineage: Eukaryota > Viridiplantae > Streptophyta > Magnoliopsida > Poales > Poaceae > Hordeum > Hordeum vulgare. The sequence continues at coordinate 474,864,347 of NC_058520.1, forward strand.
TTGCCCCATAGCCGGTCCTTCAGAAACTTAAAACTCCATTCTTCGATATGCCCACATGAGATGGCATTCCAAGGTACTTTCTTAAACGCCTTACAATGTGTACATGGCAAAATGGATAATAGAGCTTAAAAAAAACGCTTTAACGTGGCCCACGATGCATCGTGATGTTCGAGGCCGGCCCACTGCGCTGCTGTGCCCACCGCGCCTGCTAAGCCCCCGCTAGAACAAAGCCCCCCAAACCCTCCCCCCCCCTCCGCCGCCGTCCAGCTTTCCGACGAGCAGCAGCCCCCACGGAGCGACGCTTCAGCGGCAGGGTATGATTTCGCACAACCTTTCTTGTCGCCGACGTCCCTTTTCCTTCCGCAATCACGAAATCCAGTAAATTCCTGTTTCTTTTTCATAAAGGGCGAAAATTTGCCCAGCTGCAGCTGATCTTAATCCACATATGGCGAGATTAGGTCGAGACATAGGCCGTTGCGTTAGCCAATCCCGCATTGGTAGAACCCGTAACCAAGCGAAATCACCCCCTTAGTATCTTAGCGCCCGCTTCGCTTGGAGCCATCTATGCATGTTGATATGTCCTGCTACATCTTCTGGAATTTTGTGAATTTGAGACTTTTAGGATATTTTCTGGAATTGTGTGAATTTCAGACTTTTAGGATATTTTCTACTTCCTCCGTTCCTAAATATAAGTCTTTTAAGAGTTTTCACTAGAAAACTACATACGGATGTATAGACATATTTTAAAGTGTAAATTCATCCATTTTGCTCCGTATCTACTCATCTAGTGAAATCTTTAAAAATACTTATATTTATGAACGGATGGAGTAGAATTGTGTGAATTTCCTGAAGCATATTTTTTCCAATTTATTAAGTTGTTTCTATGTTAAAATATGAAAATCCCTGTCAGTCCTAACGAATTATCATGGTGGAGGGGATAGAATAGAGCGACATTCAGTCCATGTGGGGATTGTGTAAAAGTTTTTCTGTACCCCTAACGGATCCCTATTCCCTTGGCAGTGCTATACAATGGAGCAGGGAGAGAACATTTTCTCAACTCCTCACCGGGATGTTCATGTTGAGTAAAAGTTCAGGGCCATATGTTGTATTAGTATCTTATTGTTTATCAAAATGAGTGTCATACGGAATCATATGTTACTATTTGCAGAGCAAACAGAGAGGAAAATGTTCTGAATTTTCGGTGGGCATGCAGTGTTTCTGTGTGGAGCTAACAATGCACATGAATTTGTGTTATCATATGTTTCGTTGTAGGGCTTTACTGTAGTGCAGGCGGCTTAAGGTGTTAAGCTTTTTCTTGATTTTTGTAGTGAAAATCAGTACAGAAAAGCTTGCTTCTAGTTAAGTGTTGGCTAACAGTTTTTAAAATTCTGTTGTTTCAGATTGTTGGAAGGGAGTCCTGTTAGCTACACAATGAACAAGGGGAAGATTTTCAAGTTGGCAAAGGGATTTAGAGGAAGGGCGAAAAATTGCATAAGGATAGCACGAGAGAGGGTTGAGAAAGCCTTGCAATATTCCTACAGGGATAGGCGTAACAAGAAGAGAGACATGCGGTCCCTATGGATTGAGCGCATCAATGCTGGTACACGACTGCATGGGGTATGTATCGATCTGTTTGCTAGTAATGTCTAATAACCATAGTATTTTTATTTATGAAATATCATCTTTTGAATGATTATGTTAAGACAAACAGGTAAATAGAACACACTAGCAGCCTTGAATTCTTCTGTTTAAGTAACCCTTTTTTTTTTTGCATCTGACTACCAGGTGAACTATGGCAACTTCATGCATGGACTGATGAAGGAGAACATCCAACTGAACAGGAAGGTGCTCTCGGAGCTGTCAATGCATGAGCCGTACAGCTTCAAGGCACTTGTTGATGTATCTCGCACTGCATTTCCAGGGAACAGGCCACCTGCCCAAAAGGAAGGTCTAGCAGCTATTCTGTGAAACAGCTTGCCCAATAAATCACTGATGTCATGCTGATCTTCCATTTTCCCTTCATTCCAACTGAAAGTTATTGCCAGTCTACCAATATCTTGTATCCGGGAGGTGACTCATGTAATGTCTTTTCACCATTCCCTGTGGTATTCTCTTTAGCAGGAACACCTTTTGAATGCATTATTGCCCATTTGGCCCCTTTCTGTTGGTCTTATAGAGAGAGGTCACTCTGTGTTGCAAGTCAGCAATGTTGATTGTTAATTCTGGAGCAATATAATAGAGATTGGCAATATAACAATCAACATTGCTGAGTTGCATAACAGAGATTGGCGGCTCTTTTTATAACAGAGATTCGAGCAATATTACCAAATACACCTGCTTCTGAATGCATACTTGTAAAGTGCTTGTGTTTTTTTTAAATCACACCCCCTTTATTAATTGGCTACAATTGTAGCATCAGATACAATGAAAGGAATAACAGCTACTGGGGCTGCATCTAACCAAGTTCCAGAGGGGTGAATCTAGCTAGTCTAGCTAACTCATGGGCTACTTTATTGTTCTCTTTAAAATAGTGTTAAAGATAATATGATTGAAATCCAAAGACAAAAAATAACAATCATCAAAAAATGCACTGGCCACTAGAATGAATATCCTTCCTTGAGTGCTAAAATCATCTCCACATTATGATAGTTAACTTCAACTATGCTGCATCCATCTGTTTGTGTGAGGTTAAGATTGAACCTAACTGCAATTGCAGATGCATCTGTTTGTGTGAGGTTAAGATTGAACCTAACTGCAATTGCTTCTGCACTGGAAGCGTCATAGCAGATATCTATTTTTTCATTCGCAACAGCAATAAACTTGCCGTTGTGATGTCTGATAATAGCACCTACAGACCCTTCAAGGGAGTCTTGATCGAAGCTGGCATCCACATTTAACTTGACATAATCCCTCCTTAGTTTCTTCCAGCCATCCACACGAACTTTTGGTTTTGAGAAATTTGCAGCAACGAAGTTTGCCGTCATAACTCGGACAACAAGATTGATTTGTTCACCCGTTTGTGGGACACGTCCATGAGTAATTTCCCTCCTTTCCCACCAAAAGAACCAGCAGCATATAGACATCGTTTCTCTCAGCTTGGGCAAGCCCAACACATGGATATGATTGTCTGGTAAACTTAGCATGAAATCAACAACTGCCTCTCCACATAGGTTCATTGCTAGGCCTCACTTTATCACATCCAACACTCCAAAGAGTTTCCAAACCTGAACCAGGACATTCGAACAGGAGGTGGCGGATGTTCTCCGGCCCTTGGTTGCAACATGGACAATTTGGCTTAATCTTGATATGTCTGTCGGCTAAGATTGATCGGCATGGAATGGCACTTTGAAGAATGCTCCATACAAAGATTTTGATCTTTGCTGGGCAACAAAGAGTCCACACCGAGTCCCATGTAGATGTTGGCGCGGAAGAACATGGCATACCCTCTTGATTGTGGCCAAATTTTGAGTCCCATATAGCATGGTAAGCAGACTTTATCATGAATACCCTGATTTTGTGAGACTCCACGCCAGGAAATCTGAAATTTTGTATAACAGTAGTGGAATTGCATGTATTCTATCAGCATCAATGGTGCAAAAAGTCTGATTAACCAGTGACGAGTCCCAGTCACCTGACACTTGATCAATGAGGTCTGAGACCCGAGATAGTAGATGATCTCCTCTACTAGAAATAACCTTCCTTGTTGGTGATATTGGGATCCAATTATCATCCCATATATTAATCTTTTGACCTTCACCAACCCTCCAGATATGTGCATGTTTCAAAGTTTCCACTCCAACCATTATGCTTTGCCATGTAAACGAAGCTTTCTTTTTCAGTCTTGCATTCATGATATCATCATCAGGATAATATTTTGCTTTGAGAATCTTAGCACAGAGAGACTCGGGGTCATCGATAAGTCTCCAAACTTGTTTGCTAGTAATGCCAGGTTGAAACAATGGATGTCTCTGAACCCCAATCCCCCTCTACTTTTCGGAATGTATATCTTCAACCAGGCAAACCAGTGCATTCTCTTATGCGATGCATCATCCCCCCACCAATAACTCGAGATCGCATATGTAATTCCTTTGCAGATTTTCTTAAGAATTTTGAAGACCGACATCGCGTATGTTGTTATGGCTTGTGCAACCGCTTTGATTAGCACTTCTTTACCTCCAGATGACAGGCATTTTTCCTTCCAACCCGACAATCTCAAGATCAGCCGGTCATTCAAATATTGAAAGCTATCCCATTTGTCAAGTCCAAGGGTATAGGGCAGGCCCAAGTATTTGTCATTCAGAGCCTCACTCATGATAGTGAGGGTGGAGCAGATCTGAGCCTTGATGTTTACATCCGTACCCGGGCGGAAGAAAATACTAGATTTCTCCCCACTCACCAGCTAGCCAGAAGCACCACAATAAGCATCCAAAACAGTTTTCAAGCTACTCGCATTCACTACATTTTCTGTCATCAAAATTAAGGAGTCATCAGCAAATAAGAGGTTCACAACGGAAGGGGCATCGCGACAAACCTTGAACCCCACTAGATCACGTGATTGCTCCGCATGGTGAAGTGATGTGAGTCCCTCAGTAACCAGCAATAATAAATATGGAGATAAAGGATCCCCGTGAGGAAGGCCTCGTGATGGTTTGATACTCGTTTCAACTGAATTATACCTCACTTTATACTCCACTAATGACACACAACTCATGATCATTTTGATCCATTCAGTCCTGAATCCCAATTTGATAAGTACAGCCTCCACAAATACCCATTCAACACAATCATGTGCTTTATGCATATCCAACTTTACCGCACACCATCCCTCCTTGCCTTGTTTCTTATGTTTAATTGCATGCAGACACTCGTAAGCAATCAAAACATTATCGGTGATGATTCTCCCAGGAACAAAGGAACTTTGTATGGTGCTGATGATTTCTGCCAACAAGTTTTTCAGTCTTGCCGCAATCATCTTGGAGATAACTTTATAAACCACATTGCACAAGCTAATATGTCTGAATTGTTTAACTGCCTCCGGCGTGTTTATCTTGGGGATCATAACAATAGTAGTATCATTCTAGGCTGGTGGTGTAACCTGTGAATTAACAACATTAAGAACTTCCCCAACCAGATCTTCCCCCAGCATTGGCCAAAAACGTTTGTAAAACACTTCATGTAACCCATCAGGTCCGGGTGCTTTGAAGTCCCTAGTTGATAATAGAGCATTTTTAACCTCTTCAGGAGTATATGGGGCCATAAGGACCTCGCTCATGGCATCAATTACACGTCTCTACACCCTAGATAACACATTCAAATCCGGAAGGTGAACCTGTGTGGTGAACAAGTTAGAGAAATAGGTTGAGAGGATGGTGTTAATGTCATCTACACTATCCTTCCACACCCTAGTATCATCAAGCAACTTATTAATGCAGTTTCATTTCTTTCAAGCTGAAGCTGCTCTATGAAAATAAGAAATGTTACGGTCGCCATGTAACAGCCAGTTGGCCCGGCCCCGTTGGAGCCATATGAGTTCTTCTTGGTCTAGAAGATTTTCAATCAGAACCTGAATATCTTGCATTTTTTGCTGGCCTTCCATCGTATTTTGTCCCCTCCTCAATTTCTTGAGGTCTCTCTTCAGTTTATTAACTCTCTTATTAGGGCTCTTAAGAATCTCATGATCCCATTCATGCAGATCACGCAACAGTGCCTTGGTCCGGTTCGCCAGGGAGGGGCCAATCCCCACAACCTTGGCACGCTCCCACGCTGATGTGATGATCTGAGCGACTCTTATTTCATCCAACCACCGGGCTTCGAACCCGTGCCGATTCGTCTGTTGCCTCATGAATGGTTTGAAGTACTCAGTGTCTAGCAGTATAGGCCTATCGTCGGAATGGGAATGATGTTCGTGAATCAGGGCTGCATGGGGAATTTTTTCGCCCACATCTCATTGCACACGACCCTGTCTAGCCTCTCTCTGATTGATCCTCTACTCCATGTGAAATTACCCCCTATCACCATGACTTCCTAGAGCCCACAATCCTCGATGCAATTTCTGAAGTCCCGCATGAAGTGACTAGGTCTGGTATTACCGCCTTCCTTTTCAGTCATGTTAGCAATTTCATTGAAGTCACGAGGAACAATCCATGGAACAGAATTGTTGGCGTGAATGTCCCAAAGATATGTCCATGAGAGATGCTTCCTATCCCAGTTCGGTTCTCCGTAGAACCCTATAATTCGCCAAGCTGGGGAGTTCCCGTCCATAATTAACCCATCAATAAAATTGTCCGAAGAATAGTTCAGGATCACTTCATAAGAGGAACTATAGTAGGGTACAAGCCCATCGGCCCTGCCATCACTAGCTACTATATGAAACGAATCAAATCCTAGCTTAACTCTTAAACCTTCTGCCTTATTATTATTTAGATGTGATTTAGACAGGAAGATTACATCCGCTCTCAGACGCCCTTGGATATCCAAGAGCTCTAGAACTTCCGTGGGCGAGAGCAACCCCCAATAGTTCCATGTTGGGGTTCTCATTGCTCTCGGCGATCCCCCCCGCGGGAAGGTCGCCAATTTGACATTGGTTTGGGTTACTTCCACTCCTGAGATTCTCCCTCTTGCACCGCCCTTCTCTGCTATCTGCCCACTTACTTCCTCCCCTTGCTTGTGCCTTTTGATTTGTTTGCATGGGGCGACATAAATGGGAGGAAGCGGGGGTACAAGCGGCAAGGCAGCCAACACCAAAGCTAATGGATTCGTCCCCCATCCCCCTTTTCTTTAACGATTAGGTCTTGACTTACTCAGCTGGAACTCGATCCATTTTCAACTAAGGGGCGTTTATTCTGGAACTGCAAGTTATCCTGCACCACTGCCAGGGTGCTTCCTTCCGGAATTTCAGGGAGTTCATCCTCTCCCCTTTCAGTTTCCATCCTTCCCCTGGTATTCACCGTGTTCTGATCATGTGCATTGAAGCGTCAACTCTGGTTAGGGTTATACGTGTCTCTCCCCCTTCCTCTTCCTCCTCCTTCACCTCTTCTAAAACCTCATCCTCTCCGTGGTCCGGCTACACCCCGGCCAGCATGACCAGCCCTGAAAGCATCAGCTAGAACAAATTCACCCCAACCAAAGGCTGATTCGTCATGTTCACCATCACCTCATTCTTCATACTTGTGGCCAAACTCCCCACAGTTGAAGTAGAAGGTGGACAACTTTTCATATTTAACTTGATAATGAACACGTTCATCTCCCTTCTTCCCTGTCACAAACCTCTTTATCTTAGCATTGATATCAATATTGACTTTGACCCAAACAAATTGTCCAAAGAACTCAGCCCGGTAGCCTTAGTTGAATCTCCTCCACCTCACCAATGCGTGAGGCCATCCCTCAAACTGCTTGATCTATTAGAAAATTGTCTGGGAGTCGATGAATCTGCGCCCACACTGCTATTCTGTCCAGTTGGATAGATTCAGTTTTTTTAAACCCATCATACTCTTTCATTATCAGTGTCTGTCCCCTGAAGAGCCATGGACCTTCAAACATAGCCTTATTCCAATCTGCTAAGCAACCGAATTGTGTTGTGAAGAGATTGTCATTGATCTTCCTCCAAACCACGAGCCTAGCTGGGTTCCACGCTGCTCGCATGTCCCCATAGAGCACACTCAAACTAAAGGTTTTTGGGGTACGAACCCTAGCAATAGCTAGCCACTTGGCCGCTGCCATCAGATCAGGAAGCTCCTCTTTCCACACGAAGTCGTCATCTTCTTCTTCCTGCAGGTTCAGACAGGCTAGGAGATCGTCCGCACTCTCCCTTGTCCCCCTCCTGTGTGATCCAGGATCCTCAGCCACCATCGCCACTGAACGAGGATCAACAAACAAACCCTAAAGCTTCTCCCCCTCGCTAACCCCCGACAAAACTCACAACCAATGCCGGGAAGGAACATGAGGTACCCCCTTGATCAGCCCGAGTATGAGAGAGGAGCGTCAGAGAGATCAATAGAAGATACGAGATAAATTCCGGCTCAGGCGCCGAAAGCGAGAGAAACCCTAGGTTTTTTGCTAGAGAGCGAACAAAGGGAATGTTGCACGTGTCTTCATTTTTTTCAAAATGGAGGCATACGATTTGCCTCATATATTAAATAAGGGGAGAATAGAGTTTAGAGTTTTACAATACATTCACAAGTTCAGCATGCCAATTACTCGCCCGAAAAATATTTCCTAATTTCTTTGTGTCCGCGGTTATCAAAAGCTTGGCCTCCTCTACAATGAAGGAAAGCAAGGTAATCGGTGACGCACTCTTGTGGTGGAACATCCGTGCATTTCTTTCATTTCATTTCAAATGGTTCATGAGACAAACATGATGAGCGAGGTCACGGCTTGCGTTTGAGCGTTGCGGTTGTCAGTTCTCCTGTCCCATCACTCATTGACGAACTCATCCAAAAACCATATGGATGTGTCCATGCAGGGGCGGTGCTACCGTAGGGGCTGGTATGGGCGGCCGCCCCGGATAACCCTAATATGCGCCTTTGTCCCACCACAACTGATTTATTTTGCACGAAAAGACAAGTAACGTGAGACTAAGAGAAGTAACATGAAGATTACTAATTTTGTACATGGACCCGCACTCAGTAAAAACCAGCCTAGTTGCAGCTCAAATCAAATAGCTTAGATTTTGCTAATTCGGACTCACAAACGCCGTCCACGTGTACTGAATTGGCCAGTTCTCAAATTTATTCGCCCACATTCGAGTCTCTCATATTTAAACTACTAGATCCATACAAAGCATACAAAAGAAAAGTCCTACGTACTATGTATTACCCTACTTTTCATCTCGTCGAAGATGTCCACGAAGCCAGTGCCGGGCGGTGGATAGATGCGTGTGTAGGAGGGTGTCGGTGTCAAAACCGCACCTCCGCCATCTGCTCACAATGCATCCCCTCCCCCCGTCAGGCCGCATGCACCTGACGGGGAGCCGGACGGGCCGCATGCACCCGATGGTGAGCCGGACGACGGTGGGGTGCAGAGGCCGCATGCACCCGACAGGGGAGGCCGGACGACGATGGCGTAGGTCGCACCTGTAGACACAGACGTGACTCTCGCCATCCGGAGAGGAAATGTGCGAGAAAATGTCAAAACTAATAGTATGTGAGTCAGATCCCACTTGAGATCGAGAGAAGAAAACCACTCCCGATATTGGAGCACCCGCTATGAATTGGGGATTTCTGGTGGAACCCTGACTACGAAGATAAGAACTAAGTAAACTAGAGATATTAACTGATAGTTCACTTTTCATACCACGAGCTCTCACCTAGCTCGCTTATATAGTCTTACAGTGGTGTTCAAAGTTACAAAGTTACTGTCTGTAACAAACAAGATTCTTGACTTAACTGAACCCGACCTAACTGAAGAAATTGTAAGATATTATGGAAGCGTCTCAACCATCCAGAGGAGAGCCCGCGGGTATATATTGATAGGAAGATTGGAGTACAAGTTAGGATAGAGATAGAGATCTTAAACTATCCTAACCATACAATAGAGTCCTACCAAACTAAGGCACCGTGGCCCCTAGAGATAGGCGTGATATATCTCTAACACCTTCCCTTAATCTAAACATGTAAGATTTAGATCACGTTTAAAATCTTCAAAGGATCTTGTGGGCAAAGCCTTGGTGAAGCCATCTGCAACCTGATCTTTGGAAGGAACAAACCGAATCTTCAACTCTGTGTTGGCCACCCTCTCTCCGACAAAATGATAATCAATTTGAATATGTTTAGTTCTGGCATGAAACACATGATTGACAGAAAGATAAGTAGCACCAAGATTGTCACACCAAAGACATGGAGTTTGTGTATGATATATCCCTAGTTCCTTGAGAATAGACTTAACCCATATGATTTCTGTCGTTGCATTCGCAAGTGCTTTATATTCTGCTTCAGTACTTGATCTTGATACAGTAGCTTGCTTCTTTGCACACCATGAAATCAAGTTAGGTCCAAAGAAAACCGCAAAGCCACCTATGGACCTTCTGTCATCCAAGTCTCCTGCCCAATCGGAGTTAGAAAATGCACTAACTAAAGTAGATGATGACTCGCTGAAGGTTAGACCCACACCAAGAGTATGCTTCACATATCTCAAGATACGTTTAGCAGCCGTCCAGTGTACAGAAGTAGGTGCATGAAGATATTGACATACTTTATTTATAGCAAAAGAGATATCAGGCCTGGTGAGTGTCAAATACCGAAGTGCTCCTACCAAGCTTCTGTACTTAGTACCATCCTCTTGACTTAATGGTGCACCATCGGCAAGAGACAATTTTTCAGAACTAAAGAGGGGTGTTGGAGAAGTTCTACAACCCTACAGCCCGACCCTGCTCAAAAGATATGTTGCATATTTTGCTTGAGAGAGATGAAGGCCACCTTTTGTGTTTCTTTGTACCTCAATACCAAGTAAGTAATGAAGATCTCCTAGATCTTTTAGGGTAAATTCTGAGTGCAAATCTCTCAAAAGAGTTGTCACTGCCTCGCTAGAGGAGCTAGTAACGATGATATCATCAACATAAATAAGCACAAATATGATAGTAGGTAACTTATTGTAAATGAATAGTGATGTATCAGATTTGGACGGAACAAAACCAAGCAGTTGAAACTTGGAGTTCAAGCGAGAATACCAGTGGGAGCTTGTTTAAGTCCATAGAGAGATTTATCAAGTCGGCATATATCAGATGGATGATGGATATCCTCAAACCCAGGAGGCTATTGCATATATACTTCCTCTTCCAAAACACCGTGAAGGAACGCATTCTGCACATCTAGCTATCGGAGACTCCATCCTCTAGACACATCAATGGACAAAACAAGATGAATAGTAGCTACTTTAATAACAGGGCTAAAGGTGTCCTCGTAATCCAGGTCATATCTGTGCTTAAATCCTTTGGCAACAAGTCTGGCTTTGCAGCGGTCAATGGTGCCATCTGATCTTCTCTTTATTCTGAACACCCATTTACAACCAATCACATTTTTACCAGGTTGGAAAGGAACAAGATGCCAGGTGTGATTTTGCTGAAGAGCTCGAAATTCGTCATCCATGGCCTGCTTCCACTTGGGATCAGCCAAAGCATCACTCACAGTGATGGGTTCACCTATAGGAGCAGTGGAAACCAAGCCATATTTAGTTTTATAATTGATTGGTTGAATAACCCCAACATGCAGTCGTCTACGAGGAGGCGTTGATGTAGACACAGAAGGTTCAACAAAGTCGGCGTTGGGCTAAATAGGGGGCAGCGATCCTGAGCTACCAGAGCCAGCAGACATACTAGAGGAGACCGGCTCATCTCTGGTGGAGAGTGGTGGTGAAGCTCCAGGCGTAGCCACAGAAGAGCCAGGACTGGAGGGCAAACCCTACGCGGATCTCGTGCCGGTTGCACCAGGCACGGAGGCAGAAGCACCTGGGCGACGTCGAGCATAGACACGACCATACCGCTCGGCCGGCTGATCGCCCACACCAGGTTGCAGCAGAACCGTGGCATCACCTGGAGCTGTCGTGGAACTTGGCACGACAGGTGGTGAAAGGTGCGCAGTTGGCGAGGATGGAGGAGCTCGAGCAGCCTGGATAGCCACAGATCCCAAGGTAGAGTCGATCCAGGCCGGCCCAGACGTGAGTGCCGGACTCGAGGAGGATCACACATGGTCGGCAGCAGCTCCAACAGAGACATCCATTTGGCTATCGCCATGTTCGGAGCGGGTGTTTCCTGACACATCAAGCTCACGAACAGCAGGAGAGATATAAGTCAAATCTTGGTTAGCCCAATCATAATTACCCACACGTGGAACTCCGGAAACATGTGGAGAAAGAAGAAGGATTTCCTTTCTAAGGAGAGCACTGGCATTGGGTTGAAGTATTTCAAAAGGGAATTGTGTTTCATCAAAAATGACATCGCGGGAAATATACACGCGAGCGGTAGAAACATCAAGGCATTTTACACCTTTGTGTTGAGCACTATATCCAAGGAAGACACATTGTTTTGACCTAAACATGAGTTTGCGAGTGTTATATGGACGAAGGTTTGGCCAACAAGCGTAGCCAAAGACTCGAAGATTGGTGTAATCTAGCAAGACATGAAAAAGATGTTCAGTGGGATTTCATTGAATATAGTACGACTTGGCCACATATTTATAAGATAAACGACAATCAAGAAAGCTTCATCCCAAAATTTTAGTGGCATCGATTTTGTAGCTAGAAGAGACAGTCCTACTTCAACAATGTGACGATGTTTGCGTTTTGCAAAACCATTTTTTTGATGAGCATGTGGGCAGGATACATGGTGATAGATGCCTATCTTTTGAAAGAAAGAGTTCAGTCTCTCATATTCACCACCCCAATCTGATTGCATGGCAAAAAATTTGCTATCAAATTGGCGTTCAACAAGTGCTTGAAAATTATGAAACACTTGGAACCCATCAAAGTGTTTCTTAAGAAAATAGATCCAAGTGTATTTGCTAATGTCATCAATAAAGCTCACATAATAAGTATGTCGACCAACAAAAGAGGGTCCTGGACCCCATACATCAGAAAAAATGAGTTGCAAAGGTTTTTTAGACACACTAGCAGACACTGGATAAGGCAATTGATGACTTTTAGCCTTTTGACATGAATCACAAATGGTTTCAAAATTTATCTCACCAACAACCGGGAGATTATTTTTGCTAATAATTTGATAAACAATTGCAAACGAAGGATGACCTAAGCGATTGTGCCACCTTTCAGCAGAAAGCTTGATGGCCCCATAGACTTGTTTATTGTACTCGCAATACTGGGGAAGAAAACCATAGAGGCCTTGCACGCAGACACCTCTATGAAGAATTTTCTTTGTGACCTGATCCTTGATCAAAAAGAAGAAGGGTGAAATTCTAGAAAGACATTGTTATCAAGGGAAATGTGATGAACAGATAACAAGGTTTTGGAAGCATTAGGTACATGCAATATGTCACCGAGATCAAGGTTTTTGTGTGGGGTTTTGATAATTGAACGACCAATATGACTTATCTCCATACCTGCACCATTTGCGGCGGTGTAGACTTGATCATGGCCACGATATTTATCATCCATTATCAGCTTATCTAGTTCACCGATGATGGGATTTGTGGCGTGAGTGTCCATATACCAATTGGTATGGACGTCGTATGAAGTATCAGCTGCAGCTGCAATTTTATTTTTCTCGGCATTGTTGTCATCAACATAGCGCCAATCACAATATTTTTCAATGTGATTTGTTTTCTTACAGATTTGGCACTTTTTCTCATAACCTTCATACCCTTGGAAGGGGCAACCCCGATTGTTGTTGCCAGGGGGACACCGATTGTTGTTGTTGCCGCCACCATGGTTGTTCTGATGGTAGTGGCCACCACCACCACCACCACCACCTTGATAGCCTCCTCCCTGGTTCGGTGGAAGCTATAGCCCCCGCCGGAGTTTGGGGGAGGGATCTGGTAGCCACCGCCACCTGGGCCAGGGTTACCACTGCCACCACGACCGCCGCCCTTGCGGTAGCCACCTCTGCTGCCACCACCACAATCGCGCAAGGTGGCGTTAGCGGATGACTTGAAGCTGGAGTTTCCATGAAACATCTCAAATCGCTGGTCAAAGTTGGCCACGAGAGAGAAGAGGGCGTCGACGGTGATGGGCTCGGTGCGTACGTCAAGCGCGGAGATGATGGGTTGATAATCCATGTCGAGGCCGGCGACGATGAAGGAGATGAGCTCCACATCCCCGAGCGGCTTGCCCGCCTCCGCAAGCTCATCGGAGAGGGAGCGCATGTGGCCAAAGGACGCCGAGGATGAGAGTGAACCCTTCTGGGAGTTCATGAGGGTGGCGTGAAGGTTGTTGACGCGGGACAGCGACACTCTCGAGAACATGCTGGCCAAGGCAGTCCAGATCGCATGAGAAGTCTCAAGAGAGGTGACCTGAACGAGAACCTCCTTGGACAAATTGCGCAAGAGATAGGCAACAATTTGTTGATCCTGGACAAGCCAGGGGGCATCGGCAGGGTTAGAGATAACCTGATCCTTTCCATCTTTGTCTTTGACGGTAATCATCTTGGGAGGTGATACGTCTCAAATGTATCTATAATTTTTGATGGTTTCACGCTGTTATCTTGTCAACTCTGGATGTTTTGTTTACCTTTTATATCTTTTTTGGGACTAACTTATTAATGCAGTGCCAGTTCCTGTTTTTTCTGTGTTTTTGACTCTTTTCAAATCTGATTTTGGAACGGCGTCAAAACGGAATAAAATCCCCGAAATAAATTTTTCCAGAACGAAAGAAGATCGGGAGGCTTGAGGGCCAAGGCAGTGGGCCCACAAGCCCTGTTGCCGCGGCCAGGGGGCCCGCGACAACCAGGCTTGTGGCTTCCCTGGAGCTCCCCTGCCCTAACTCTTTGGCCTATAAATTCCCTAAAAATCCAAAAAAAATCAGGGTATCCACAAAAACACTTTTCCGCCGCCGCAAGCTTCCGTTTCCGCGAGATCTCATCTGGAGACCCTTGTCGGTGCCCTGCTGGAGGGGACTTTGGAGTTGGAGGGATTCTACATCAACATTATCGCCTCTCCAATGACTCGTGACTAGTCTACTTCAGACCTACGGGTCCGTAGTTAGTAGCTAGATGGCTTCTTCTCTCTCTTGGATCTTCAATACAAAGTTCTCCATGATCTTCATGGAGATCTATCCGATATAATCCTCTTTGGCGGTGTGTTTGTCGAGATCCGATGAATTGTGGATTTGTGATCAGATTATCTATGAATTATATTTGAGTCTTTGCTGATTTCTTATATGCATGATTTGATATCCTTGTAAGTCTCTCTGAGTCTTGGGTTTTGTTTGGCCAACTAGATCTATGATTCTTGCAATGGGAGAAGTGCTTGGTTTTGGGTCCATACCATGTGGTGACCTTTCCCAGTGACAGAAGGGGCAGCAAGGCACACATCGTGTTGTTGCCATCAAGGGTAACAAGATGGGCTTTTATCATAGATATGAGATTGTCCATCTACATCATGTCATCTTGCTTAAGGCGTTACTCTGTTCTTTTGGACTTAATACACTAGATGCATGCTGGATAGCGGTCGACGTGTGGAGTAATAGTAGTAGATGCAGAAAGTATCGGTCTACTTGTTTTGGACGTGATGCCTATAGATATAATCATTGCCTTAGATAACGCCACGACTTTGCGCGGTTCTATCAATTGCTCGACAGTAATTCGTTCACCCACCGTCCACTTGCTTTCATGAGAGAAGCCACTAGTGAACACTACGGCCCTCGGGTCTATTCACAACTATCTTCTCCACTTTCACTTTTACTTTGCTTTGTTTTCTTTGTTGCTTTCAGTTCTCACTTTGCAAACAATCTATAAGGGATTGACAACCCCTTCATAGCGTTGGGTGCAAGCTCTTTGTGTTTGTGCACGTACTTGTGGCTTGACGCAATCCTTTCTCTGGATCGGTACCTTGGTTCTCAAAACTGAGGGAAATACTTGCCGCCGCTGTGCTACATCACCCTTTCCGCTTCGAGGGAACACCAACGCAAGGCTCCAAGGCCACGGGGGAATCCTTTGCATATTTTCCAAGGAATTCCCTAAAGGCGTAGCCGTAGCAGAAGGATTCCGGGCGCCGTTGCTGAGGAGTATCAAGACAAGAAATGTCTCCCGTCAACACGCTTGTTTTTGGCGCCGTTGGAAGGTCTTTTGTTGCAGTAGCAGAAGTATTTCTGGCGCCGTTGCCGGGGAAGGAGAGATCAAGACCTATCCAAGTAGGTGTCACAAACTCATCTCTTGCATTTACCTTTTTTGCCAATTGCCTCTCATTTTCCTCTCCCCCACTTCACATTTGCCGTTTTCATTTGCCTTTCTCCCTTGTCGTTTCCTTTTGCCTTTTGTCGTTTTCCTTTGCCGGTTTTCTTGCTTGCTTGTGTGCTTGTTTGTTTGTTGAAGTCATCATGGCTGAAAACACCAAACTTTGCGACTTCTCGAGCACTAATAATAATGATTTTATTAGTACTCCGATTGCTCCCGCCACTTGTGCGGAATCGTATGACATCAACGCAGCCTTGCTGAATCTTGTTATGAAAGAGAAATTATCTGGCCTTCCTAGTGAAGATGCCGCATCCCATTTCAATACCTTCATTGAGCTTTGCGATATGCAAAAGAAAAGAGATGTGGATAATGACGTGATTAAGTTGAAGCTTTTTTCCTTTCTCGTTGCGAGATCGCGCAAAAACTTGGTTTTATTCTTTGCCTAAAAATAGTATCGATTCTTGGGATAAGTGCAAAGATGCTTACATATCCAAGTATTTTCCGCCAGCTAAGATTATCTCTCTACGTAACGATATCATGAATTTCAAGCAACTTGATCATGAACACGTTGCACAATCTTGGGAGAGGATGAAGTTAATGATTAGAAATTGTCCCGCTCATGGCTTGAGTTTGTGGATGATTATACAAATCTTTTATGCTAGTTTGAATTTTGCTTCTCGCAATATCTTGGACTCCGCCTCAGGTGGAACGTTCATGGAAATCACGTTAGGAGACGCTACAAAACTCCTAGACAATATCATGACCAACTACTCTCAGTGGCACACTGAAAGGTCACCTGCTAGCAAAAAGGTACACACTATAGAAGAAATTAACTCGCTTAGTGCTAAGATGGACGAGTTGATGAATTTGGTTGCTAGTAGAAATGCTCCTTTAGATTCTAATGGCATGCCACTATCTTCCTTGATTGAGAGTAGCAACGCTAGTTTGGACGTTAATTTTGTTGGTAGGAACAATTTTGGCAACAACAATGCTTTTAGAGGAAACTATGTTCCTAGGCCTTTTCCTAGTAACTCCTCTAACAATTATGGTAATTCCGACAACAATACTTATGGAAATCACAACAAATTACCGTCTGATCAATAGAGTAATATCAGAGAGTTCGTCAACTCTCAAAAGATTTTCAATGCGTCCATAGAGGAAAAACTAATCAAAATAGACGATTTGGCTAAGAGCGTTGATAGGATGTCTTGTGATATTGATGCTTTGAAAGTTAGATGTGCTTCTCCCAAGGTCAACTTGGATGAAACTTTAAAAGCTATGCGTGTCTCCATGAATGAGAGCAAAGAAAGAACCGCCCACATTCGCGCTAGGCATGAATGGTTTAAAAGGGTGCGTTCTAGTGATGCAAATCACGAAGATCTTAAAGTGCTTGGTGTGACTCCTCTTGAATCTTTGTTTTCTCGTGTCAAACCTATTGATGAAGGGGCTGGATATGAATCCACTTTGGTTGAAAAACGCCCCAATGATTCGGAGCCCACCTATCTTGATGATAAAGGTGTGGAGAGTGGAGTAGAAGAAATCAAAATTTTGGGTAGTAATGAAACTCCCACTTTGGATTTCAAGGAATTCAATTATAATAGTTGCTCCTTGTTTGAATGCATTTCTTTGATGCAATCCATTGCAAACTCTCCACATGCTTATAGCCAAAGCAAAGCCTTTAATGCACATATCGTAGATGCTATGATGAAATCTCTTGAAGAGAAGCTCTAATTAGAATTCTCTATACCTAGAAAACTTCATGATGAGTGGGAACCTACTATCAAAATCAAGATCAAAAACTATGAATGCAATGCTTTCTGTGATTTGGGTGTTAGTGTTTCCACGATTCGAAAGTCTTTATGTGATATTCTTGGTTTTCATGAGATTGAAGAGTGTTCTCTTAATTTGCATCTTGCGGATTCTACTATCAAGAAACCCATGGGAAGGATCGATGGTGTTCTTATTGTTGCAAATAGATTGCAATCCTTCATGTCCCATTATTCTTGGTAGACATTTCCTAAGGACTATTGGTGCTATCATCGATATGAAGGAAGGGAATATTAGATTTCAATTTCCCCTAAAGAAGGGCATGGAGCATTTTCCTAGAAAGAAAATAAGATTGCCTTATGAATCTATGATGACGGCTACTTCTGGTTTGAGCACCAAAGATGACTATACGTGATTCCATCACCTTTTGCCAAGCTAAGGGCGTTAAACAATAGCGCTTGTTGGGAGGCAACCCAACGAATCTATCCTTTTTCTTTCTGTTTTGTGTTTTCCACACTTTCATAATTCTCTTATGATTGTGTTTTTTGTGTTTCTTTTGCGTTTGTGCCAAGGAAAACCGTTATGATTAGTCTTGGGGATGATCGTTTGGTCATGCTGGAAAAGACAGAAACTTTGTGCTCACGAAAATAATTTTCATTTTTTTCTGTAAGAGCTTTTGAGTTGATTCTTTTTGCTGCTGATTTCTACGCAAATTCTTCAGACTTTCGTAATTTTTCAGAATTTTTGAAGTACCATAAGTATACGAAGTATACACATTGCTACAGACTGGTGTGCTGTTAACAGATTCTGTGTTTGTTGAGTTGGTTGCTTATTTTGATGAAACTATGGATAGTATCGGGGTGTATTAGCCATGGAAGATTGAAAATACAGTAACCCTACATCAACATAAGTATAATTTAAGTTTGCTTAAGTACCTAAGGAAGTGGTGGTGACAAAACGAGAGACTCTCAATCATGAAGATCATGGTGCTTAATATGCACAAGTGTGGAAAAAGTGGTAGCATTGACCCTTCTCTCTTTTTCTCTCATTTTTTTGGTGGGATCTTTGGCCTCTTTTTTTGGTGGGATTCTTTGGCCTCTTTCATTTCCTCACATGGGACAATGATCCAGTAATGATGACAATCACACTTTCAACTCAAATCTTAGAGCAACTATGACTGTATATGGAATGCCTTCGGTAGTGTACCGTGGCAATGATCTAGCATGGCATAGACATCAATGGAAACATCATGCTAGCTATCTTACAATCATGCAATGGTAATGTAGACGTGGTGGCACATGTCATGGTGGTAGTTGCATGGCAATATATCTCGGAATGACTTTGAAAAAGCCATAGTAGGTAGGTATGGTGGCTGAAGTGAACTACTCACGAGTCATTGGAGGGGCGATGATGATGATGAAGAAGCCCTCCAACTCCAAAGTCCCATCCGGCAGGGCGCCGGGAAGGGTCTCCAGATGAGATCTCGCGGAAACGGAAGCTTGCGGCGGCGGAAAAGTATTTTCGAGCCCCCCCTGATTTTTTGCTGAACTTTTGGGAATATATAGGCCAAGGATCTAGGTCACGGGGCGGCCAGGGAGGCCACAAGCCCTGACACCGCCGCCTCCCCCCTGGTGGCGGAGTGGGAGCTTGTGGGCTCCCTGGAGCCCACCTGGCTTGGCCCAGAGGCCCCCTGATCTTCTTCCGTTCGGGAAAAATCATTTCGGGGTTTTTATTCGTTTGGACTCCGTTACAAAATCGGATCTGAAAAGAGTCAAAAACACAGAAAAAACAGGAACTGGCACTTGGCACTGAATTAATAAGTTAGTCCCAAAAAAGATATAAAAGGTACATAAAACATCCAAAGATGACAAGATAACAGCGTGAAACCATCAAAAATTATAGATACGTTTGAGACGTATCAGGGAGCTCGGCTTTTGCTTCTCCTTCAGTAAAGAATCCATTCTCCGCAAGGTATCGTTCAAGGCCGTAAATTGCTCCTGCATCCCTTCCATCCTGGAGCTGAGTTCCTTCGTCCTCGTACCTATATGCTCAAGATCCAATTTTATAGCCGCTACCTCTTGTGCGTCGACTTTCTCCTCCTACGTCTTGGAATTTGCCATCAGATTCGTGGGTCAGTCCAGAATTTTACCGAGGAATTAGTCCCGAACCCTTTCACTGGACAACAGAGCACACAGAGGCATTTAACTTGCTCAAACTCAAGCTGACTGCAACACGTGTTCAGGCTCTTCCCAATTTTAAGGAGAAGTTTGTCTTGGAAACTAATGCCAGTTGATATGGTATTAGGGCAGTGCTCATGCAAAGTGGTAGCCCTTTAGCATATTATAGCAAGACATTGGGCATGAAAGCCTCTGCTATGTCCACTTATGAGAAGGAAGCCTTGGCAATTGTAGAAGCATTAAAGAAATGGAGACACTACTTCCATGGAATGGAGTTAGTGATCAAAAATGATCAGGAAAGTCTCAAGTTTATTACTCAACAGAAAATTTCTGAAGGGCTGCAACACAAACTTCTCCTCAACTTGTTGGAATTTAACTATTCCATAGACTACAAGAAGGGACAAGTTCTGTAGAGAGTAAACTGACAGATTTGAGGACAAAATGGCTTGCTATAGGAACCAAAACCGAGAGCTCAAGGAACCCTAACTACGAAGATAAGAACTAAGTAAACTAGATATATTAACTAATATTTCACTTTTAATACCATGAGATCTCAGCTAGCTCGCTTATATAGTCTTACAATGGTGCTCAAAGTTACAGAGTTACTCTCTATCAACAAGTGAAAGTTAGGCGAGGGCCAATCACCGCTGGATCTTGTGGGGGGCCGATAGTCGTTGGATGACTCTTGACTTAATTGAACCGGTATCGGCCTAACTCAAGAAATGACACTGTAGGTTCCAGATATCTTCACGTATCTGACAATGTTACGTGCTTCATTAATGGTTTGCGAGATGAAATCAAACACTATCTCCAACTACTCTATATGATGTTGTGGAAACAACAAGGGACATGGAGCAAGGTGCTAACGCAACTGCTCAAACAAGAAAATACCAACCAATAGGGTATATCAAGAAAATAATGGCCCCATCGGTTTTCAAAACAAGCCCAAACCCCTTGATCACTTGGCTGGAAAAACATGAGAAAAACAAGGGAACAAACTTGAAGTTAAATACAAAGAGCCAAGCCAATGCAGATATTGTGGCCAAAGATGGTTCTTGGGCAACAAATGTGCTCAATACAAAACCCTAAACCTCATGGCTACTAAGGAATCATACATAGAGTGGGATGAGCAGTTACAAAGTGAGAACACTCAAACAGATATGGAGCAACCAACCACTTATCCTACAGATGCCAAACAACTTATGCTCATTTCCATGCAAGCTATAAAGGGTAGAAGTACTGCATCAACCTTTACATTATGGGTGAATATTGGAGGGAAAAAGGGGCTGGCCTTGGTCTACTCTGGAAGTACTAATACCTTCATAGATATGACCTTTGCAACGAAATCTACTTGTGACATAACAAAAAATGAGCTACAACCAGTATACATCTCGAGGGGGCAAGTTACAAACAGGATCTCATCTAGCTTCTGCCAAGTATAACATTCAAGACCATGAGTTCTGCAACACTTCTAAAATCCTGCCATTGAAAGGGCACGATATTATCCTGGGATGTGATTTGGCTATTGGAACACATCCCAATATCCCTAGACTTTGATGATAGGCTGATGACTATTCATTGGAAAAGGGAGAAAACAACCACTCTCCAAGACAAGACATTTGCCAAAGGAATCCCCCCCATTACCTTGCCCATGTTAATGTCCATTCAAAACAAAATATCTAAAGGATATCTCCTTTTTCCTCTGTCAAAAGAGACTCAGGAAGGCACTGCAGTTAACCCTCTAGTGCAGGACGTGTTAACTGAATTCCAAGATGTGTTTAAGCCTCCAACAGAGCGACCCCCTATGATAGCATTTGACCATGCCATCCCATTAAAACCAGGGGCAGAACCACCAGCATTGAGGCCCTACAGAGTTCCACATCACCAAAAGGAGGAAATGGAAAAGCAAATTTGGCAATTGCTCAAAGCTTCCATAATTAGACCCAGTGACAGCCCTTATGAAGCTCCAACATTGCTAGTAAAGAAGAAAGATGGAACATGGAGATTGTGCACATATTTTAGCAAGCTATATGACCAAACAGTCAAAAAGAAATTCCCAATTCCAATAATTGAAGATCTTCTAGATGAGTTACACGGGGCTAGTTTCTTAACAAATTTTGACTTAAGATCTGGATACTACCAGATCAGAACGAAAAAAGAGGATATGCACAAAACGACATTTACCACCTTCTTGGGACACTTTGATTATTTAGTGATGTCATTTGGACTCACTAATGCACCTGCAACATTTCAGGCCGCATGAACTGCATTTTCAAAAGATATCTTAGGAAGTTTGTGCTCGTCTTTTTCGATAACATCCTGGTTTATAGCAAGACCTTATAAGAGCATATACAACATTTGAAGATGGTGTTGCAAATATTGAGAGAACAACAACTGTTTGCTAAATTAAGCAAATGTGTTTTTGCTACACCTCAAGTTGAGTAATTGGGGCATGTTATATCCTCTCAAGGAGTGGCCACACATCCTAGTAAGGTGCTAGGTGTTCAAAACTGGCCCTTACCAAAGACCAGCACTCAACTAAGAAGTTTCTTGGGCATGCCAGGGTATTATAGGAGATTTTTTCCCAATTATGGTATCATATGCAGAACTCTCCACAATATACTCAAGAAAAATTCCTTTCACTCGACAGCACAACAGATAGAGGCATTTAACTTGCTCAAACTCAAGCTCACTACAACACATGTTCTGGCCCTTCCCAATTTTAAGGAGAAGTTTGTCTTGGAAACTGATGCCAATGGAAATGGCATTAGGGCAGTGCTCATGCTAAGTGGCAGTCCTTTAGCATATTATAGCAAGATATTGGGCATGAAAGCCTCTGCTATGTCCACTTATGAGAAGTAAGCCTTGGCAATTTTAGAAGCATTAAATAAATGGAGACACTACTTCCATGGAATGGAGTTAGTGATCAAAACCGATCAGAAAAGTTTCAAATTTATTACTGAACAAAAAGTTTCTGAAGGGTTGCAACACAAACTTCTCCTCAAATTGTTGGAATTTAATTATTCCATAGAATACAAGAAGGGACAAATTCCGTAGCAGAGTACACCGGCACATTTGAGGACAAAATGGCTTTCTATAGGAAAGAAAACCCAGAGGTCAAAGAACCCTAACTACGAAGATAAGAACTAAGTAAACTAGAGATATAAATTGATATTTCACTTTTCATACCACGAGCTCTCAGCTAGCTCGCTTATATAGTCTTACAGTGGTGTTCAAAGCTATAGAGTTAGAGCATCTCTAGCAGACCCCGCATTTTTCGGACCCGCAAAAGCCATTTACAGTTTGACGAAGCGGGGTTTTGCGGGGCAAAATCTTATGCTGCAGAAAAGACCCCATATATGAAACTGCATAATTTGAAAAAAAGCATTCCCGGGTGAAATTGCAACCACACTCATTTAGAGTTCATCACTTACTACATGATTATACATACTACATTCGATTCGGCACAACTACTAGAGGGGGGTAGAGGTAAGCTAACCCTACTGGAGCTCACCGGAGCTACTAACTACTCTACCGCACTACGTAAAATACTGCACTACCAAACGTATCTACAATTTCTGCTTGTTCCATGAACTTTTGGGTGACATTGTTATATGTTTTGCTACAATTTTATATCATTTTACACATATTTGGACTAACCTACCAACTCAGTGCACCCAGTGCCAGCTTCTGTCTGCTGATGTATATTTTGCAAGGGCCTTTACCCAATTTTCTGAAGCCCGAAAAATTTCAGAAAAAGTATATAAAAAATCAGCGAAACAGAAGCTTCCGGATCACCGAAGATGGGCCAGAGGGGGGCCAGGGGCCTCCCAGGCGACCTGCTGGCACGGCCAGGCCCTAGGCTACGTTAGGAGGCTGCCTGGGTGGGTCCCACCTCCTCCGGTGCCCTCCTTTGGCCTATATTTAGAGTCCCGAGAGGAAACCCTTCCACAACTTCCAGAATAGCGAATTTCTCCATCGTTCCGCTACCGCAGCGCTTCGGAGATCGGGAGCGTCAGGAGACCTCTTCCCGACAACCTGCCGGAGGGAGGATTGACCTCCCGGAGCTTCTCTACTGCCGTGGACGCTTCCCGGGCATGCCGTGAATACTCTTCCTTGGACCATGAGTCCATGACCGGTAGATATGTGATGTCTTCTCTCCAATCTTGTGCTTCAATGGTTAGTCCTTGTGAGCTGTCGTACATGATCAATGCATCTATGTAATTCTCTTGCTATTGGTATGCTCGGTTTGTTGGGATCCGATGGATTATGAGATTATGTTCAGATTGTTATGAGTTATATATTTGACTATCCTTTTATATTATGTTCCTTAGTGATTCATGCATGTTCTCCGTTACTATTTATTGCTTTGGCCGAGTAGTAGATTGTAACTCGAAGAGGGAGCGTTATGCATGATTGTGAGTTCATGCCCCTCGATGTCTAGCTTGAGTGACATAAACATGAGACTAGGGGATGTGCTGTTGCCACCAGGGAGAAAACAACGGTGCTTGTGACCACGGTTGCAAGGATTGTTTACCTTACGCATAGTTTGTTAATGAAGTTGTCAGTTGCTTTGAGTTTACACTTTGGGTGGGGCTCGCAACTTAATACCGGCGAGATGTTCTGGATAGATATCTCAAGGTGGATGATTAGTAAGTAGATGCTGATGAATAAATGGTCTACTTGTCTTGGCGTACTGCCCATTACTATTGAACCTCTAACTATCAAGTAGCATAATTAGCATTGCGGTGCGTTCATAATTCTGTCAATTGCCCAACTGTGATTTGTTTACCCAAGCATAGTTGTTTATCGTCTTTTGGGAGAGAGACATCACTAGTGAACATCATGTGCCTCCGATCCATATCACCATCATTACTTACACCTTCGTCATTTACCGTTTTCATTTACTTTTCCGTTGCAATCACTATTACCTTCCTGCTTGTGTTTTTATCCTTTGCAAACTACAAGGCCGGGGAGATTGACAAACTCTCTGTACTCGTTGGGAGCAAAGTTATTTGTTTTGTGTGCAGGTCCACGTCTTCTGCTAGCGCGAGAGTGGAAGACACCTACTTGTTGATCCTAGGAGTCCTCCTTGTTTGATAAACCTTACAGTTCCCGTGTGAGGGCAAACCTGTTGCTGACTACATCTCAACCTTCCACTTGGGGTAACCAACGGGGTGCGAGAAGTATATACATCATCTCGTCATCACTTGTCTGGCACAAAAAACGGCCCAAACTCGTATAATCGCCGGAATTTTACAATTCCGACAATTATATGGGGTCTGCTAGAGATGCTCTTACTGTCTATGACAAACAAGTGAAACTCTACAGGTCGACAAGTGAAAGTTAGACGAGGTTCAATCACCGTTGGATCTTGTGGGCAAAGATAGCCGTTGGATGACTCTTGACTTAATTGAACCGGTATCGGCCTAAGTGAAGAAATGACACTGCAGGTTCGAGATATCTTCAGGTATCTGACAATGTTAAGTGCTTCATTAATGGTTTGCGACATGAAATCCAACAATATCTCAAATCATTTAAGACAAGTACTCTATATGATGCTCTGGAAACAACAAGAGACATGGAGCAAGGTGCCAATGCAACTGCTCAAACAAGAAAATACCAACCATCGGTTTTCAAAAAATAATGGCCCATCGGTTTTCAAAACAAGACCAAACACCCTGATCACTTGGCTGCTCGGTATTCAAAACAAGCCCAAACAACCTGATCACTTGGCTGCAAAAACGCGAGAAAAACAAGGGAACAAACGTGAAGTTAAATACAAAGAGCTAAGCCAATGTAGATATTGTGGCCAAAGATGGTTCTTGGGCCACAAATGTACTCAATAAAAAACCCTTGATACGTCCATTTTGCATCATGTTTTCATGTTGGTATTTATCGCTTCTTTGGCTGTTATTTCACTTCACTGTACAATTCTTCTGCCTTTTCTCTCTTATTTTGCAAGGTTTACATGAAGAGGGAGAATGCCGGCAACTGGAATTCTGGCCTGAAAGTGGAGCAAAGTTGAGATACCTATTCTGCGCAACTCCAAACACTGTAAAAATCAACGAGGATTTTATTCCCGATTTATCAAAAATACTAGGCCGAAAAAGTGCCAGGGGGGCGTGCAGTTGGCCACAAGCCTGCACGGCGCGGCCACCCCCCGGGTCGCGCCATGAGGGCTTGTGGGCACCCTGCAGGCCCCTCGTCCAGAAAAAAAATCAAGGAGGAGCTTTTTCGTGGTTTCGCCGCCGGCACGAGGCGGAACTTGAGCAGAACCAAACTAGAGCTCCGGCAGGATGATCCTGCCGGGAGAACTTCCCTCCCGGAGGGGGAAATCATCGTCATTGTCAACACCAACACTCCTCTCATCGGAGGGGACTCGTCACCATCAACATCTTCATCAGCACCATCTCATCTCCAAACCCTAGTTCATCACTTGTAACCAATCTCCATCTCGCGACTCCGATTGGTACTTGTAAGGTTGCTAGTAGTGTTGATTACTCTTTGTAGTCGATGCTCGTTGGATTACTTGGTGGAAGAGTTTATGTTCAGATCCTTGATGCTACTCATTACCTCTTTGGTCATGAATATGATTATGCTTTGTGAGTAGTTACTTTTGTTCCTGAGGACATGGGATAAGTCATGATAATATTAGTCATGTGAATTTGGTATTCGCTCGGTAATTTGATATGTTGTATGTTGTTTTTCCTCTAATGGTGTTATGCGAACGTCGACTACATAACACTTCACCATTATTTGGGCCTAGAGGAATGCATTGGGAAGTAGTAAGTAGATGATGGGTTGCTAGAGTGACAGAATCTTAAACCCTAGTTTATGCGTTGCTTCGTAAGGGGCTGATTTGGATCCACTAGTTTAATGCTATAGTTAGACTTTGTCTTAATTCTTCTTTCATAGTTGTGGATGCTTGCGAGAGGGGTTAATCATAAGTGGGATGCTTGTCCAAGTAATGGAAGTACCCAAGCGCCGGTCCACCCACATATCAAACTATCAAAGTAACGAACGCGAATCATATGAACATGATGAAACTAGCATGACAGAAACTCCTGTGTGTCCTCGGGAGCGTTTTTCCTCCTATAAGACTTTGTCCAGGCTTGTCCCTTGCTACAAAAGGGATTGGGCCACTTTGCTGCACCGTTGCTACTTTTGTTACTCGTTGCTTGCGACGAATCATCTCACCACACCACCACTTGTTACCGACAATTTCAGTGCCTGCAGATTTTACCTTGCTGAAACCACTTGTCAGATCCTTCTGCTCCTCGTTGGGTTCGACACTCTTACTTATCAAAAGGACTATGATTGATCCCCTATACTTGTGGGTCATGAAGACTCTTTTCTGGCGCCGTTGCCGGGGAGTGAAGCGCCTTTGGTAAGTGGAACTTGGTAAGGAAACATTCATATAGGGTGCTGAAATTTATTGTCACTTTTCACTATGGATACTAATCCTTTGAGGGGCTTGTTCGGGGTATCTTCACCTCGAACGGAAGCACAAATAGCTCCTCCTCAACCTGCTGCACCTACTGAAAATATTTGCTTTGAATTTCCTTCGGGTATGCTTGCGAAACTGCTGGCTAATCCTTTTACAGGAGATGGAACATCACATCCAGACTTGTATCTAATCTATGTAGATGAAGTTTGTGGTTTATTTAACCTTGCAGGTTTGCCCGAGGATGAGGTCAAGAATATGGTATTTCCTTTATGTTTGAAGGATAAGGCTTTGACATGGTATAGGCTATGTGATGATACTGGATCATGGGACTACAATCAGTTGAAATTGGAATTTCATCAAAAGTTTTATCCTATGCATTTAGTACATCGTGATCGGAATTATATTTATAATTTTTGGCATCGTGAAAGAGAAAGCATCGCTAAATCTTGGGGGAGGCTTAAATCAATGCTATATTCATGCCCCAATCATGAGCTCTCGAGAGAAATTATCATTCAGAACTTCTATGCTCGGCTTTCTCATGATGATCGCACCATGCTTGACACTTCTTGTACCGGTTCTTTTATGAAGAGAGATATTGACTTCAAATGGAATTTATTGGAGAGAATTAATCGCAACTCTGAAGATTGTGATCTTGAAGAAGGTAAGGAGTCATGTATGAATTTCACGTTTGATTGCGTTAAATCCTTTGTTGAGACAAATACCTTTAGTGACTTTAGCGCTAAGTATGGACTTGACTCTGAGATAGTAGCTTCATTGTGTGAATCCTTTGCTGCTCATATTGATCTCCCCAAAGAGAAGTGGTTTAAATATCATCCTCCTTTAGAAGTCAACGTAGTCAAACCCACTCCAGTTGAAGAGAAAGTCATTGCCTATAATGATCCCGTTGTTCCCAGTGCTTACATTGAGAAACCACCTTTCCATGTTAGGATAAAGGATCATTCTAAAGCTTCAACTGTGATACGTAGAGGCTATATTAGAACACCTACACCCCCTGAGTAAATCAGAGTTGAACCTAGCATTGCTATTATCAAAGATCTTCTGTCCGACGATGTTGAGGGACATAATATTCACTTCTGTGAAGATGCTGCTAGAATTGCTAAACCTCACGCTAGAGACAAACATAGGCCTGTTGTTGGCATGCCTATGGTTTCTGTTAAGATAGGAGATCATTGTTATCATGGTTTATGTGACGTGGGTGCTAGTGATAGTGCAATACCTCAATCCTTATACGATGAAATCAAAGATGAGATTGCACCTGTTGAGATAGAGCCTATTGATGTCACTATTCAGCTTGCCAATAGAGATACTATCTGCCCTGTGGGAATTGTTAGGGATGTTGAAGTCTTGTGTGGTAAAACAAAGTATCCTGCTGATTTCCTCGTTCTTGCTACTGCACAAGATAGCTTTTGTCCCATCACATTTGGCAGACCTTTTCTCAATACCGTCAATGCTCATATTGATTGTGGGAAGCAAATTGTCACTGTTGGCTTTGAAGGTGTGTCACATGAGTTCAACTTCTCCAAGTCTGGTAGACAACCTCATGAAAAGGAGTTGCCTGGTAGGGATGAAACTATTGCCTTAGCCTCTATTGTCGTGCCTACTACTGATCCCTTAGAGCAATACTTGCTTGAGCATGAAAATGATATGCATATGGATGCAAGGGATGAGATAGATAGAGTTGTCTTAGAACAATATCCTATCCTTAAGAATAACTTGCCTGTTGAACTGCTTGGGGATCCACCCCCACCAAAGGGTGATCCTGTGTTCGAGCTTAAACAGTTGCCTGATACTCTTAAGTATGCTTATCTTGATGAAAAGGAGATATATCCTGTTATTATTAGTGCTAGCCTCTCAGAGCATGAAGAAAAGAAGTTCCTAAAATCACCGAGGAAGCACCGTGCTGCTATTGGATATACTCTTGATGATCTTAAGGGCATTAGCCCGACGCTATGCCAACACAAGATTAAAACCGATCCTGATTTCAAACCAGTTGCTGATCATCAAAGGAGATTGAATTATAAGATGAAAGAGGTAGTGAGAAAAGAAATACTAAAGCTCCTGGAAGCAGGTATCATCTACCCTGTTGCTCACAACAATTCGGTGAGTCTGGTGCATTGCGTCCCTAAGAAGGGAGGCATTACCGTTGTCCCTAATGATAAGGATGAATTGATCCCACAGAGGATTATTACTAGCTAGAGGATGGTGATCGATTTTAGGAAGTTGAATGAAGCCACTAGGAAAGATCATTACCCTTTGCCTTTATCGACCAAATGCTAGAAAGACTATCCAAACACACACACTTCTGCTTTCTAGACGGTTATTCAGGTTTCTCCCAAGTACCAGTTGCACAATCTGATCAGGAGAAAACCACTTTCACCTGCCCTTTCGGTACCTTTGCTTATAGATGTATGCCTTTTGGCTTATGTAATGCACCTGCCACCTTTCAAAGATGTATGATGGCTATATTCTCTGACTTCTGTGAAAAGATTGTCGAGGTTTTCATGGCTGACTTTTCCGTTTACGGGTCTTCCTTTGACGATTGCCTCAGCAACCTTGATCGAGTCCTGTAGAGGTGTAAAGACACCAACTTGTCTTGAATTGGGAGAAGTGCCACTTTATGGTTAATGAAGGCATCGTCTTAGGACATAAAATTTCTGAAAGAGGTATTGAAGTCGATAAGGCTAAGGTTGATGCAATTGAGAAAATGCCATACCCCACAGATATCAAAGGGATAAGAAGTTTCCTTGGTCATGCTGGTTTCTATAGAAGGTTCATTAAAGACTTCTCTAAGATTTCTTGGACTCTTACCAATCTCTTGCAAAAGGATATTCCTTTTGTATTTGACGATGATTGTGAGGAAGCCTTCGAAATACTTAAGAGGGCTTTGATAACTGCACCTATTGTTCAACCACCTGATTGGAACTTACCTTTTGAGATCATGTGTGACGCTAGTGATTATGTTGTTTGTGCTGTTCTAGGGAAAAGAGCCGATAAGAAGTTGAACGTTATTCACTATGCTAGTAAAACTCTAGACAGTGCCCAAAGAAACTATGCCACTACGGAGAAGGAATTTTTAGCAGTCGTGTTTGCATGTGAAAAGTTCAGGTCTTACATAGTTGATTCCAAAGTCACTTTCACACTGATCATGCTGCTATTAAGTACCTTATGGAGAAAAAACACTAAACCTAGACTTATCAGATGGGTTGTCTTGCTACAAGAATTTGATTTGCACGTTGTTGAAAGAAAGGGTGCTGATAACCCCGTAGCAGATAACTTGTCTAGGTTGGAGAATGTTCTTGATAACCCACAACCTATTGATGATAGCTTTCCCGATGAGCAATTGAATGTCATCAATGCTTCACGTAGTGCACCGTGGTATGCTGATTATGCGAACTATATCGTTGCCAAATATATACCACCTAGTTTCACGTACCAGCAAAAGAAGAAATTCTTCTTTGACTTAAGACATTACTTCTGGGATGATCCTCACCTTTATAAGGAAGGAGTAGATGGTGTTATTAGACGTTGTGTACCTGACCATGAACAGGGACAGATCCTACAGAAGTGTCACTCCGAGGCCTACAGAGGATACCATGCGGGAGATAGAACTGCACACAAGGTATTGCAATCAGGTTTCTGTTGGCCCACTCTCTTTAAGGATGCCCGTAAGTTTGTCTTGTCTTGTGACGAATGTCAAAGAATAGGTAATATTAGCAAACGTCAGGAAATGCTTATGAACTATTCACTTGTCATTGAACCATTTGATGTTTGGGGCTTTGATTATATGGTACCTTTTCCAAAATCGAACGGGTATACTCATATCCTAGTTGCTTTTGATTACGTCACTAAGTGGGTAGAAGCTATCCCCACTAGTAGTGTTGATCACAACACCTCTATTAAGATGCTGAAAGAAGTTATCTTCCCTAGATTTGGAGTCCCTAGATATGTAATGACCAACGGTGGTTCACACTTCATTCATGGTGCTTTCCGTAAAACGCTTGCTAAGTACGATGTCAACCATAGAATTGCGTCTCCCTATCACCCTCAGTCCAGTGGTCAAGTAGAGCTAAGCAATAGAGAGATTAAACTAATTCTGCAAAAGACTGTCAACAGGTCTAGAAAGAATTGGTCTAAGAAGCTCGATGATGTACTGTAGGCTTATAGAACTGCCTATAAGAATCCCATGGGAATGTCTCCGTACAAAATGCTGTATGGGAAAGAATGTCATTTACCTCTTGAGCTAGAGCATAAAGCTTATTGGGCAATCAAAGAGCTCAACTTTGATTTCAAACTTGCTGGTGAGAAGAGGTTATTTGATATTAGCTCGCTTGATGAGTGGAGAACTCAGGCATATGAGAATGCCAAGCTGTTCAAAGAGAAGGTTAAGAGGTGGCATGATAAGAGGATACAAAAGCGTGAGTTCAATGTAGGTGATTATGTCTTGCTATATAACTCTCGTTTAAGATTCTTTGCACGCAAGCTTCTCTCTAAATGGGAAGGTCCCTATGTTGTTGAGGAAGTATATCGTTCCGGTCCTATCAAGATCAACAACACGGAAGGTAATTGTCCGAGAGTGGTAAATGGGCAGAGAATCAAGCATTATATCTCAGGTACTCCCATAAATGTTGAAAGCAATATTATCAATACCATAACTCCGGAAGAATACCTAAGGGATATTTATCAGCCTGTTTCATACTCCGAAAACGAAGAGGTATGTGATTCGGTAGGAAAACAGAGTCCAAAACTTTTCCAGTAGGAATTTTTCTCCATTTTGGAATATTCGAAAAAATACAAAAAATGGAAGTAGTCCGGGAAGTGCGCGAGGAGGTGACAAGCCTGCACGGCGCGGGCCCACCCCCTGGCCGCGCCGTGAGGGCTTGTGGCCACCTCGTGCGCCTCCCGGACTCCGTTTTCGTGCGGGGTACTCCTTCTGGTCTGAAAAAATAAATATATATACTCCCGTTTGGTCTGACCCCTGCATCACGCAGATTTCCATTATTTTTCGGTTCGAGCCTGTTTTATGCCGCAGATCTAGGTCAAGATGTCTTCTCAGGATTCAGAGGGGGAGAGCTATGTGGCTGATTACCTTGCTAATCCCAAGGTCTATGGGGACTTGGATTCTTATGGCTGGACCACTGATGAGGAAGAAGATTATGATCCGAAGGGGAAGGAACAAACAAGTTCCGATGAACAGGAGGCTCCCCTACCTCAACCTGGACACACGCATGTGGAGTTCAAGAAGTCGAGCCTCCCTGACTCAAGGAAGAAGCCTAAGACCTTGTTTATCCCTTCTCGTTTCTTGCAGGAAAGTATGCAGGAATTATGCCAAAGGGTGTTGAAGCTTGAAGAGGAAAATGATGATTTGAGGGAGTAGAATTTTATGCTCAAATGGAAATTGAACAAGCTCAAGACTTCTTCAACAACTCCACCACCATCACCACCAAAGGAAGACAACTGAGCATTGGTATGGGCAATCCCCTTGGCTTGTGCCAAGCTTGGGGGAGTTGCCCCGGTATCATATCACCATCACATATTTTGCCTTTACCTTTGTTTTAAGTTTTCCTTTTTCAGTTTTCTTTTTCTCTAGTAGTTTAAAAGTCTTAGTGTTTTAGTTTTGAGTTTTGCTTTGTGTCACCCCCGATGTATTCTTGCTCGTGAGCCATATAATAAAGAGTGTCTTAGTTGAAGGGCTTTGCCTCTTGCCATGATCAAAAGAGTGAGAATAGAACAAAAGCATGAAAGATCATGTAACGATCTTATGGGAAGTGATGGCTTCACATATAAAAAGAATGAGGATTGAAACTTGTTGAGGGTAGGCAAACGTAGACCTTGGTCATGGTTGCAATTAATAGGAAGTGATAAAGAAGGAGAGGTTCACATATGAATATATCATCTCTAACACCATCTATGATTGTGAACACTCATTAAACTATTACATGCCTAGAAGTAGATGTTGGACAAGGAAGACAACATATGAATTTTGTTTGCTTGGCTCTGAACAATGTTATATGATTAGAGATCCCTTAGCATGTGACGATTGCTTCCACCTCACTTTAGCCAAACCTTCCGCACTAAGTAGAGATACTACTTGTGCATCCATAAACCTTCAAACCAGTTTTGCCATGAGTGTCCACCATACCTACCTATGGATTGAATAAGATCCCTCAAGTAAGTTGTCATCGGTGCAAGCAATAAAAATTGCTCTCTAATATGTATGATCTATTAGTGTGTGGAAAATAAGCTTTATACGAACCTGTAATGAGGAAGACATGAAAGCGACAGACTGCATAATAAAGTTCTTTATCACAGGAGGCAATATAAAGTGACGTTCCTCCGCACTAAGAGGGCACGCATCCAAACCTCAAAAGCGCATGACAACCTCTGCTTCCCTCTGCGTAGGGCCTATCTTGTACCTTTACTTTTTGCCCTTGAAAGAGTCATGGTGATCTTCACCAATTCCCTGTTTCGCCTTTATCTTGGCTAACGTCATATGCTTGGGAAAGATCTATATTCGTATGTCAACTTGGACGTAAGTATTCATGAATTATTACTGTTGACATTACCCTTGAGGTAAGCAGTTGGGAGGCAAAACTATAAGCCCCTATCTTTCTTTGTGTCCAGCTGAAACTTTGATCTCATGAGTACCATGTGAGTTGTAGCAATTGTAGAGAACGAAAGAAGATTGAGTATGTGGATTTGCTTTACAAGCTCTTATTTGACTCTTTCTGATGTTGTGATAAATTGCAATTGCTTCAATGACTAAAGGCTATCGGTTGTTACTTCTCGGTAAGGTTCTTGATCCATGCTTTACTTTGTGAAGGAATTATCACTTTAGAATGAGAGATTATATGTTGGTATTGTTGTTCTGATCTTGATCATGATGCATGCATGTTCGTATCTTGTTTTGTCGACACCTCTCTCCCTAAACATGTGGACATATTTATTGAGCTCGGCTTTCGCTTGAGGACAAGCGAGGTCTAAGCTTGGGGGAGTTGATACGTCCATTTTGCATCATGTTTTCATGTTGATATTTATCGCTTCTTTGGTTGTTACTTCACTTCACGGTACAATTCTTATGCCTTTCCTCTCTTATTTTGCAAGGTTTACATGAAGACGGAGAATGCCGACAACTCAAATTCTGGCCTGAAAGTGGAGCAAAGTTGAGATACCTGTTCTGCACAACTCCAAACGCTGTAAAAATCAACGAGGATTTTTTTCCCGATTTATCAAAAATACTGGCCAAAAAAGTGTCACAGGGGGCGTGCAGGAGGCCACAAGCCTGCACGGTGCGACCACCCCCCAGGTCGCGCCATGAGGGCTTGTGGGCACCCTGCAGGCCCACTTGCCCCACTCTTTTGCTATATGAAGGGTCTCGTCCAGAAAAAAAATCAAGGAGGAGCTTTTTCGTGGTTTTGCCGCTGCCATGAGGCTGAACTTGAGCACAACCAATCTAGAGCTCCGGCAGGACGATCCTGCCGGGAAAACTTCCCTCCCGGAAGGGGAAATCGTCGCCATCGTC
The DNA here is from genome assembly GCF_904849725.1 of Hordeum vulgare subsp. vulgare. NCBI lineage: Eukaryota > Viridiplantae > Streptophyta > Magnoliopsida > Poales > Poaceae > Hordeum > Hordeum vulgare. The sequence continues at coordinate 474,899,116 of NC_058520.1, forward strand.
ATCACCAACACTCCTCTCATCGGAGGGGACTCGTCACCATCAACATCTTCATCAGCACCATCTCATCTCCAAACCCTGGTTCATCACTTGTAACCAATCTCCATCTCGCGACTCCGATTGGTACTTGTAAGGTTGCTAGTAGTGTTGATTACTCTTTGTAGTTGATGCTAGTTGGATTACTTGGTGGAAGAGTTTATGTTCAGATCCTTGATGCTACTCATTACCTCTCTGGTCATGAATATGATTATGCTTTGTGAGTAGTTACTTTTGTTCCTGAGGACATGGGATAAGTCATGCTAATAGTAGTCATGTGAATTTGGTATTCGTTCGGTAATTTGATATGTTGTATGTTGTTTTTCCTCTGGTGGTGTTATGTGAACGTCGACTACATAACACTTCACCATTATTTGGGCCTGGAGGAATGCATTGGGAAGTAGTAAGTAGATAATGGGTTGCTAGAGTGACAGAAGCTTAAACCCTTGTAGCGACCCGACTCAAGACGAGTCAAGCCTCTGGTGTTTCCGTACCATCCCAAGATCATGCTGGTACACACACAATACATAATGTATATACTCAAGAGTTCAATCACACAGCTTTATTAATCGAAATCTCATAAAGAGTACTTTATTACAATAAAGGACTACAATAAAGTGGCTGAAGGCCAACTCATGAGATATCTAACGAAGACTAGCAGAAGCATCAGGTAGACGAGTCCATCCGACTCCAAGGGCATGTCGCTGAGCGTAGATCGTAGCCTCACTCCTGGTCGGAAAAGTACTCTGCAACATGATACGTTGCAGCCATGTAGGTCAGCATATTGAATATGCCGGCAAGTCATCAAAGAGAGGAGTAAAATAATAATCAACTATCTCTACATGCATATTTGGCCAGTGGAGCTAAGTTTTGCATAAAGCCAGTTTTATCCTATAACAAGAGGGGTTGAAAGCAAAATATTACTACGATGTTTGTTGTTAACGAGATGGTTCCGCCAACTAGTTCTCGTACCCGAATAGTTGTTAACACCCACATCATTATTAAGGTGTGTCGAGAGTTCAGGGGAAATTCAATGCCTTCGGCTCAAGTTGTCCATGACCGTGGACACGGCTAATCGATTAGGTTGGGCACTCTGCAGAGTTTTGCACACGTTCCCCACAAGATTTGATCGCCTCCGGGTTTGTCCTCGCACTGCAGGGTGTTTGAAGACCGGATGATCAAAACATGGTCTTTCAACGGGTCCCTTTGAATCCCTGTCGGTGCCCATCCATTCCTACCGTTCGTCTACATCTGCTAGCACCGCCTGTCCAGAGTCGCCGCGTTGTCCAACCAAGCCAGCGCCCATAATGACTTGTGGCTGTGCAGGTAAGCCTTGAGTCTTGAAGTCTCCGTCCGTCTCTTCGAGCCTGGGTGAAGCTTTCCGCAGGATGACATGGCCTCTCCAGCATCCCGGGCATCCACTGGGTTCTCCAGGGAGCCGATCAACCGTCCTTCACCCAGAGTTGCATTGCGTCCGAGGTCTTGAAATCTTGTCCTAGTCCGGTCTTGATTATTATATCAACCTCGCATCACTCGTGGTATACACTCAACCGATAACCCGTCTACTCAAGCATAGCATTAAGAAATTGTCGTCCCGGGGCCAAGTGTCGGGGTTGTTGTGTTCCTACCACATGATGCTACAACTATACTAAAGTTTCCAAGTACCTAGGCAGCATGCAATTGGGCAAAGAAGGTGATCTACCATGCATCGAAAACATAGGTAAAATAACATAATCAAAATGACTTGCCTTGATGATAGTTGTCTTGCTCGAGCGCTTCTAAGTAACACGCTTCGCACTCCGGATGATCTACCGATACAAACACAAAGCACACCATAAGCACTTCAATCAAGCCACAAGTAAAAATAACATCACAAGCAATGATTTGCGAAAGCCTAAGTAAAAGAATTCATCACGCGCCGGTATGGAAGAAACTTGTTTCTGTTGAAAAAACTAGTAAAGATACTTTAAAAAATTTGAAACTTCTAGCACAGTACTATTTTATCACTAGGAAGCAGTAGCAAAAAGAATCAACTCAAAATCATTTTTTAAACTCCTGGAATAGGCAAAACAAGGTTTAAACTAAATCTGCTCTAACTTATATTTGAAAATTTCAAACATATACAAATTATATGTTTTTAAAAACTACAGGAAAATTGTGAGCTACTGGAAAAATAATCAATGTCATTGGACTTCGGGATAAAAAGTTGTGGCCAAAACAAAACAGAAAGTTTCTGTTTTTGAAATCAGGCAAAAAAATGAAAAGTTAACTAGCTAACTAATGGGGTACACGTCGCAAGTGGCTATTGGCTGCGGAGGGTGTTTGTTGGAACGCTTTGGGCAAACGGCCGAAGCTAAGGAAAATCGCTGGTTAAATCATAAGTGAACAAAAAAACCACTGGTTTACTGAACTAAACCGAAAGGTTATTTCCTAGATCTAATCTAAGCCATCCACTAAGATCTAAGGGCTAAGAAGAAAACAAAAGAAAAACAGAGAGGGGAGGGAGAGAGTACCGTGACTGGAGCAGTAGCTCCGGCGAGGGCGTCGCCGGCGAGGGGGGGAGGGGGCTCCGGGGCGGTGGGGATGTGGCGGCGGCGGCGGGGCAGTCCTCCTCCTCGGGGGGGAGGCGCTCGGGGGAGAGAGGGGCTCGGGGGGGGTCGCTCCCAGGGGCGGGGTAGACGGTGGCAGTAGCTTGCTGCCGGCAAGCGGTGGTGCGGCGGCTAGGGGCGGCGGTGCGGCGAGATTAGGGTGGGAACGGGGTCGGCGAGGCGTTGGGGTTTATATAGGCCATGGGGGAGGGAGCTAAGGAAGGAGAGGGAGGTAGAAATCGGGGAAGCAATCCCGTGTTCCCTGGGGAGGAGTCGGTCTCGGGCTGGGAACCAGGAAGGTGAGGAAGGAGAAGGCCGACGTGGGGGTTGGCTCGGCCAGGGGGCCCGCAGGTAAGTGAGGGAGAGGAGGGAAAGGAAGGGGCGGTCGCCCTATATCAAAGAGATTCGGGATCCCGGGGTTGTGGGGATTCGGCCCAGCCTATAGTGCGCCCAGGGCGGCGGTTCTAAAGAAAAAAATTACTTTCCTAATTCTAATTTTTCCGAGACAGAAAATAAAAACGAAAAAAAGGAAAGTAAATCAAAATATTAATATATGGTATTACATACCAAAAAAATCAGAAAAAAACTCTCTACCCGAATAACATTTTTCCAAAGCAAAAATAAAAACTTTTAAAAAAATGTTTTTTCAGAAATTATTTTTGCAAAAGAACTTTGGGTTTTCTTGGCTCAAATATTTCAGAAACTTCCCGCACTTTGGAGGGTCATTTTCCTCCGCTCTCTCTCTTGCGTGCAAGAGAGTGTTTTCTCCGGGCATTTCTCGTGCGAGGAAAAATGGAATTGCAAATCAAAAAGACGAAGGAAAATTCATGAGCTAAATTTATTTCAATCACTTATGCATAGATGCTTAGCTACAATGTAAAACATTCCCAATTAGGAAAATTGGGATGTTACAAACCTACCCACCTTAAGATGAATCTCGCCCTCGAGATTCGGATTGGCTAGAAAATAGGTGTGGGTGGTCTTGACGAAGATCCTCTTCTCGTTCCCAGGTGGCTTCTTCCTCGGTGTGGTGGCTCCACAACACCTTGCAGAACTTGATGATCTTGCTGCGGGTAACTCTGTTGGCAGTCTCGAGAATCCTGACGGGTTTCTCCTCATACGTCAGATCACTGTCAAGCTGTATGGCCTCTAGGGGCACTGTATCTCTCAACGGAACATCGGTCATCTCAGCGTGGCATTTCTTCAACTAGGAAACATGGAAGACATCATGAACTCCGGACAATCCTTCCGGCAGTTCCAGTTTGTATGCACCTTCGCCTCTACGTTCAAGAATTTTGTAGGGGCCAATGAAACGTGGTGCTAATTTTCCTTCCACACCGAATCTCTTGATTCCTCGAAGTGGAGACACCCGAAGGTATGCTCGGTCTCCCACTTCGTATGTTACTTCCTTGCGTTTGCTGTCGGCATAACTCTTCTGCCTGGATTGAGCTATCTTGAGTCGGTCACGAATTAGCTTGACCTTCTCTTCAGAATCTCGGATAAGGTCGGGACCAAAAAGTTGTCGGTCACCAACTCCATCCCACATCAACGGTGTTCTGCACCTCCTTCCGTATAGAGCTTTGAAAGGGGCCATCTTCAGACTGATCTGGTAGCTGTTGTTGTATGAGAACTCGGCATACGGTAGATTGTCATCCCAACTAGACCCATAGTCTAGTGCGCAAGCTCTCAACATGTCCTCCAGAATCTGATTGACTCTCTCGGTCTGTCCATCTGTCTGTGGGTGAAAAGCTGTACTGAACTCCAATCTCGTTCCCAAGGTTTCATGCAGTTGGTGCCAAAATTTTGATGTGAACTGAGTCCCTCTATCGGACACAATGCTCTTCGGTACTCCGTGTAGACATACGATCCTCGTCATATATACCTTGGCCAGCTTGGCACTCGTGTAAGTAGTCTTCACCGGAATGAAGTGAGCTACCTTGGTCAAACGATCGACCACAACCCAAATAGAATCATAGCCAGAACGGGTCTTGGGTAATCCTGTGATGAAGTCCATACCAAGCTTTTCCCATTTCCACTCGGGTATCGGTACAGGTTGGAGCAAACCTGCTGGCTTCTGATGCTCGGCTTTTACTCGCTGACAAACATCGCATATCGCTACGAACTCGGCAATGTCTTTCTTCAATCCTGTCCACCAGAAACTTTCTTTCAGATCCAGATACATCTTGGTGTTGCCGGGGTGTATCAAGTACGGGGAATCATGGGCCTCCTGAAGTATCAACTTCTTGAGTTCGGGATCATTGGGCACATAGATGCGATCCTCAAACCATAAAGTTCCGTGTTCATCCTCACGAAAACCTTTAGCCTTCCCGTCTTCCATTTTCTGCTTAATCTCATTTATCTCCTTGTCTGATTTCTGTGCTTTGCGTATCTTTTCTGTCAAAGTGGACTGAATTTCCAGAGTGGCAACAAATCCTCTTGGAACTATCTCCAATTTGAGCTCTCGGAGGTCATCGACTAACTCCTGGGGTAATCCTCCCGCTGTGAGCGTGTTCACATAACTCTTGCGGCTCAACGCATCGGCTACAACATTTGTCTTGCCTGGGTGATAATGCAATCTCATGTCATAGTCCTTGATCAACTCTAGCCATCGCCTCTGTCTGAGGTTCAACTCCTTCTGCGTGAAGATATATTTCAGGCTCTTGTGATCAGTGTAAACATCACAACTATTTCCGATCAGGAAATGTCTCCAGGTCTTGAGAGCGTGCACTACGGCTGCTAGTTCCAAATCATGTGTGGCATAATTCAACTCATGAGGTCTGAGCTGTCTGGATGCATAGGCTACAACATTGCCTTCTTGCATGAGCACTCCTCCAAGTCCTTGACGAGAAGCGTCACAGTAAACCTGGAAATCCTTTCGAATGTTCGGCAATATCAGCACTTGGGCTGTAACAAGACGTTTCTTCAGCTCTTGGAAACTGGTTTCACATTCCTCAGTCCAAATATACTTGGATTCCTTCTTCAACAACTCTGTCATGGGCTTGGCAATCTTTGAGAAATTCTCAATGAACCTCCGGTAATATCCGGCAAGTCCGAGGAAACTGCGGATCTCCTTGACTGAAGTGGGTGCTACCCATTCGGTGACTGCTGCGACCTTGGCAGGGTCCACTGCTATTCCTTCTCCTAAGATGACGTGTCCGAGAAATCCGACTTCCTTCAACCAAAACTCACATTTGCTGAACTTTGCATATAGCTTATGCTCTCGAAGTTTCTCCAGAACTAGACGCAGATGTTCCTTGTGTTCCTCTTCGTTCTTGGAGAATATTAGTATGTCATCGATGAACACCACGACAAACTTGTCCAAGTATTCCATAAATACCTTGTTCATCAGATTCATAAAATATGCCGGAGCATTAGTTAGTCCAAATGACATGACCGTGTACTCATACAAGCCGTACCGAGTGGTAAAGGCTGTCTTGGGTATATCTTGTTCACGAATCTTCAACTGATGATACCCGGATCGAAGATCGATCTTTGAGAATACGCGAGCTCCAACTAACTGATCAAACAGATCATTGATCATCAGCAAGGGGTACTTGTTCTTGATGGTCACATCGTTCAATGCACGATAATCGACAACCATTCTCAAGGACTTGTCCTTCTTTTCAACCAAGAGCACTGGGGCTCCCCATGGTGAAGAACTAGGGCGAATATACCCTTTGTCCAATAACTCCTTAATTTGCTTCTTGATTTCTATCAAGTCATTTGCGGGCATCCGATAGGGTCTCTTGGATATCGGGGCTGTTCCGGGTAATAGCTCAATCAAGAACTCAATTTCTCTATCGGGTGGCATGCCCGGCAATTCCTCCGGAAATACATCTGGGTACTCCTGTACAATCGGTACTTCCTCCTGGACTACTCCCGTGAGAGAGTTTACTCGCTTACTCCGTGTCGGGCGCTGAGACACGTACTTAATCCGCTTCTGCTCGGGGGTGGTGAGCAAAATAGACTTAAGGGCACAATCGATATTCCCTTCATACTTGGCCAACCAATCCATGCCTAGGATGACATCCAATTCCTGGGACTCTAATACGATGAGGTCGGTGGGAAAATTATGGTTCCCGATGTTGAGACTCAAAGCATGGCATCCTATCCCGGCTGTCATCATGCCTCCTGGGGAACTGATCTTAATAGGTTGGCTGAGGGTTCTAGTTGGCAAACTATACTTTTCCACAACTACTCTTGATATGAATGAATGCGTTGCACCAGAATCAAAAAGTACCAATACTGGATGTGAATTTAGCAAAAACTTACCAACCACAGTATCGGGGTGATCATAGACCTCTTCAACATCAATGTGGTTCACCTGAGCTAGAGGAAAAGGATTGGGCTTCTTGGCTGCAGAGTTGTCGTTGTCGTTTCCATTTCCCTGCTTGTTCTAGGGACAATCAGTGGCATAGTGTCCCGTCTTCTGACACTTGAAGCATGTGATGTGAGTCAGATCCTTCTGAGCTGGAGCTGAATGCTGCTGAGTGCCAGTACCGCCATTCTTGAAGTTGCTGTTGTTGCGGTGGTTTCCATTTCCTCCATGGTTGTGCACTGGGTGGTTATGCTGAACGTGTCCTCCAAACTTACCGGATCCAGTCCCGGTATTCCCTGAATAAGGAGTGTAGTGAGGCTTCTGCTGAGTGCCGGAGTTGAACTTTCCAACCCCATACTTCCGCTTGCGGTTCTCCATCTGCTGGTGTTTCCCTTCCAAGATGAGGGCTTTATCAACCAGCTCCTGGTAGTTGTTGAAGGTGGCTACAGTCAACTGAATGCTCAGCTCATCATTCAGTCCTTCCAAGAACTTTTCCTGCTTGGCCGCATCATCGGCCACATCTCCAGGTGCATAACGGGCGAGCATGCTGAATTCATCGACGTACTGGGCCACAGAGCGATTCCCTTGGCGTAAGTTGCGAAACTCACGCTTCTTCAGACTCATTGCACCAGCGGAGACATGTGCGGTGCGGAAGGCTTGCTTGAATTGCTCCCAAGTGACTCCAGCAATGGGATAAGTGGTGGTGTAGTTCTCCCACCAAGCAGCTGCAGGGCCTTCAAGTTGATGCGCGGCAAAACGCACCTTCTCAGCTTCAGAGCAACCAGCAGTGATAAGTTCGCGCTCCATCTTGCGGAGCCAATCATCTGCCACAATGGGTTCAATGCTGCTGGAGAAAGTTGGAGGGTTCAACCTCAAGAAACGGGTGAGATTGTCGGCCTGGGGTGGGGGACGGTTGTTGTTATTGTTCTGGTTCTGGATGATCAGCTGCATCAGGGTGTTTTGTTCCTGGATCAACTGGGTGAGTTCCGGCGGAAAGTTGGACTCAGGGGCGCGTCTCGGAGGCATCTGATGTTTGTGGAGGGGTGAGATTAGCATAGAACAATGGTCTAAGAGGAATTACACTACCCATATGAATGCACACACACAAGTATCACACCACACACTTTATTCAATACCATCACAAAGGTTCACACGGGGATACAAAAGTCGATAATCCTAAACATCGGCCTAAAACGTATAACGATAAAGTAAATTTGGTGGTCTAGTCTAAGTGTCCTCCTCAGAAAAGCATGGTGACGGGTCCTTCGGTGGAGCTTTCTTCATAGTCCTCGTCGTTGCTGATCAAGGGGGCTACGTCTCCTTCGGGATGAAGGTTCTCGCCCATGTCCAGTTCCTCCTCCAGGTATGCAACTCAAGTCTTCAGCTTCTCGATTCGCTCCAGAAAGTCCTTCGCCTCCAGTTCGTGCTCATAGTGGGCTTCCCGGGCTGCTTCTTCAAGTTCAAGCTCGCGGAGTGACAGTCGCTTGATCTTCCTGGCGTCCTTGATCACGTGATGCTCCAGCGTCCCGCTGTACTTCTCCAAGGTCTGAGCATAAGACAAGAGAGCGTCCTTGGTCTTGCTTGAGATGATTTCTCCGTCTTCGTTTCTCCGGGATACGGTCAATAGGTCTGGAGAAATAGGGCAGTCTTTGTATTCTTCCTTGATACATCCGAGTGCACAATGGATCGCCATGTCCCTTCCGAGAATCCAGTTGGGTGCGATGAACTTGAAATCCATCGGCTCAGTGTGCGGCTGGAATGTCCTTCCGGGAATGTGCACCTCGATCCTGTAGCGTGAATCCTCCGGGTAAGACGAAGTTGGTTTCCCTGTGATAGTCGGCAGAGCAATCCTCAAATCCTTGGTGATATGCACCAGCTCCTTTCCGAATGGCATAGTGGCGTCGGGCTGGCAAAACTCCGTGAACTTAACAAGGATGAAGGTGGCCATCTAAACATTGGAAAATCGGAGAGAAGTCAGAAATGATCATAAGAGGAAATAGAAGATTTATAGACATAAGAGAAAAATAGTTTTCTTCCTAAGGCTTTTCCATTCCTAGAGCTTACGTCCTAAGGTCAGCGTGTGCTCTGATACCATTTCTGTAGCGACCCGACTCAAGACGAGTCAAGCCTCTGGTGTTTTCGTACCATCCCAAGATCATGCTGGTACACACACAGTACATAATGTATATACTCAAGAGTTCAATCACACAGCTTTATTAATCGAAATCTCATAAAGAGTACTTTATTACAATAAAGGACTACAATAAAGTGGCTGAAGGCCAACTCATGAGATATCTAACGAAGACTAGCGGAAGCATCAGGTAGACGAGTCCATCCGACTCCAAGGGCATGTCGCTGAGCGTAGATCGTAGCCTCACTCCTGGTCGGAAAAGTACTATGCAACATGATATGTTGCAGCCGTATAGGTCAGCATATTGAATATGCTGGCAAGTCATCAAAGAGAGGAGTAAAATAATAATCAACTATCTCTACATGCATATTTGGCCAGTGGAGCTAAGTTTTGCATAAAGCCAGCTTTATCCTATAACAAGAGGGGTTGAAAGAAAAATATTACTACAATGTTTGTTGTTAACGAGATGGTTCCGCCAACGAGTTCTCGTACCCGAATAATTGTTAACACCCACATCATTATTAAGGTGTGTCGAGAGTTCAGGGAAAATTCAATGCCTTCGGCTCAAGTTGTCCATGACCGTGGACACGGCTAATCGATTAGGTTGGGCACTCTGCAGAGTTTTGCACACGTTCCCCACAAGATTTGATCGCCTCCGGGTTTGTGCTCGCACTGCAGGGTGTTTGAAGTTGTGGGGAACGTCTCATGGGAAACAAAAAATTTCCTACGCGCACGAAGACCTATCATGGTGATGTCCATCTACGAGAGGGGATGAGTGATCTACGTACCCTTGTAGACCGTACAGCAGAAGCGTTAGTGAACGCGGTTGATGTAGTGGAACGTCCTCACGTCCCTCGATCCGCCCCGCGAACAATCCCGCGATCAGTCCCACGATCTAGTACCGAACGGACGGCACCTCCGCGTTCAGCACACGTACAGCTCGACGATGATCTCGGCCTTCTTGATCCAGCAAGAGAGACGGAGAGGTTGAAGAGTTCTCCGGCAGCGTGACGGCGCTCCGGAAGTTGGTGATGACCTTGTCTCGGCAGGGCTCCGCCCGAGCTCCGCAGAAACGCGATCTAGAGGAAAAACCGTGGAGGTATGTGGTCGGGCTGCCGTGGAAAAGTCGTCTCAAATCAGCCCTAAAACCTCCGTATATATAGGTGGGAGGGAGGGGACCTTGCCTTGGGGCTCAAGGAGCCCCAAGGGGGTCAGCCGAGTCCAAGGGGGAAGGCTCCCCCCCCCCCAAACTGAGTTGGACTTGGTTTGGTGGGCGGGAGTCCTTCCTTCCCTTCCCACCTCCTCTTTTTTTTCTTTTCTCTTTGATTTTCTTTCCTAGGCGCATAGGGCCCTTTTGGGCTGCCCCATGGGCTGGTGCGCCACCCTCATGGCCTATGGGCTTCCCCGGGGTGGGTTGCCCCCCCCCGGTGAACTCCCGGAACCCATTCGTCATTCCCGGTACATTCCCGGTAACTCCGAAAACCTTCCGGTAATCAAATGAGGCCATCCTATATATCAATCTTAGTTTCCGGACCATTCCGGAAACCCTCGTGACGTCCGTGATCTCATCCGGGACTCCGAACAACATTCGGTAACCAACCATATAACTCAAATACGCATAAAACAACGTCGAACCTTAAGTGTGCAGACCGTGTGGGTTCGAGAACTATGTAGACATGACCCGAGAGACTCCTCGGTCAATATCCAATAGCGGGACCTGGATGCCCATATTGGATCCTACATATTCTACGAAGATCTTATCGTTTGAACCTCAGTGCCAAGGATTCATATAATCCCGTATGTCATTCCCTTTGTCCTTCGGTATGTTACTTGCCCGAGATTCGATCGTCAGTATCCGTATATCTATTTCAATCTCGTTTACCGGCAAGTCTCTTTACTCATTCCGCAATACAAGATCCCGCAACTTACACTAAGTTATATTGCTTGCAAGGCTTGTGTGTGATGTTGTATTACCAAGTAGGCCCCGAGATACCTCTTCGTCACACGGAGTGACAAATCCCAGTCTTGATCCATACTAACTCAACTAACACCTTCGGAGATACCTGTAGAGCATCTTTATAGTCACCCAGTTACGTTGCGACGTTTGATACACACAAAGCATTCCTCCGGTGTCAGTGAGTTATATGATCTCATGGTCATAGGAATAAATACTTGACACGCAGAAAACAGTAGCAACAAAATGACACGATCAACATGCTACGTCTATTAGTTTGGGTCTAGTCCATCACGTGATTCTCCTAATGACGTGATCCAGTTATCAAGCAACAACACTTTGTACATAATCAGAAGACACTGACTATCTTTGATCAACTGGCTAGCCAACTAGAGGCTTGCTAGGGACGGTGTTTTGTCTATGTATCCACACATGTAAATGAGTCTTCATTCAATACAATTATAGCATGGATAATAAACGATTATCTTGATACAGGAATTATAATAATAACTATATTTATTATTGCCTCTAGGGCATAATTCCAACAGTCTCGCACTTGCACTAGAGTCAATAATCTAGCCCTCACATCATCATGCGAATTACATTGTAATAAATCTAACACCCATACAGTTCTGGTGTTGATCATGCTTTGGCCATGGAAGAGGTTTAGTCAGCGGGTCTGCTACATTCAGATCCGTGTGCACTTTGCATATATTTACATCCTCTCCCTCGACGTAGTCGCGGATGAGGTTGAAGCGTCGTTTGATGTGTCTGGTCTTCTTGTGAAACCGTGGTTCCTTTGCTAAGGCAATGGCACCCGTGTTGTCACAGAACAAGGTTATTGGATTCAGTGCGCTTGGCACCACTCCAAGATCCGTCATGAACTGCTTCATCCAGACACCCTCCTTAGCCGCCTCCGAGGCAGCCATGTATTCCGCTTCACATGTAGAATCTGCTACGACGCTTTGCTTGGAACTGCACCAGCTTACCGCACCCCCATTAAGAATAAATACGTATCCGGTTTGCGACTTAGAGTCGTCCGGATATGTGTCAAAGCTTGCATCGACGTAACCTTTTACGGCGAGCTCTTCGTCACCTCCATACACGAGAAACATCTCCTTAGTCCTTTTCAGGTACTTCAGGATATTCTTGACCGTTGTCCAGTGATCCACTCCTGGATTACTCTGGAACCTACCCGCCATACTTATGGCCAGGCTAACATCCGGTCTAGTGCACAGCATTTCATACATGATAGAACCTATGGCTGAAGCATAGGGGACGGAGCGCATATGCTCTCTATCTTCATCAGTTGCTGGGCACTGAGTCTTACTCAATTTCGTACCTTGTAAAACTGGCAAGAACCCTTTCTTGGACTGTTCCATTTTGAACCTCTTCAAAACTTTATCAAGGTATGTGCTTTGTGAAAGTCCTATCACGCGTTTTGATCTATCCCTGTAGATCTTAATACCTAGAATGTAAGCAGCTTCTCCTAGGTCCTTCATAGAGAAACTTTTATTCAAGTAATCCTTTATGCTCTCCAAAAACTCCACGTTGTTTCCAATCAGCAATATGTCATCCACATATAATATTAGAAACGCCACAGAGCTCCCACTCACTTTCTTGTAAATACAAGATTCTCCAACCACTTGTATAAACCCAAATGCTTTGATCACCTCATCAAAATGTTTGTTCCAACTCCGAGATGCTTGCTCCAGTCCATAAATGGATCGTTGGAGCTTGCACACCTTGTTAGCATTGTTAGGATCGACAAAACCTTCGGGTTGTATCATATACAACTCTTCCTTAAGGAAACCGTTAAGGAACGCCGTTTTGACATCCATCTGCCAGATTTCATAATCGAAAAATGCAGCTATTGCTAACATGATTCTGACGGACTTAAGCATCGCTACGGGTGAGAATGTCTCATCGTAGTCAACTCCTTGAACTTGTGAAAAAAACCCTTTGCCATAAGTCGAGCTTTATAAACGGTCACATTGCCGTCAGCGTCCGTCTTCCTCTTAAAGATCCATTTTTTCTGAATAGCCTTGCGGCCCTCAGGTAGTACTTCCAAAGTCCACACTTTGTTCTCATACATGGATCCTATCTCGGACTTCATGGCTTCTAGCCATTTGTTGGAATCTGGGCCCACCATTGCTTCTTCATAATTTGCAGGTTCATTGTTGTCTAACAACATGATTGATAAGACGGGATTACCGTACCACTCTGGAGCAGTACGTGGTCTCGTCGACCTGCGTGGTTCGATAGAAACTTGAACCGGAGTTTCATGATCATCATCAATAACTTCCTCCTCAACCGGCGTCGCAATGACAGAGGTTTCCCCTTGCCCTGCGCCACCATCCAGAGGGATGAGAGGTTCGACAACCTCGTCAAGTTCTATCTTCCTCCCACTCAATTCTCTCGAGAGAAACTCCTTCTCGAGAAAAGCTCCGTTTTTAGCAACAAACACTTTGCCCTCGGATTTGAGATAGAAGGTGTACCCAACTGTCTCTTTTGGGTAACCTATGAAGACGCACCTTTCCGCTTTGGGTTCCAGCTTTTCAGGCTGAAGCTTTTTGACATAAGCATCACATCCCCAAACTTTAAGAAACGACAACTTTGGCCTTTTGCCATACTATAGTTCGTATGGTGTCGTCTCAACGGATTTTGATGGTGCCCTATTTAAAGTGAATGCAGCTGTTTCTAATGCATAACCCCAAAATGATAACGGCAAATCGGTAAGAGACATCATAGATCGTACCATCTCTAATAAAGTACGATTACGACGTTCGGACACACCATTACGCTGTGGTGTTCCAGACGGTGTTAACTGTGAAACAATTCCACATTGTCTTAAGTGAGCACCAAACTCGAAACTCAGATATTCACCCCCACGATCAGACCGTAGGAACTTGATCTTCTTGTTACGATGATTTTCCACTTCACTCTGAAATTGCTTGAACTTTTCAAATGTTTCAGACTTGTGCTTCATCAAGTAGACATAACCATATCTACTCAAATCGTCAGTGAAGGTGAGAAAATAACGACATCCGCCGCGCGCCTCTATGCTCATCGGACCACACACATCGGTATGTATGATTTCCAACAAGTCACTTGCACGCTCCATAGTTCCGGAGAACGGAGTCTTAGTCATCTTGCCCATGAGGCATGGTTCGCACGTGTCAAGTGAATCAAAGTCAGGTGACTCCAAAAGTCCATCAGCATGGAGTTTCTTCATGCGCTTTACACCAATATGACCTAATCGGCAGTGCCACAAAAATATGGCGCTATCATTGTTAACTCTAACTCTTTTGGTCTCAATGTTATGTATATGCGTATCGCTATCAAGATTCAATATGAACAATCCTCTCACATTAGGTGCATGACCATAAAAGATGTTACTCATAGAAATAGAACAACCATTATTCTCTGACTTAAAAGAGTAACCGTCTCGCAATAAATAAGATCCAGATATAATGTTCATGCTCAACGCAGGCACTAAATAACAATGATTTAAGTTCATCACTAATCCTGATGGTAACTGAAGTGAAACTGTGCCGACGGCGATTGCATCAACCTTGGAACCATTTCCTACGCGCATCGTCACTTCATCTTTCGCCAGCCTTCGTCTATTCCGCAGTTCCTGTTTCGAGTTGCAAATATGAGCAACAGAACCGGTATCGAATACCCAGGCACTACTACGAGAGCCGGTTAAGTACACATCAATAACATGTATATCAAATATACGTGATTTTTCTTTGGCTGCCTTCTTATCTGCCAGATACTTGGGGCAATTGCGCTTCCAGTGACCCATACCCTTGCAATAGTAACACTCCGTTTCAGGCTTAGGTCCAGTTTTGGGTTTCTTCGTCGGATTGGCAACAGGCTTGCCGCTCTTCTTCGAATTACCTTTCTTTCCATTGCCGTTTCTCTTGAAACTAGTGGTCTTATTCACCATCAACACTTGATGTTCTTTACGGAGTTCAGACTGTGCGACTTTCAGCATCGCAAACAACTCGCCGGGTGACTTGTTCATCCCTTGCATGTTGTAGTTCAACACAAAGCCTTTATAGCTTGGCGGCAGTGATTGAAGGATTCTGTCAGTGATAGCCTCTTGCGGGAGTTCAATCCCCAGCTCAGCTAGATGGTTTGAGTACCCAAACATTTTGAGCACATGTTCACTGAGAGACGAGTTCTCCTCCATCTTGCAAGCATAGAATTTATCGGAGGTCTCATACCTCTCGATCCGGGCGTTCTTCTGAAAGATAAACTTCAACTCCTGGAACATCTCAAATGCTCCATGACACTCAAAGCGACGTTGAAGTCCCGGTTCTAAGCCATACAATACTGCACATTGAAGTACTGAGTAATCCTCCTTACGTGCTAACCAAGCGTTCTTAACATCCTGATCAGCCGTAGCGGGTGGTTCATCTCCTAGCGCAGCATTAAGGACATAATCCTTCTTCCCAGCTTGTAAGATTAGCTTAAGATTATGAGCCCAGTCTACAAAGTTACTTCCATCATCTTTCAACTTAGCTTTCTCTAGGAACGTATTAAAATTCAGGGTGACTGTCGCGTGAGCCATGATCTACAACACAAATATATTCAAAGTGGACTTAGACTATGTTCAAGATAATTAGAGTTTAACTTAATCAAATTATTTGCTAAACTCCCACTCAAAAAGTACATCTCTCTAGTCATTTGAGTGGTTCATGATCCACTTACACTAGCTCAAGTCCGATCATCACGTGAGTTGAGTATAGTTTCAGTGGTAAGCATCCCTATGCTAATCATATCATCTATATGATTCATGATCGACCTTTCGGTCTCATGTGTTCCGAGGCCATGTCTGCACATGCTAGGCTCGTCAAGCTTAACCCGAGTGTTCCGCGTGCGCAACTGTTTTGCACCCGTTGTATGTGAACGTTGAGTCTATCACACCCGATCATCACGTGGTGTCTCGAAACGACGAACTGTAGCAACGGTGCACAGTCGGGGAGAACACAATTTCGTCTTGAAATTTTAGTGAGAGATCACCTCATAATGCTACCGTCGTTCTAAGCAAAATAAGGTGCATAAAAGGATTAACATCACATGCAATTCATAAGTGACATGATATGGCCATCATCACGTGCTTCTTGATCTCCATCACCAAAGCACCGGCACGATCTTCTTGTCACCGGCGCCACACCATGATCTCCATCAACGTGTTTCCATCGGGGTTGTCGTGCTACTCATGCTATTACTACTAAAGCTACATCCTAGCAAAATAGTAAACGCATCTGCAAGCACAAACGTTAGTATAAATACAACCCTATGGCTCCTGCCGGTTGCCGTACCATCGACGTGCAAGTCGATATTTTCTATTACAACATGATCATCTCATACATCCAATATATCACATCACATCGTTGGCCATATCACATCACAAGCATACCCTGCAAAAACAAGTTAGACGTCCTCTAATTTTGTTGTTGCATGTTTTACGTGGTGACCATGGGTATATAGTAGGATCGCATCTTACTTACGCAAACACCACAACGGAGATATATGAGTTGCTATTTAACCTCATCCAAGGACCTCCTCGGTCAAATCCGATTCAACTAAAGTTGGAGAAACCGACACTTGCCAGTCATCTTTGAGCAACGGGGTTACTCGTCGCGATGAAACCAGTCTCTCGTAAGCGTACGAGTAATGTCGGTCCAAGCCGCTTCAATCCAACAATACCGCGGAATCAAGAAAAGACTAAGGAGGGCAGAAAAACGCACATCACCAGCCACAAAAACTTTTGTGTTCTACTCGAGAAGACATCTACGCATGAACCTAGCTCATGATGCCACTGGTGGGGAACGTCGCATGGGAAACAAAAAATTTCCTACGCGCACGAAGACCTATCATGGTGATGTCCATCTACGAGAGGGGATGAGTGATCTACGTACCCTTGTAGACCGTACAGCAGAAGCGTTAGTGAACGCGGTTGATGTAGTGGAACGTCCTCACGCCCCTCGATCCGCCCCGCGAACAATCCCGCGATCAGTCCCACGATCTAGTACCGAACGGACGGCACCTCCGCGTTCAGCACACGTACAGCTCGACGATGATCTCGGCCTTCTTGATCCAGCAAGAGAGACGGAGAGGTAGAAGAGTTCTCCGGCAGCGTGACGGCGCTCCGAAGGTTGGTGATGACCTTGTCTCAGCAGGGCTCCGCCCGAGCTTCGCAGAAACGCGATCTAGAGGAAAAACCTTGGAGGTATGTGGTCGGGCTGCCGTGGAAAAGTCGTCTCAAATCAGCCCTAAAACCTCCGTATATATAGGTGGGAGGGAGGGGACCTTGCCTTGGGGCTCAAGGAGCCCCAAGGGGGTCGGCCGAGTCCAAGGGGGAAGGCTCCCCCCCCCAAACCGAGTTGGACTTGGTTTGGTGGGTGGGAGTCCTTCCTTCCCTTCCCACCTCCTCTTTTTTTTCTTTTCTCTTTGATTTTCTTTCCTAGGCGCATAGGGCCCTTTTGGGCTGCCCCACCAGCCCACTAAGGGCTGGTGCGCCACCCTCATGGCCTATGGGCTTCCCCGGGGTGGGTTGCCCCCCCCCCCGGTGAACTCCCGGAACCCATTCGTCATTCCCGGTACATTCCCGGTAACTCCAAAAACCTTCCGGTAATCAAATGAGGTCATCCTATATATCAATCTTCGTTTCCGGACCATTCCAGAAACCCTCGTGACATCCGTGATCTCATCCGGGACTCCAACAACATTCGGTAACCAACCATATAACTCAAATCCGCATAAAACAACGTCGAACCTTAAGTGTGCAGACCCTGCGGGTTCGAGAACTATGTAGACATGACCCGAGAGACTCCTCGGTCAATATCGAATAGCGGGACCTGGATGCCCATATTGGATCCTACATATTCTACGAAGATCTTATCGTTTGAACCTCAGTGCCAAGGATTCATATAATCCCGTATGTCATTCCCTTTGTCCTTCGGTATGTTACTTGCCCGAGATTCGATCGTCAGTATCCGTATACCTATTTCAATCTCGTTTACCGGCAAGTCTCTTTACTCGTTCCGTAATACAAGATCCCGCAACTTACACTAAGTTACATTGCTTGCAAGGCTTGTGTGTGATGTTGTATTACCGAGTGGGCCACGAGATACCTCTCTGTCACACGGAGTGACAAATCCCAGTCTTGATCCAAACTAACTCAACTAACACCTTCGGAGATACCTGTAGAGCATCTTTATAGTCACCCAGTTACGTTGCGACGTTTGATACACACAAAGCATTCCTCCGGTGTCAGTGAGTTATATGATCTCATGGTCATAGGAATAAATACTTGACACGCAGAAAACACTAGCAACAAAATGACACGACCAACATGCTACGTCTATTAGTTTGGGTCTAGTCCATCACGTGATTCTCCTAATGACGTGATCCAGTTATCAAGCAACAACACTTTGTTCATAATCAGAAGACACTGACTATCTTTGGTCAACTGGCTAGCCAACTAGAGGCTTGCTAGGGACGGTGTTTTGTCTATGTATCCACACATGTAAATGAGTCTTCATTCAATACAATTATAGCATGGATAATAAACGATTATCTTGATACAGGAATTATAATAATAACTATATTTATTATTGCCTCTAGGGCATAATTCCAACATGAAGACCGGATGATCAAAACATGGTCTTTCAACGGGTCCCTCTGAATCCCTGTCGGTGCCCATCCATTCCTACCGTTCGTCTACATCTGCTAGCACCGCCTATCCAGAGTCACCGCGTTGTCCAACCAAGCCAGAGCCCATAATGACTTGTGGCTGTGCAGGTAAGCCTTGAGTCTTCAAGTCTCCGTCCGTCTCTTCGAGCCTGGGTGAAGCTTTCCGCAGGATGACATGGCCTCTCCAGCATCCCGGGCATCCACTGGGTTCTCCAGGGTGCCGATCAACCATCCTTCACACAGAGTTGCATTGCGTCCGAGGTCTTGAAATCTTGTCTTAGTCCGGTCTTGATTATTATATCAACCTCGCATCACTCGTGGTATACACTCAACCGATAACCCGTCTACTCAAGCATAGCATTAAGAAATTGTCGTCCCGGGGCTAAGTGTCGGGGTTGTTGTGTTCCTACCACATGATGCTACAACTTATACTAAAGTTTCCAAGTACCTAGGCAGCATGCGATTGGGCAAAGAAGGTGATCTACCATGCATCGAAAACATAGGTAAAATAACATGATCAAAATGACTTGCCTTGATGATAGTTGTCTTGCTCGAGCGATTCTAAGTAACACGCTTCGCACTCCGGATGATCTACCGATACAAACACAAAGCACACCATAAGCACTTCAATCAAGCCACAAGTAAAAATAACATCACAAGCAATGATTTGCGAAAGCCTAAGTAAAAGAATTCATCACGCGCCGGTATGGCAGAAACTTGTTTCTGTTGAAAACACCAGTAAAAATACTTTAAAATTTTTGAAACTTCTACCACAGTAAGATTTTATCACTAGGAAGCAGTAGCAAAAAGAATCAACTCAAAATCATTTTTAAACTCCTGGAATAGGCAAAAGAAGGTTTAAACTAAATCTGCTCTAACTTATATTTGAAAATTTCAAACATATACAAATTATATGTTTTTAAAACCTATAGGAAAATTGTGAGCTACTGGAAAAATAATCAATGTCATTGGACTTCGGGATAAAAAGTTGTGGCCAAAACAAAACAGAAAGTTTCTGTTTTTGAAATCAGGCAAAAAAAATGAAAAGCTAACTAGCTAACTAATGGGGTACACGTGGCAAGTGGCTATTGGCTACGGAGGGTGTTTGTTGGAACGCTTTGGGCAAACGGCTGAAGCTAAGGAAAATCGCTGGTTAAATCATAAGTGAACAAAAAAACCACTTGTTTACTGAACTAAACCGAAAGGTTATTTCCTAGATCTAATCTAAGCCATCCACTAAGATCTAAGGGCTAAGAAGCAAACAAAAGAAAAACAGAGAGGGGAGGGAGAGAGTACCGTGACTGGAGCAGTAGCTCCGGCGAGGGCGTCACCGGCGAGGGGGGGAGGGGGCTCCGGGGCGGTGGGGATGGGGCGGCGGCGGCGGGGCAGTCCTCCTCCTTGGGGGGGAGGCGCTCGGGGGAGAGAGGGGCTCGGGGGGGTGCTCCCAGGGGCGGGGTAGACGGTGGCAGTAGCTTGCTGCCGGCAAGCGGTGGTGCGACGGCTAGGGGCGGCGGTGCGGCGAGATTAGGGTGGGAACGGGGTCGGCGAGGCGCTGGGGTTTATATAGGCCATGGGGGAGGGAGCTAAGGAAGGAGAGGGAGGTAGAAATCGGGGAAGCAATCCCGTGTTCCCTGGGGAGTTGTCGGTCTCGGGCTGGGAACCAGGAAGGTGAGGAAGGAGAAGGCCGACGTGGGGGTTGGCTCGGCCAGGGGGGCCGCGGGTAAGTGAGGGAGAGGAGGGAAAGGAAGGGGCGGTCGCCCTATATCAAAGAGATTCGGGATCCCGGGGCTGTGGGGATTCGGCCCAGCCTATAGTGCGCCCAGGGCGGCGGTTCTAAAGAAAAAAATTAATTTCCTAATTCTAATTTTTCCGAGACAGAAAATAAAAACGAAAAAAGGAAAGTAAATCAAAATATTAATATATGGTATTATATACCAAAAAAATCAGAAAAAAATCTCTACCCGAATAACATTTTTCCAAAGCAAAAATAAAAACTTTTAAAAAAATGTTTTTTCAGAAATTCCCAATTTGCTTTATTTCTTTTTGCAATTATTTTTGCAAAAGAACTTTGGGTTTTCTTGGCTCAAATATTTCAGAAACTTCCCGCACTTTGGAGGGTCATTTTCCTCCGCTCTCTCTCTCTTGCGTGCAAGAGAGTGTTTTCTCCGGGCATTTCTCGTGCGAGGAAAAATGGAATTGCAAATCAAAAAGACGAAGGAAAATTCACGAGCTAAATTTATTTCAATCACTTATGCATAGATGCTTAGCTACAATGTAAAACATTCCCAATTAGGAAAATTGGGATGTTACAACCCTAGTTTATGCGTTGCTTCGTAAGGGGCTGATTTGGATCCACTAGTTTAATGCTATGGTTAGACTTTGTATTAATTCTTCTTTCATAGTTGCGGATGCTTGCGAGAGAGGTTAATCATAAGTGGGATGCTTGTCCAAGTAAGGGCAGTACCCAAGCGCCGGTCCACCCACATATCAAACTATCAAAGTAACGAACGTGAATCATATGAACATGATGAAACTAGCATGACAGAAATTCCCGTGTGTCCTTGGGAGCGTTTTTCCTCCTATAAGACTTTGTCCAGGCTTGTCCCTTGCTACAAAAGGGATTGGGCCACTTTGTTGCACCGTTGCTACTTTTGTTACTTGTTTCTTGCTACGAATCATCTCACCACACTACCACTTGTTACCGACAATTTCAGTGCCTCCAGATTTTACCTTGCTGAATGATGGGGAACATCGCATGGGAAACAAAAAAATTCCTACGCGCACGAAGTCCTATCATGGTGATGTCCATCTACGAGAGGGGATTTCCGATTTACGTACCCTTGTAGATCGCACAGCAAAAGCGTTAAGAAATGCGGTTAATGTAGTGGAACATCCTCACGTCCCTCGATCCGCCCCATGAACCGTCCCACGAACCATCCCGCGATCCGTCCCATGATCCGCTCTGATCTAGTGCCGAATGGACGGCACCTCCGCATTCAGCACACGTACAGCTCGACGATGATCTCGGCCTTCTTGATCCAGCAAGAGAGACGGAGAGGTAGTTGAGTTCTCCGACAGCGTGACGGCGCTCCGGAGGTTGGTGGTGATCTAATCTCAGCAAGGCTCCGCCCGAGCTCCGCAGAAACGCGATCTAGAGGAAAAACCGTGGAGGTATGTGGTCGGGCTGCCGTGGCAAAAGTTGTCTCAAATCAGCCCTAATAGCTCCATATATATAGGAGGAGGGGAGGGGAGGCTTGCCTTGAGGCTCAAGGAGCCCCAAGGGCTGCGCCACCAAGGGGAGGAGGAGTCCTCCTCCAATCCTAGTCCAACTAGGATTGGAAGGTGGAGTCCTTCTCTTCCTTCCCACCTCCTTTTTTTTCTTTTCTCTTTGATTTTCTATCTATGGCGCATAGGGCCTTCTTGGGCTGTACCACCAGCCCACCAAGGGCTGGTGCGCCACCCCCAAGGCCTATGGGCTTCCCCGGGGTGGGCTGCCCCCCCCCCCCCCCCCACGGTGAACATCCGGAACCCATTCGTCATTCCCGGTACATTCCCGGTAACTCCGAAAACCTTCCGGTAATCAAATGAGGTCATCCTATATATCAATCTTCATTTCTGGACCATTCCGGAAACCCTCGTGACGTCCGTGATCTCATCCGGGACTCCGAACAACATTCGGTAACCAACCATATAACTCAAATACGCATAAAACAACGTCGAACCTTAAGTGTGCAGAACCTGCGGGCTCGAGAACTATGTAGACATGACCCGAGTGACTCCTCGGTCAATATCCAATAGCGGGACCTGGATGCCCATATTGGATCCTACATATTCTACGAAGATCTTATCGTTTGAACCTCAGTGCCAAGGATTCATATAATCCCGTATGTCATTCCCTTTGTCCTTCGGTATGTTACTTGCCCGAGATTCGATCGCCAGTATCCGCATACCTATTTCAATCTCGTTTACCGACAAGTCTCTTTACTCGTTCCGTAATACAAGATCCCGCAACTTACACTAAGTCACATTGCTTGCAAGGCATGTGTGTGATGTTGTATTACCGAGTTGGCCCCGAGATACCTCTCCGTCACACGGAGTGACAAATCCCAGTCTCGATCCATACTAACTCAACGAACACCTTCGGAGATACCTGTAGAGCATCTTTATAGTCACCCAGTTACGTTGCGACGTTTGATACAAACAAAGCATTCCTCCGGTGTCAGTGAGTTATATGATCTCATGGTCATAGGAACAAATACTTGACACGCAGAAAACAGTAGCAACAAAATGACACGATCAACATGCTACGTCTATTAGTTTGGGTCTAGTCCATCACATGATTCTCCTAATGATGTGATCCCGTTATCAAGTGACAACACTTGCCTATGGTCAGGAAACCTTGACCATCTTTGATCAACGAGCTAGTCAACTAGAGGCTTACTAGGGACAGTGTTTTGTCTATGTATCCACACATGCACTGTGTTTCCAATCAATACAATTATAGCATGGATAATAAATGATTATCATGAACAAAGAAATATAATAATAACTAATTTATTATTGCCTCTAGGGCATATTTCCAACAGTCTCCCACTTGCACTAGAGTCAATAATCTAGTTCACATCACCATGTGATTCCAACGAATCCAACACCCATATAGTTATGGGGTCTGATCACGTCTTGCTCGTGAGAGAGGTTTTAGTCAACGGTTCTGAAATTTTCAGATCCGTGTGTTCTTTACAAATCTTTATGTCATCTTATAGATGGTGCTACTATGTGCTATTCGGAAACACTCCAAATATCTACTCTACTATACGAATCCGTTTCACTACTCATAGTTATTCGGATTAGTGTCAAAGCTTGCATCGACGTAACCCTTTATGACGAACTCTTTAACCACCTCCGTAATCGAGAAAAAAAATCCTTAGTCCATCAGTTACTAAGGATAAATTTTGACCGCTGCTAGTGATTCAATCATGGATCACTCTCTGTACCTCTCAACAGACTTTGAGTCAAGGCACACATCAGGTGCGGTACCCAGCATGGCACACTTCAGATTCTACGGCCAAGGCATAGAAGACGACCTTCGTCTATTCTCTTTATTCTGCCGGGGTCGGGTTTTGAGTCTTACTCAAATTCACACCTTACAATGCAACCAATAACTTCTTCTTTGCTGATCTATTTTGAACTCCTTCAAAAACTTGTCAAGGCATCCATCTTGTTGAAATTTCTATTAAGCGCTTTCGATCTATCTCCATAGATCTTTGGTGCTCAACGTTCAAGTAGCTCAATCCAGGTATTCCTTTGAAAAACTCCTTTCAAACAACCTTGTATGCTTTACAGAAATTCTACATTACTTCTGATCTACAATATGTCAACCACATATTCTTATCAGAAATTCTATAGTGCTCCCACTCACTTCTTTGGAAATACAAGTTTCTCATAAACCTTGTACAAACCTAAAAACTTTGATCATCTCATCAAAGTGTATATTCCAACTCCGAGATGCTTGCACCAGTCCATTGAAGGATCGCTGGAGCTTGCATACTTGCTAGTATCTTTAGGATCGACAAAACCTCCTGGTTGTATCACATACAATGTTTGCTCAAGGAAACCATCGAGGAAACAATGTTTTGACATCCTATGTGCAATATTTCATAAATAATGCAGCAACTACTAACATAATTCTAACAGACTTTTAGCATCGCTACGAGTGAGAAAGTCTCATCATAGCCAACTGTTTGATCTTGTCGGAAACATCTTTGCGACAAGTCGAGCTTTTCTTAATAGTGACTTATCACCATCATCGTCTGTCTTCCTTTTAAAGATCCATCTTTACTCAATAGTCCTATGACCATCAAGTAGTTCTTCCAAAGTCTACACTTTGTTTCCATACATGGATCCTCTCTCGGATTTCATGGCCTCCAGCCATTTGTCGGAATCGGGGGCCACCATTGCTTTCTCCATAACTCGTAGGTTCACTGTTGCTCAACAACATGACCTCCAAGACAGGGTTACTATACCACTCTGTAGTAGTACGCGACCTTGTCAACCTATGAGGTTTGTAGTAACTTGATCCGATGCTTGATGATCACCATCATCAGCTTTCACTTCAATTGGTGTAGGCGCCACAGGAACAACTTCATGCACCCTGCTACACACTGGTTGAAGTGATGGTTAAATAACCTCATCAAGTTCTACCACCCTCCCACTCAATTCTTTCGAGAGAAACCTTTCCTCGAGAAAGGATCCGTTTCTAGAAACAAACACTTTGCTTTCGGATCTGAGATAGGAGATGTACCCAACTGTTTTGGATATCCTATGAAGATGCATTTATCCGCTTTGGGTTCGAGCTTATCGGACTGAAACTTTTTCACATAAGTGTCGAAGGCCCAAACTTTCAAGAAACGATAGTTTAGATTTCTCTAAACCTCAGTCTATACTGTGTCATCTCAACGGAAATACGCGGTGCCCTATTTAAAGTGAATGCGATTGTCTCTAATGCATAACCCATAAACGATAGTGGTAATTCGATAAGAGACATCATAGCATGCACCATACCAAATAGTGCGTGGCTATGACGTTCAGACACATCATCACACTATGATGTTCCAGGTGGCATGAACTGCGAAACAATTTCCACATTGTCTTACTGCGTACCAAAACTCGTAACTCAGATATTCATTTCTATGATCATATCGTAGACAGTTTATCATCTTGTTACAACGAACTTCACTCCGAAACAGAATTGAACTTTTCAATATTTCAGACTTGTGATTCATTAAGTAAATACTCTTGTATCTACTCAAATCATCATTGAAGTAAGAACATAATGATATCCATTGCGTGCCTCAGCACCCATTGGACTGCATACATCAAAATGTATCACTTCCAACAAGTTACTATCTTGTTTCATCTCAATGAAAACAAGGCCTTGCTCATGTGGTATGATTTGCATGCCACTAGTGATTCAAAATCAAGTGAGTATAAAGATCCATCAGCATGGAGCCTCTTCATGCAATTTATACCAACATGACTCAAGCGGCAGTGCCACAAGTAAGTGGTACTATCATCATTACCTCGTATCTTTTGGCACCAATATCATGAACATGTGCAACACCATGATCGAGATTCAATAAACCATTGAAGGTGATTATTCAAGCAAATAGAGTAACCATTATTCTCTTTAAATGAATAATCGTATTGCAATAAACACAATCCAATCATGTTCATGCTTAACACAAGCACCAAATAACAATTATTTAGGTTTAACACCAATCCCGATGGTAGAGGGAGCGTGCGACGTTTGATCATATCAACCTTGGAAACACTTCCAACACGTATCGTCACCTTGCCTTTAGCTAGTCTCCGTTTATGTCGTAGCTTTCATTTCGTGTTACTAATCACTTAGCAACCGAACCGGTATCCAATAGCCTCGTGCTACTAGGAGTACTAGTAAAGTACACATCAACATCATGTATATCAAATATACTTCTTTCGAATTTTGCCAGCCTTCTTTATCTACCAAGTATCTAGAGTTGCTCCGCCTCAGTGACTGTTCCCCTCATAACAGAAGCACTTAGTCCCGGGCTTGGGTTTAATCTGGGGTCTCTTCATTAGTGCAGCAACTGCTTTGCCATTTCATGAAGTATCCCTTCTAGCCCTTGCCTTTCTCGAAACTTAGTGGTTTTACTAACCATCAACTATAGATGCTCCTTCTTGATTTCTACTTTCGCGGTGTCAAACATCACGAATCGCTCAAGGATCATTGTATCTATCCTTGATATGTTATAGTTCATCACGAAGCTCTCACAGCTTGGTGGCAGTGACTTTTGGAGAACCATCACTATCTTATCTGGAAGATCAACTCCCACTTGATTCAAGCGATTGTCGTACTCAGATAATCTGAGCACACGCTCAACGATTGAGCTTTTCTCCTTTACTTCGTGGACAAAGAATCTTGTCGGAGGTCTCATACCTCTTAACAAGGGCACAAGCATGAAATCACAATTTCATCTCTTTAGAACATCTCTTATGTTCCGTGACGTTTCAAAACGTCTTCGGCGCCTTGCTTCTAAGCCATTAAGTATTTTGTACTGAACTATCGTGTAGTCATTAGAAACGTGTATGTCGGATGTTTACAACATCAACAGACGACGCTCGAGGTGCAGCACACCGAGTGGTGCATTAAGGACATAAGCCTTCTGCGCAGCAACGAGGACAATCCTCGGTTTTACAGACTCGGTCTGCAAAGTTTGCTACTATCAACTTTCAACTAATTTTTCTCTAGGAACATATAAAAACAGTAGAGCTATAGCGCAAGCTACATCGTAATTCGCAAAGACCATTAGACTATGTTCATGACAATTAGTTCAATTAATCATATTACTTAAGAACTCCCACTCAAAAAGTACATCTCTCTAGTCATTTGAGTGGTACATGATCCACATCCACTATCTCAAGTCCGATCATCACGTGAGTCAAGAATAGTTTCAGTGGTAAGCATCTCTATGCTAATCATATCAACTATACGATTCATGCTCGACCTTTCGGTCTCATGTGTTCCGAGGCCATGTCTGCACATGCTAGGCTCGTCAAGCTTAACCCGAGTGTTCCACGTGTGCAACTAATTTGCACCCGTTGTATGTGAACGTTGAGTCTATCACACCCGATCATCACGTGGTGTCTCGAAACGAAGAACTGTCACAACGGTGCACAGTCAGGGAGAACACAATTTCATCTTGAAGTTTTAGTGAGAGATCACCTCATAATGCTACCGTCGTTCTAAGCAAGATAAGGTGCATAAAGGATTAACATCACATGCAATTCATAAGTGACATGATATGGCCATCATCATGCGTTTCTTGATCTCCATCACCAAAGCACCGACACGATCCTCTTGTCACCGGCGTCACACCATGATCTCCATCATCATGATCTCCATCAACGTGTCGCCATCGGGGTTGTCGTGCTACTCATGCTATTACTACTAAAGCTACGTCCTAGCAATATAGTAAACGCATCTGCAAGCACAAACGTTAGTTTAAAGACAACCCTATGGCTCATGCCGGTTGCCGAACCATCGACGTGCAAGTCGATATTAACTATTACAACATGATCATCTCATACATCCAATATATCACATCACATCGTTGGCCATATAACATCACAAGCATACCCTTCAAAAACAAGTTAGACGTCCTCTAATTGTTGTTGCATGTTTTACGTGGTGACCATGGGTATCTAGTAGGATCGCATCTTACTTACACAAACACCACAAGGGAGATATATCAATTGCTATTTAACCTCATCCAAGGACCTCCTGGGTCAAATCCGATTCAACTAAAGTTGGAGAAACTGACACTCGCCGGTCATCTTTGAGCAACGGAGTTACTCGTAGCGATGAAACCAGTCTCTCGTAAGCGTACGAGTAATGTCGGTCCGAGCCGCTTCGATCCAACAATACCGCGGAATCAAGAAAATACTAAGGAGGGCAGCAAAACGCACATCACCGCCCACAAAAACTTTTGTGTTCTACTCGAGAAGACATCTACGCATGAACCTAGCTCATGATGCCACTGATGGGGAAAGTCGCATGGGAAACAAAAAATTTCCTACGCGCACGAAGTCCTATCATGGTGATGTCCATCTACGAGAGGGGATTTCTGATCTACGTACCATTGTAGATCGCACAGCAGAAGCGTTAAGAAACGCGGTTGATGTAGTGGAACATCCTCGCGTCCCTCGATCCGCCCCGCGAACCGTCCCGCGATCCGTCCCATGATCCGCTCTGATCTAGTGCCGAACGGACGGCACCTCTGCGTTCAGCACACGTACAGCTCGACGATGATCTCGTCCTTCTTGATCCAGGAAGAGAGACGGAGAGGTAGATGAGTTCTCCAGCAGCGTGGCGGTGCTCCGGAGGTTGGTGGTGATCTAATCTCAGCAGGGCTCCGCCCGAGCTCCGTAGAAACGCGATCTAGAGGAAAAACCGTGGAGGTATGTGGTCGGGCTGCCGTGGCAAAAGTTGTCTCAAATCAGCCCTAATAGCTCCATATATATAGGAGGAGGGGAGGGGAGGCTTGCCTTGAGGCTCAAGGAGCCCCAAGGGCTGCGCCACCAAGGGGAGGAGGAGTCCTCCTCCAATCCTAGTCCAACTAGGATTGGAAGGTGGAGTCCTTCTCTTCCTTCCCACCTCCTTTTTTTTCTTTTCTCTTTGATTTTCTATCTATGGCGCATAGGGCCTTCTTGGGCTGTCCCACCAGCCCACCAAGGGCTGGTGCGCCACCCCCAAGGCCTATGGGCTTCCCCGGGGTGGGCTGCCCCCCCCCCCCCCCACGGTGAACATCCGGAACCCATTCGTCATTCCCGGTACGTTCCCGATAACTCCGAAAACCTTCCGGTAATCAAATGAGGTCATCCTATATATCAATCTTCGTTTCTGGACCATTCCGGAAACACTCGTGACGTCCGTGATCTCATCCGGGACTCCGAACAACATTCGGTAAGCAACCATATAACTCAAATAGGCATAAAACAACGTCGAACCTTAAGTGTGCAGACCCTGCGGGCTCGAGAACTATGTAGACATGACCCGAGTGACTCCTCG
Source organism: Hordeum vulgare subsp. vulgare (assembly GCF_904849725.1). Taxonomy (NCBI): domain Eukaryota; kingdom Viridiplantae; phylum Streptophyta; class Magnoliopsida; order Poales; family Poaceae; genus Hordeum; species Hordeum vulgare. Next base: position 474,928,462 of record NC_058520.1, read on the forward strand.
GTCAATATCCAATAGCGGGACCTGGATGCCCATATTGGATCCTACATATTCTACGAAGATCTTATCGTTTGAACCTCAGTGCCAAGGATTCATAGAATCCCGTATGTCATTCCCTTTGTCCTTCGGTATGTTACTTGCCCGAGATTCGATCGTCAGTATCCGCATACCTATTTCAATCTCGTTTACCGACAAGTCTCTTTACTCGTTTCGTAATACAAGATCCCGCAACTTACACTAAGTCGCATTGCTTGCAAGGCTTGTGTGTGATGTTGTATTACCGAGTGGGCCCCGAGATACCTCTCCGTCACACGGAGTGACAAATCCCAGTCTCGATCCATACTAACTCAAGGAACACCTTCGAAGATACCTGTAGAGCATCTTTATAGTCACCCAGTTACGTTGCGACGTTTGATACACACAAAGCATTCCTTCAGTGTCAGTGAATTATATGATCTCATGGTCATAGGAACAAATACTTGACACGCAGAAAACAGTAGCAACAAAATGACACGATCAACATGCTACGTCTATTAGTTTGGGTCTAGTCCATCACATGATTCTCCTAATTACGTGATCCCGTTATCAAGTGACAACACTTGCCTATGGTCAGGAAACCTTGACCATCTTTGATCAACGAGCTAGTCAACTAGAGGCTTACTAGGGACAGTGTTTTGTCTATGTATCCACACATGCACTGTGTTTCCAATCAATACAATTATAGCATGGATAATAAACGATTATCATGAACAAAGAAATATAATAATAACTAATTTTTTATTGCCTCTAGGGCATATTTCCAACACTGAAAACCACTTGTCAGATCCTTCTGCTCCTCGTTGGGTTCAACACTCTTACTTATCGAAAGGACTACGATTGATCCCCTATACTTGTGGGTCATCAACCCTCAACCTCAAGGCTAGTGAAGAATGAGACATAGAGTGGGATGAGTAGTTATAAAGTGATAACACTCAAACAGATATGGAGCAACCGGCCACTTCTCCTACAGATGCCGAACAACTTATGGTCATTTCCATGCAAGCTATAAAGGGTAGAAGTACTGCAACAACCTTTACATTATGGGTGAATATTGGAGGGAAAAAGGGGTTGGCCTTGGTCGACTCTGGAAGTAGTAATACCTTCATAGATATGACCTTTGCAACGAAAACTACTTGTGACATAACCAAAAATGAGCTACAACCAGTACACATTGCTGGAGGGGGCAAGTTACAAACAGGATCTCATCTAGCTTTTGCCAAGTATAACATTCAAGATTATGAGTTCTGCAACACTTCTAAAATTCTGTCATTAAAAGGATACAATATTATCCTCGGATGTGATTTGGCTATTGGAACACAACCTAATATCCCTAGACTTTGATGAAAGGCTGATGACTATTCATTGGAAAAGGGAGAAAACAATCACTCTCCAAGACAATACATTTGCCAAAGGGCCCTACATAGAGAGGACCTAGCTTTCTCTTGGCGTGGGGGGTCAAGTGACTGCGTAGTACGGTGGAGAAGCCACAGCCACACCCAATCCCCCACCGCAAACATGGCCTCACGGTGGTGAGCATCACAATATTTCTTGGATAGCTGCTGGGCCTGAAGAAGACGTTGCCGCACCTCAGCAGGAAGGACATCGCGATCGCAAAGAAGTGCTCCTGCTGCCTCTGTCCATGCGGCCCCGGACTGGAGAGGCAGGATGGCCGGAGGGGCCCGACCATAAACCACCTCAAAGGGGGTGGCATGCAGGGCGGAGTGCTAAGAAGTGTTGTAGCAGTACTCCGCCCACGAAAGCTAGTCCACCCAAGCTCGGGATCGATCACCTGTGATGCAGTGCAAGTACATATCGATCACCTTGTTGACAACCTCTGATTGACCATCCGTGTGGGGATGAAAGGTCGTGCTCAAGCGCAATTTGACGCCTGCCAACCTGAAGAGATCCCTCTAAACGTGGTCGGTGAACACCAGGTCACGACCACTGACGATCGAAGAGGGAAACCCGTGTAGCCGAACAATGCCGTCGAAGAAGGCTCTTGCGACGGAAGTGGCGGTGTTGGGATGTCCAAGCGCGATGAAGTGCGCATACTTGGAGAAACGGTCCACCACAGTGAGAATGACGGACTTGCCGCCCACCTTGGGAAGGCCCTCAATAAAATCCATGGATATGTCAGCGCACACCTGGGAGGGCACCTCAAGGGGCTGGAGAAGGTCGACCGACTAGTCTTGTTGCGCTGGCACGTCATACAAGAGCGCACCTACTCACGCACCAATGCGCGGCCGCCTGGAAGATAGAAGTCGGCTCGGAGGCGATGGAGTGTTTTCTGCACCCCCTCGTGGCCGGCTGAGTGCGCCAAGAAAATCGCCTGGTGACAGAGATCGTCGTGGTCAGGCACAAAGATGCGCCTACTGTGGATGAGTAACCCGTCATTGAGGCGCCACGGCGCCGGCAAGTCGCCCTCCTCAAGCCGCTACCTAAGAATCTGAGCATGAGTGGCCATGGCAGTGGCACAGTGAATGTCGTCGATGAAGACGAACAACGGCCCAAAGCGGATGCACATGGCCGTACCCTCGACGTCGTAGGTGTCGTCACCGGTGTCACGTCGCGATAATGCGTTCGCCACGATGTTGAGACGTCCTGGCTGGTACTCAATGGTGAAGTCATAGCCAAAAAGCTTACTGATCCAGTGATGTTGCGGAATTGTGGACACGCGCTAATCGATCAAAAATTTCAGGTTGTAATGGTCAGTGCGAATCAGGAAGTGTCACCCCCAGAGGTATGGTCGCCAGTGTCGCACTGCATGTACCAAACCGATAAGCTCCTGCTCGTAGGCCGCGAGCTTATGGTGACGTGCGGCGAATGTCCGGCTGAAGAAGGCGAGAGGTCCCGCGCCCTGGTAAAGAACAACGCTGAAACCCACTCTGGACGCATCACAGTCAACCATGAATGGCTGCTCGAAATCTGGCATCTGGAGGACCGGACCGGTAGTAAGAGCCTCCTTTAGTGACTGGAAGGCGATAGCTGCTTCCTCGTCCCATGAGAAGGCATCGCGGCGGAGCAGCCGTGTGAGGAGTGCGGCGAGAAGGCCAAACTCCCGGATAAACTTCCGGTACTAGCCGGCAAGTCCCAAGAAGCCGCGGAGGGCCTGCGGTGAGTGCGGTGTTGGCCATGAGGAGACCGTTGCGACCTTGTCGGCATCCATGGCGACTCCCTCCGTTGAAATGACGTGGCCAAGGTATGCGACAGATGTCATGCCAAACGAGCACTTCAGGGGCTTAAGGTGGAGTTGGTGCGCCCGAAGCTCATTGAATATGATGGCGACATGCTGCAAGTGCTCTGCCCAAGAGGAGCTATAGATGAGAATATCATCAAAGAAAACTAGCACAAACCGTCGCAAGTAGGGACAGAGTACGTCGTTGATCAAGTCCTGGAATGTCGCCGGTGCATTAGAGAGGCCGAAAGGCATCACCAAAAACTCGAAGTGGCCATGATGCGTGTGAAACACTGTCTTCGCGATGTCGTATGGGTGCATCCGAACCTAATGATATCCCGAACGCAAGTCAAGCATAGTGAAGAAGCAGACCCCGTGAAGCTCGTCCAGGAGCTCCTCCACAACCTGTATGGGAAATTTGTCCTTTGACGTCACGACGTTGAGAGCACGGTAGTCGATGCAGAAGCGCGATGAGCCGTCGGGCTTGCGAACGAGGAGCACCGAGGCCGAGAACGGCGAAGTAGAGATCCGGATGATGCCGAAGGCGAGCATGAGGGTACACTGTCATTCCAGCTCGTCCTTCTGCAGCTGTGGGTAGAGATATGGCCGGACGGCGACATGCGTTGTACCCGGAAGAAGGTGAATGCGATGGTCGCAGACTCGGGCGGGCGGAAGGCCCCGGGGCTCGTCGAAGAGATGTGCCAATAGGGGCGATTCTGAATCGGCGGTTGCCGTCGACAACGGTGGTGGGGCAACTGCCGACGACGCGCCACCCTCACTCTTCCACTACACCTTGCGGCCTTGACGCCAGCACGTCATGGTCAGGGCGTCGAAGTCCCAAAGGATTGGACCGAGGGTCCGCAAGAAATCCACGCTGAGGATGAAGTCGAAGCAGCCCAAGTCAATGCCCATGCAAGTAACGATGAAGTGTTCGTCGCTGATGATGATGGGAACCTGCCATGCAATCCTGTGGCAGCAAGGCGGTCACCGTTAGCTATAGTAACCGAGACCTGCTCACCTCCGGTTGGTAGCCGACGTATGGTAGACTCAGGCAGGAAGTTGTGTGTAGAGACCGTGTCTATGAGAGCTAGGAGACGCTCCCCATTAACCGTCACTAGCAGCATCATAGTCTTTTCCGCATGGATGCCTGCGAGGGCATGGAGGGAGACCACGAGGGCGGTTGCAGCAGTCGGTTCCGTCTCCTCATACATGTCTGGAGAGGTTGTACCCTCCTCGACATAGTCCGCTGCCTCCAGGTAGAAAAGGCGTGGGCAAACATGGCCCGACACATAGGGTTCATCGGAGTTAAAGCATAGCCCCTGGCGGCGATGCTCGAACTGCTCGGCTGGTGTGAGCCGGCGGAACAGGCGAGTTGCGGCCGTGGTGGGGGACCCTGTCGCCTCCTGGGCCGGGCGGCTGGGCGCAGGCGTGGACGCCCGAGGGGGTAGGCGGGGAGCCCGAGCCAGAAACGCCTGCTACATGGCGATGGCGCGCTGCTCGAACACGCGGGCGTAGTACATAGTCGTCTGGAGGTCCTGCCGTCCGCGCATCTTGACGTCCACGCGGATGTGGTCGGGAAGGCAGCCAACAAAGAGTTCGGCCCATTGAACGACTGAGACGCCCGGGGCGTGGCAGGCCAGCACCTGGAAGCGCTCGGAAAAATCCTACACCGATGAGCGGAACGGGAGGCGTCCGAGTTCCGCCAGCCTGTTGCCGTGGACGGGTGGCCCGAACTGTAGAAGGAACAGGTCGCGGAAGCGTTCCCATGGCGACATCCCGCCCTTGTCCTGCTCGAGGGCGTAGTACCACGTCTGTGCCGCGCCCCGGAGGTGGTACGAGGCGATCCAGGTGTGGTCGGACGCGAGCGTCCGTTGCCCCCGAAAGAACTGGTCGCATTAGTTGAGCCAGTTCACGGGTTGCCGGTGCCGTCGTAGGTGGCGAACTCTAGTTTGGAGAAACGTGGCGGGTGTTGGCCGTAGCTGGCGGCCATTGGTGGCTCGGACTCACGGAGCAGTGGCACCGACTAACCCGGGAGGACGGGCTGCAGTGGCCCGTCGTGGAACCGGGGGCCGTCAACGCCAGCGTAGAGTCCCACCGGTCTGGTGGAGCTGGCGAGTGGCCCGGCCGGGTGCACCGCGGCTGGGGCCGGTAGGGTCGGTTGCATTGTGGTCGTCGTGTAGACGGGCTCGATGAGCCAGGCCGGGAGCGGGGACGGCGCCGGAGGGAACCGCACCTCCTGGATGGGTGCCCCGGGGTCGGAGGGGGCCCACTCTGCGTGGAGGTGGACCCTAGGTGCTGCGCCGGCGCGAGGCTTGGTGGAGGCGCCACGACGGGGAAGAAGGCCGCAGCTGGCTAGTGCGGCGTGGGCTCCCCGCGAGGAGCGCGCGGATGCCCGCCACGGCGTGGCCGAGCTTCGGCAGCGCGGCGGTAATCTCCGCGGGGGAGAGAACCAGGCCGACCGAGAATGGCAGAGGGCAGGTGGCCTCGGGAGGCGGGTCGGTGACGGCTGCAGCCGCGACCGAAGTGGCCATCGGCGTGGTGGCTAGCATCGGTGGGGCGGACGCCGGCGAAAGGCTGGAAGCGGGCGGAGGGGCAGACATGGCCGAACCTGTGCAAGCTGATACCAAATTGGTAGGAACAGCTTCCTTACCAGGACGTGCTCGCAGGTTGTAGGGGTGCGGCGGTGGATGGCGAGCCGGTTGGCACGGCCAACAGCGTTGTGGCGTCGTGGTCGCGCGCGGGAGAGAGAGTTTGGGCCGCTAGGGTTAGGACACCGGCTGCTTCGAGGAGCCCATCAAAATAGATTGATGTTGATTAATCTCAAAGGTGTTCATTACATGAGTATATATAACTCCTCTAGCCTATCAACTATAATAAACTGGGTTAAGCCCCTAACATTATAAGATAACTGGACCAGGTTGGCTAACTGGGCCTTCTCCAATTATAATGTGCACCGACCATAACAGTGGAACATATCAGAGCATATAGTTTCAATAAAAAAATTATGTACAAAAACACGTATCTAGCTGAAAGGCTATTTAAAATAATTACACTTCTTCTAGAACAATTCAATCGCTTATTTGCAGTGTCACTGCATTCTTGATTTTCAGGAAATGGACAACATTGCTTACCATTTAAGGTGTGTATGTGCACAAGAAAATGGTTTCACATCTCTCTAATCTTTCACATTACTGTTCTTTTCTGAATGTAATTATTACGCTTTTATAAAAATAAAAAAAAAGCACATGAGAGAGGGAGGGAGGGAGAGAGAGAGCGCGCGCTAAACACAAATCCGAGGGCTGTGGGGTGCGATTATCAGAAACGATGGTTGGAAACCGGTTCTGCTTTCTTGCAAGCTGCTCTGCGAGGGAAGATGGATTGAACATTGTTATCTTCAAAGACATTTAATATTTGTTGTTTAGCTGTTTTGATTAAAACACGTAATCAAACAGTAACGTGTACTTTAATTTAGTGGGGAGTGCTTCATCTGTTAGGGCTAGAAACTTTGTCTACATGTACGTGCATTGCACACGTTTACTAGTTTGTCTAGAGAAGAGAACTGACAGTACGTTTCATTGATCAGATCAGATGGGGTGCTCAGAATCTCAGCTCACTTGGCATGGAGCAGTGCATATGCTGAAACAGACATTTTTATCCCCAAAAAAGGAACAACTTTTGTGCATGCCTTTGTCTCTTTCTTTACTTTGTTAATGTGTATGGAATGTTTGCTGGAGGGCAGTGTGTACAGAATGTTATGGGCCAGCTTCCCAACGGAACGAGAGGAAGCTTGAAGCAGAGACATTCTGAGGAATTTACTTGCGCACACAGGTTTATGATTGATTCTCCTTTCTTTTTCCTGGCCAAGCACACATCAGATGTGCGCTTCGATTTTGTCTCTACATGCTTTTTATTCCTTGGTAAACTTTTGTCCCTACCCATGCGAAGTGTGAACGCCACATGTTGATCTGATCAGAGGCAGAGCACTGAGCAGCAGAGCCATGGATGCAGCTGGCGCGCTTTCAGCTGCTGGTCTCCTCTTGGCTGGAATGCACCAGGATTTTACCAGTCGTTGTGGGAATAAAGCGGCCGTCCTCCATGATTGCATTATATCCAACAGTGTAAGCATTTTTGAAAGCTATCAAATCCACGATTTCTTGCCCTCTTTAGAGGCTACAGAAAGGAACTTCTGTGAATTATGGTTCTCTGCTTTCCTTGGCTCGTGTGCTCCTCAGCCACTGACCCTCTCATAAGACATTTTATATTATCTAGATGCCCTTATTTTCATGGTAATACACATATCATTTATATATTTTTTAGAAAAGGAGGTTCAACCCCCGACCTCAGGATGCATACAATTATTTTTATTAATTATTTCATAAAGGTCTGATAAGATCATATATCAAGCCACCCGAAGCCACCACTCACATATCATTTATATGATAAAGATTGACTTACAAGCCACGTAAGTAATGACCTGACACAATATTGAAAAGACAAAATAATTGATATATACAGTATTTTCAGTATCCAGCATATACTCTGGAGTATATGATTTGGCTATGAAAATTGAGGAGGTCTCGATCTAACACGGCACTGTTTGCTTTTACTGCGATTGCACTGGGTAGGTAACCAGCTTGGCTAGAATGACTAGAGTCGAGTGACATCTCGTGTAACTTCCCATGACCCATCCTATGCTTTCTGTACGAGGGAGACAACAGTAGGTGAACCACGCAAAAAATGACGACTCCTAGGGATCTCACAGATCATACATGACATGAAGGGTCTGCTCTAGTACACTCATGCCGTCTAATCAGTCTCTGCAGCCATGGTTTCCACAAGGACACGTTACACGTTTCCTTTTCTGATTAGCCGAGCTCAACGTTTCGCCTCCAGAAAGCTTAACCGTTGGACTGTTTCGGTGGAGATACCAACCCCAAAGTTCACATCACGCATGAAAGCTCTTGGCTGAAGCGATCAATTGCCGATTGGAGCAGATGGCTTGCTTGTCATAGGCCCCTCGGATTTGGTGGCCATCTCAGGGAAATAACCGGCCAATAGGCTCATCTGACCACGTCTACTCGGAGAGAGTTTGACCTTCTGCCCCCTGACGTTGCGAGCTGCAACCATAATAGTTGGTGCCACCTTCCCCTCTCTAGAAGCGCACTTCAAACGTTTTGCATGCTAGTGACATGTTTGCTAGTGTTCTCAATCGTAGAATTAGTTACAATGTTGCTTTTCTCAATGCATGATTGCTTCTCTTCCTTCAGTTCTGTCATGTCCCCTCCGACGGTCTGAACTTGCTCAAATGTTTTCATCAAGTCGATAAGTCTGGAAGCCATATTGCAAATGCAAATTGTCATGGACACTTTGAGCCTTGCCCATTACATTATCATTCGCCATCTCCATCGCCGAGGAGACTATGAGTTCACTTAACATTCTGAGATTAGTCTGGTCTTAGTGTTCATCTGAAAGAAAATGTTATCCTTGTGTTAGGTGAATAGGTGGGCCGGCGGCTATCTACGAAAGGATCAGAGATCTCCTTTAGAGGCACTGATGTAGCATTTCATTTGTCTCACTTCCATCGGGGTGGTTGATCTCCCTTACGTTGTTCGTCTACGAATACGATCACGTCACTGATCGTGTAGGTTGGACACGCAGGGCAGCCTTGGACTTTGCATCTATCAAAGACCCAGGTAATATATGGAACAGGTTTTCCGGTCACAGTTTGTCAAAAAAAAAAAATCCACTTGTTCTTTCTGTTCCTTGGAGTTGGTAGTTCTTGGACAGGGAAAATAGATTAAGAGAAAAAGGGGCAGGTGCCTTCCTCGTGCTGCTTTAAATAAAAAAAATTGCTTTAGGCAAAGGAAAATCTTGATATGATGGAGAGAGTGGCAGTGTGACATGCAAAAGAAGTATCATTTTACTTCTTTCCAAGAATACGCACAAACATGTGTATCATATATACACCCTCCGTTCCGAAATAACTATCTTAACTTTATACTAGCTTTAATATAAAATTATATTAAAATTAAAACATTTATTTTAAAACAGAGGTAGTAGATGAGAAGAAAGGGATTCGGCAAGAAGGCCCAAAATACCATTTTACCTAATGAAGACAAAACAGTGGATGCCTTTCTATGCAACATTAATATGGTTAGACTTGCTGTGGAGGAAATTAAACTTTTTTTGTTCGAAAAAATCCTGCTTCATGTGCAAGTAAGTCTTTTCCTTTTCTTTTTTCGGGAGAGGAATCTGTAGAAAATCCTAGCTGCCTTCTGAAGCAATTATACTCTTTGGACAATCGACAATACCTTTTCAATCGATTGCCCTGTCTTTTCAACTGTGTTTGCCTTTTGTTCATATGATACAAACTGTCCATCTTGCCGGAAGTATACCGTGTTCCCCAGCTTGTAATTCACACATACTCCCTCCGTTTCTAAATATGAATTCTTTTAAAAAATTTACTAAATAACTATATACGGATGTATACAAACATATTTTAAAATATAAATTTATTTATTTTGCTTCGTATGTAGCCTTTTAGTAAAATATTTAAAAGTACTTACATTCAAGAGGGAATGGGGTAGTGTTAAAAATATGAGCACATATAATATTGCAAAATGTACATTGTGTGTCTCTGACTCGGAACTTCTTCAAGGGACTGAGGAGTCCACTACCTGCTCACAAATCTACCATGGTAAGAGCATCTTTAGCACACCCCGTAAAAGGGTTGAACCTGCAAAATAACCGTTAAAATACAGGTCGGAACGAAAAATGCTGTCAGATCAGACTTCTCAACCGCGTTCGATCCGTATTTTTTTTATGGGGCGCGGCAAAATGCGCACCCCAACCCATGAAAACGCAGGTTCTCCCCCCCCCCCCCCTCCCGCCCCGTTGGTGTCATGTATATATCTAGAAGCGGTTGGTTGGTGGGATATTTCACCCGCGCTTTTCCCCCACCCACTGTCGTCGGTCGTCGCCTTCGATTCCGGCCACACCAGCCGCCGGGATCACGCCGGTGGGCCGCCGCATGCCCTAGATCGACCTCCCCCGCGCCCTCGTGCCTCTCCTCACCGGCAAGGTACATATCGGCGGTTGTTTTGTTGCGACCACCGGATTTCGCTTTTCCGGCCACCAACACTTGTGCCAAAGCCATGGATTGGTCGGGGAGCATCCCGCACAGTCCCGGCAAAGCGCCAGCGCCACATGGAAGTGCTGGTTCATCCTCTAGTCGCCGGCGTCGGCTTGCTGGCAAGGACTCTTCCGGCCGTCACCCAGGCTCGGTGGTCGCGTAGCGGCTCGCCGGCTTGTCGATACCGCTCATAGAATGCGATGATTGCCTAGAAACAGTGTTGCGGCTCATATCCAACATACGACAGCACCTTGGATGGGTATTCTTCAAATGCAAAAACGACAAGGTACGCTCTTCTTCCTCTTCGGCTTTGTCAACTTATTTGGTTAACTCACGGTAGCTTATTGAGGTGTTCATCTGTGTAGGAAGGTGGATGCTCATTTCGGTATTGGGAAGAAGAATATATCGATTTATTTATAGAAAGAAACTTAATAGATGTTCGTGCACACTTTAGTATAATTAAGCCTAACGATGCAGCTGCATGTGCAATTGGAAAAGAACTTAATGGGGAAGCAACGTCAACTTTTTCAGAATCAAAGTCGAAGAATGAAGAATGCAAGATGAAGAACCCCCAGATCAACAATGAATGCATGGAGAAGATGTTGATCCAACTAGTGGAAGCAGTTATGGAAGTTCGATATCTTTTAAAATGTCTAATTATAGTTATTGTTTTCTTTGGTCTTGCTGTTTTAGCAATGATTTGGTGAATTATGATGTATCCAATGCCTTCGAAGAAAATAAAAAAGCAACAAAATGTTTTTTCATGCCTGAAAATGTAATAAAAGTAAAGGATTTTGCGAGCCGGCGTGGGCGACGGCCGAGCAGACCCCGCAAAACGGACTCGTATAAAAGTATATTCGGGTCTGCTCGACCGTCGTCGTCCATGCCAGCCTACAAAAATGTTTTTCCGTAAACTACAAACGACTTTTACGGGTGGGCTTTATACGGGGTCTGATAGAGATGCTCTAACACTTCTCAAGAATTTATAATGGATGTCATGACGACCTAATCACGGCCTTGACGCTGTGACTGAATGTCAAAATAGCTATCCGGCTTTATTCACGGTCTCCCTACTTTGCACCGTAAAGTCAGCTGCACGGCATCTTAGTCAATTGCGGTTTTTTGCTTTATACATAATCCGTTCTTCGCTTTGCTGACAGTAAGATGGCCGACTACTCGATTATTCCTCCTCCACCCCTTCGCTTACTTTGGACACGTCGCTACGTTCTGTTGCATACCTGAGTTGGTTGGAACTCATGTAGGGAAGAGCACTCCCACAGCACAATGTACTAAGAGCATGAACTATGATGGCATGTAGATACATACTGGAAGGACTGGGCGCGTTTGGCTGCGCGTTAGATTAAAATGCCTAATCACTCTGTTTTAAAATACACTTTTTATTACTTTTTTTTAAATGTCAAGTCCTTTAAATTTAATTAAATTTATAGATAAATATATCAAAATTCATAATATCAGAATTATTGTAATTAAATTCATCGTCAAATGAATTCTCACATTAGTGAAAAACGGGCTTTTGGCCGGGACCCTTTAGTCTCGGCCTGCCTCTTGGCCGGGACTAAAGGCCCGACCACGTCGCCCCAATTCGCAATGCCTCCCTCGAGGCCTTAGTCCCGGCCCGTAAGGAGCTTCTTAAACCAGGACTAAAGGGCTACGCGGTGGGCAGCCCGCATGTGCGCCACCTTTAGTCGCGGTTTGTGTCTCAAACCGGGACTAAAGTCCTCTGCCTATATATAGCACAGCCCCCCTCTCCCCTCTTCCTTGCATTTTTCTTGGATGCAGGATTGTGGGTGTGTGCTAGCTCTCCACTTTTTTTATGCACTAGACGTGTTTGTTGAAATGTGTGTTAAAGCGATGCCGCTTCAGTTCACCGAACACAACTACGATATGAGATGCCTGAGCCACGCTTAAACCTCTTCCTCTTTATTTCTACTTATTCTAAAAGGTTAGCAACTATATTTCCTCGTTTAGACCGTGCGGTACTAATTTTTAGGATCGTGATTGTATTTGATATATTGTCGTATAACGCAGATGAGCCATCCATGGATGTACGGCGATCGACGCACAGCCACTTACAGAGAAGGCGTGCATTCTTTTCGAGATGCAGCCGATGCGAACAAGCATGGTGGTGGCTATATGTTTTGTCCATGTGTTGAATGTCAGAATGAGAAGGATTACACTTCCTCAAGAGTCATTCAGAGCCACCTGCTTCGGTCCGGTTTTATGTCGGGCTATAATGTTTGGACCAAGCACGGAGAAAGAGGGGTTATGATGGAAGACGACGATGAAGAAGAAGAGAACGATGACGACAACTACCGATCTATGTTCCCTGAGTATGCTGATACCGCAATGGAAGACAATGAAGAAGAAGATCAGGATGAAGACCATGAACCAGATGAGCCCGCTGATGATCTTGGCCAGGTCATTTCTGATGCACGGCGAGGTTGCGACACAGAAAAGGAGAGGTTGCAGTTCGAGCAGATGTTACAGGACCACAACAAATTGTTGTACCCAACTTGTGAAGATGGCCAGAAGAAGCTGGGTAGCACACTGGAATTGCTGAAGTGGAAGGCAGAGACCGGTGTGACTGACTCGTCATTCGAAAAGTTGCTGGTACTGATGAAGAAGATGCTTCCAAAAAAGAACGAATTGCCCGCCAGCACGTACGAAGCAAAGAAGCTTGTCTGCCCTCTAGGATTAGACGTGCAGAAGATACATGCATGCCCTAATGACTGCATCCTCTACCGCGGTGAGAAGTACGAGAATATGGATAAATGTCCGGTATGCACTGCATTGCGGTATAAGATCAGAAAAGATGACCCTGGTGATATTGAGGGCGAGCCACCCAGGAAGAGGGTTCCTGCCAAGGTGATGTGGTATGCTCCTATAATACCACGGTTGAAACGTCTGTTCAGAAATAAAGATCATGCGAAGTTGTTGCGATGGCACATGGAAGATCGTATGAAAGACGATAAGTTGAGGCACACCGCTGATGGTCAGCAGTGGAGAAAAATCGAGAGAGAGTTCCCGAGATTTGCAGCTGACGCAAGGAACTTATGGTTAGGTCTGAGTACAGATGGCATGAATCCTTTTGGGGAGCAGAGTTGCAGTCACATCACCTGGCCCGTTACTCTATGTATCTACAACCTTCCTCCTTGGTTGTGCATGAAGCGGAAGTTCATTATGATGCCAGTGCTTATCCAAGGTCCAAAGCAACCCGTCAACGATATTGATGTGTACCTAAGGCCATTAGTTGATGAACTTTTACAACTGTGAGCCGAACCAGGTGTACGTGTGTGGGACGAGCACAAACAAGAGGAATTTGACCTTCGAGCGTTGCTTTTCGTAACCATCAATGATTGGCCTGCTCTTAGTAACATTTCAGGACAGTCAAACAAGGGATACAATGCATGCACGCACTGTTTGGATCAGACAGAAAGTATATATCTGGACAAATGTAGGAAGAATGTGTACCCGTACAATCGTCGTTTTCTTCCGCCCAAGCATCCCTTAAAGAAAAAGGCAAGCATTTCAATGGAAAGGCAGAACCCCGGGGGAAGCCTGTCATCCGTACTGGTGCTGAAGTATTTGATATGGTCAAAGATTTAAAAGTAATCTTTGGAAAGGGTCCTGGCAGCCAACCGGTTCCTAACGGCCTTGATAAGCGCGTACCCATGTGGAAGAAGAAATCTATATTTTGGGAGCTACCCTACTGGGAAGTTCATGAGGTCCGCTCGGCAATCGACGTGATGCACCTGATGAAGAATCTCTGCGTGAATATTCTAGGCTTCCTGGGCTTGTATGGGAAGCCAAAAGATACACCGGAAGCACGGGAGGACCAGGAACATCATAAAGGAAGAGATGGCATGCGTCCAGGGCAGTTTCAAGGGCGTGCCAGCTACGCTCTTACTAAGGAAGAGAAGGAAATCTTCTTTGAAGTCCTTTTCAGTATCAAGGTCCCGACTGGCTTCTCGTCGAATATAAAGGGAATCGTAAATATGAAAGACAAAAAATTCCAAAACCTAAAGTCTCATGACTGCCACGTGCTTATGACGCAATTGCTTCCGGTTGCATTGAGGGGAATTCTACCGGAAAATGTTCGCCTGGCAATTGTGAAGGTATGTGCATTCCTCAATGCAATTTCTCAGAAGGTAGTCGATCGAGAAAGTCTATCAGGGTTACAGATTGATGTGGTCCAATGTCTGGTCAGCTTTGAGTTGTTGTTCCCGCCATCCTTCTTCAATATAATGACACACCTCCTAGTTCACCTAGTCGAAGAGATTAGAATTCTCGGTCCTGTGTTTCTACACAATATGTTCCCCTTCGAGAGGTTCATGGGAGTCTTAAAGAAATATGTTCATAACCGTGCTAGGCCAGAAGGAAGCATCTCCAAGGGCTATGGAACAGAGGAGGTCATTGACTTTTGTGTGGACTTTCTTCCTGACCTTAAGCCGATTGGTGTTCGTGAATCTCGGTATGAGGGTAGGCTGACAGGAAAAGGCACACTAGGAAGGAAAGCAAAAGTATGTATGGACGGGCATTCTTTCTCTCAAGCACACTACACAGTTCTACACAATTCCATCGTGGTGGCTCCGTATATCGTGAGACACAAGAATATTCTACGCTCCGAAAACCCGGGGAAGGCTGACTCTTGGATTAAAGGGGAACACGAGAAGACTTTCGGCAGTTGGTTGCAGACACATCTCATGAATGACGACACCGTTGGAGATGAGCTGTACTGTTTGGCCAGGCCACCATCTTCGACTATATGTACTTTCCAAGGATATGAGATAAATGGGAATACATTTTACACGGTTGCCCAAGATAAAAAGAGCACCAACCAAAATAGTGGTGTCCGCTTTGATGCAACAGACGAGAATGGGCATTGTTTGGAAACATATTACGGGTACATAGAGGAGATATGGGAACTTGACTATGGACCTACTTTTAAGATCCCTTTGTTTCGGTGCAAATGGGTGAAGCTGACAGGAGGTGGGGTAGTTGTAGACCAAAAGTACGACATGACAACGGTGGATCTCAACAATCTTGCGTACATGGACGAACCATTTGTCCTAGCCAATGATGTCGCTCAGGTTTTCTATGTGAAGGACATGTCTACAAAAACGAGAAAAAGAAATCAGCAAAAGAAGATATCGTCCGATGAGCCAAAACGCCACATAGTTCTTTCAGGGAAAAGAAACATCGTGGGAGTAGATGACAAGAAAGACATGTCAGAAGATTATAATAAGTTTCATGAAATTCCGCCCTTCAAAGTGAAAACTGACCCAAGCATCCTACTAAATGATGAAGATTCTCCATGGCTACGACCGAGAACAAAACAGAAATAATAGATAGGAATATTGGTGCAATAATGTAATAATGTATTAAACCTTTTATGTAATGCATGTATGGAATGTACTAAATTTCAAACACTTTTCATTTTCATTCGAAACCCTGATACTTCGAGAAAGATTGTCCGTTTTGTACACGAAGTGCATCCAGTTTTTGTCGTAGCCCTCTCAACTTTTTAACACATGCTATGTGGGTGAAATGATGATAGCATGCCAACTTTCAACATTTTCAGAGTTCATTTGTAGTGCTTTTCAATTTCAGGGTCAACTAGCTCAAAAAATAAATAATTAAATGCACGAAATATACCAAATAAAGTCAGAAATTGTTGAAATTTTGTGATGTGCCTTTGAATGGTGCATTTTGAACACACAAAAAGTATGGAGTTCAAATAAGTTCAAAAAAATGAAATCCCTTTGTAAGAGATGAGTTCTCGTTCGAAACCCTGATATAAGTTCAAAAAACCATATTATGAAATTAAATATTATCATTGACGATTCATCTCTATTATGAAATTAAATATATCAAAAAACCATTGGAGAACATATGACCAAATTAATACAAGTTCATCATCACATTAAAGCCAAAGAACAGTAGTGATCAAATGTTATTATTGCAAAAAATAAATACATAAAGTTCTCTCATAAAACAACATACAACTATGTAAAACATTTAAATAAAACAAAAAATGCAATCAAAATCGCAACTAAGGTAATAATTGACCCAACAACATAATGATACCAAGCCTCTTTATCAATGGCAGATTTTCTAATATTCCTAATCTTCAAGCGCATTTCATCCATCTTCAACCGCATCGCATCGATCTTCATCTTGCGATCATCGATGACATCGGCGACATGCAACTCGAGTTCCACATTCTTATCCTCAATTATTTTCAATTTTTTCTTCAAGTATTTGTTTTCTTTTTCAAACAAATTTAACTTCTCGACAAGAATTTCTATGTGGGTTGGAATTTCCGGTTCACATACCTCCTAGATTAAAAAATATATGTCATGTTGATCGTCATAATTGTCATAAACACTAAATAAAACAAATAGTTATAAAAGATAATATATACCACATCCGAATCATAGACAGGACGAGGACCGACGCAGGCGGATACCAAAACCATCGCACTATATAATAACAAAAAATAATGAAAGTGAGTAATTTATACAAGTATGTATCTAAATCATACAAGTAAGATTTTTTTTCTTTTAAAAAGAAGATAAGAACAAGAGGCTCACCACGGTGGTGCTCGCGACGAGATCGGCACAGGGCGATCGACAATGGTGAGGACGGGCACGGGATGACACCCTACGCATGTGCAGACTCTAAGAAGTTAATTTGAGCATTTGAAATGAGCTACACTAGCAGTGACAAATGAAAGGATGAAGTAGCTAACCTTTTAAAACACTTGTGCAGTTGGTGCACTGCCAAACCTAGACAAATATTAAGGAAAATGGAGCTTGGAGAGGAGAAAGCTTAAGTAGAGTGGCTCGGGCATTTCATCGAACACGTCATATGCATGAACTAGAGTGGCAAGAGCATGGCATGGTCACACTTCAACAACCAAAAAACAGGGGATATGGTGGGCAGGGGCGAGGGTTTATATAGGCAACACTTTAGTCCCGGCTTTTGTCTAAAACCGGGACTAATAGCCTAACCTTTACTCCCGGTTATTGCCACGCCCCGGGACTAAAGGCCCCTGCTTCCCGCCTTCTGGTCTGCCGAAAAAGGGCCTTTAGTCCCGGGTCGTGGCTCCACCCGGGACTAAAGGGGGTCTTTAGTCCCGGTTGGAGCCACGCACCGGGACTAAAGATCCACCTGTATAAGCGGGAGTTAGAAAATTTCCAACCCAAATCGCATTTCGTTTCTCTTCTTCTTCCTCTCGTACTCCTGCCCGGCGCGGCACAGCGACGAACTCGACGACGCCGTCAGGCTGCCCGCCGTCCTGCTCGCCGCCGCCTGCCGTCCTCCTCGCCGTCGTCGTCGTCCTGCTCGCCGCCGCCGTCCTCCTCGCCGCGCGCCACCCTCCTCGCCGTGCGCCGCCGTCCTCCTCGCCGCGCGCCGTCGACACCTCCGGCCGGTAAGCCCCCCGCCCCCTCCTCCCCAACACTCCGGCCAGTAGAAGAAAAGAAGAAAAAGGAGAAGAAAAGAAGAAAAAGGAGAAGAAAGGAAGAAAAAGGAGAAGAAAAGAAGAAAAAGGAGAAGAAAGGAAGAAAAAGGAGAAGGAGAAGAAAAGAAGAAAAAGGAGAATAAAAGAAGAAAAAGGAGAGGAAAGGAAGAAAAAGAAGAATAAAGGAAGAAAAAGGGAAGAAAAGAAGAAAAAGATTTTTTTCGTCATTTAATTCCTATTGTTATTAGGTTTGTGCTAGATTATTAGGGTTAGTAATATGTAGAATTAGGAAAAAGGAAAATAAGAAGAGGAGGAGAAGAAAAGAAGAAAAAGGACAATAAGAAGAGGAGGAGAGGAGAAGAAGAGGAAAAATAGAAGAAGAGGAGAAGTAGAAGAAGAGAAAAAAAATTAGAAGAGGAGGAGAGGAGAAGTAGAAGAAGAGAAGAGGAGAAGTAGTAGAAGAAGAGGAGAAGTAGAAGAAGAGGTTAATAGTTTAATTTTGCTATTGTATATGCTTAAGTGTTAATAGTTTAATTTTGCTATTGTATATGCTTAAGTGTTAATAGTTTAATTTTGCTATTGTATATGCTTAAGTGTTAATAGTTTATTTTTAACAAGAAAATTAATAGAACTAGTTTAATTTTTCTATTGTATATGCTTAAGTGTCCGGGACTGGGCTCCGCCCGGCTGGTATTTTAGAGTTTAGGTTCTAGCCAAGACCTGGGACTAAAGGTCCTCCTATATAAAACGACACTTCGAAGTTTCCAACCCCTCTTATATAGTTTGTTAGTTTATTAGTTAATCAAATGTCCGTTTTTTGCAGAACTATGGATCCACATATTAGGAACCTCGAAGAGGAAGAACTTCTCGAAGATATAATCAAAGACGGCCCCGACGTTGAACCGGCTGAATCTTCGTCGTCATATCTAAACCCCTCCGAATATGGAATGGAGGTCGAGCGACACGAAGATGGAGCCGATGGGGCAGGAGATAGGTCCAATGACGGAGAAGGTGATAGCTCCACTGATGGAGAAGCCGGTGGAGAAGCCGGTGAAGAAATAATAAAGTCCGGCGAGGTATACATATGAAGTTCGACAATCACTTGTAATATGTGAAAAATATTGGAGATAGCTCTATATTGTATACATATACATTCATTTGACGAATGTTTCTCCCTCTTAGGCCTCCACATCGAGCAAAGCTACGAAACGAGGCCCGACTAGAAAACTGGCTTTGCTAAAGTCGGGGTGGGTGAAATCATGGCGGGGTTTCATGATATGGAGCTCGACATAGCTGGACCCGAAGATGAGAGGACACTCGGAGAAGTACTAGGTGGAGTCATCCTATGGGACAAGAACTACATCAAGTTTCCAGGCTCGGCCCCAAGGACAACACCGCCTCCGAGTCTTCGCAGGTCACCTACACCTCCATTACCTCCAAGCCCTCCACATGACGTCGGCCAGCACAACACGAGTCCATCTCGATCACCGCCGCCGGACTTGGGTCGTCCGTCTCCGCCGCCGCCCGCTCTGGGTACTAAGCGGGAGCGTGCCACCAAGAACGCTCTGCCGACGATTCCTAAGCGACGGAGCCCCCCAAAGCGCAAACGGTCGCCCCTCCCAAAGGTACCTCACGACCCTTCCATCACAGTATGACTATACACGCACATTGCAGAAGGAAGTGAAAAATAGCAGATCACGTGCAAGTGCAAGTGGGAGCAAATCAAGTTCAACTACAAGCAAGAAAAAATCAGACGTTCCTCAGCTTGGACAACAGGCCAAACAGTCGATCCCACCCCTCAAGGTGTTAACCGAGAATGTTCCCCCTCCGGTGCAGGGGCAAGCTTTTGAAATAGCAAAGGACTGGGCGGCTCAATGGGGTGTCTCGGTTGAAGATGTTCTGGCTTCCCAAGACGACAGGTTACCCAAGGCTGTGGTAGCCCCTAAGCCATAGTTTGTCATGGCAAAGCCTTTGGTCAGCAAAGATGATCTCCCAACAAATATGCGTTACTTGCATACATGGTACTTAAGTGAATTAAAGAATGGGAGAACGATGATCGTGCTGAGTGTCCCATGGGAGTACTACGACCGCCCCGAAGAAATCCATATCGACTTTGTTGAACTCTTCCAGATGTACAATGGTGACGCCCTCGACAAATCGCTTATGAGTTGCTATTGTCTGTAAGTTTTTCAATTCGTTGTCTACATATAACTTGTTTAGTTATTTCAATTCATT
The DNA here is from genome assembly GCF_904849725.1 of Hordeum vulgare subsp. vulgare. Lineage (NCBI taxonomy): Eukaryota > Viridiplantae > Streptophyta > Magnoliopsida > Poales > Poaceae > Hordeum > Hordeum vulgare. The sequence goes on from NC_058520.1 coordinate 474,948,526, forward strand.
GTCTATATATAACTTGTACTCTATTATGCAGAATGAAGATTCTGGATTGTAAAAGTAAGAGCATCCTAAATATTGGGTTTATTGACCCAGATAAAATACATATAGTGACGCTAACTGATAAACCCAAGGAGAAGGAGGAAAACCTTCTAAGGTTTCTAACAGATCAAAATTTATGTGACCACATACTGTTTCCATACAACTTCAGGTGAGGGTCTTTACTCTATTGTGTCCATTCACTTATAAGTGTAATTGATAAGTTACTGACACACACACACACACACACACACACATATATATATATATATATACATGTGCAGCTTCCATTGGATTCTGTTGGACATTCAAATTGATAAGGGAAGAGTTGATGCCTTCGACCCATTATCGAGACCCTTGGAACAGTTCCAAAGCCTGCAGGACATGCTCCAAGGGTAATTTCAATCATTCTTGCGCTCTATCGGTCTCTTTCGATGATTTTCTGATATGTCAATTAATGAAAAACTTAGCAAATCATTATCCTTGTCGGGCAGGGTTTGGAAGCGGTTCAAGAGCGTGACTCCCGGTAATTTTCCTGAGAAGCTGACCTTTAGAGCGGCTCAGGTAAGTAGTGGTATGATATACTTCTATTTTCAATACATTTATGATGCTAGATTATTATTTTGATTATATATATTCTATTCTCGTAAAGTGCGACCAGCAGCCACGGGGAACATCTATGCGGATACTATGTTTGCGAGACCATTCGCACGTTTACCTCTGAGCACAAGGATCACAGATTCGACGTAAGCAATGAACATTCACACCTCTATTTTTACCCGTCATTCTTTGTTATCATGATTGATATTCATATTCATCTCCTCTTCTTATATAGCACACGGCCATGAGGACGAAGGTCCTACCAGAGCAACGCGCGATTGCTGTTGCAGAGGAGCTTGCAACCTTTCTGAGGACAGAAGCTATAGATGACAAAGGATGATTTAGTGTAGCTAGGGGGCATTACTGATGTTCGTCCATGTAATCGAATAGACGGGTTCTAGTCCCGATAATTCAGATCTCCATATAATTGTATATATATGCTCGCTTGTAAGATAAGTTAATCTTATATATATATGCATAACTATTTCTATTTAAATTATATGAAAACTAATTCCCGAACACCAAACGAGGCATCACGTTAATCTCCCGAACACCTAAACCCTAAAACCCTAAAACCCAAAAATAATTTCATTCAAAAAAAACCCAAAAATAAGCAAAATCTGAAACTCTTTAGTCCCGGCCCGTGTAACGAACTGGGACTAAAGGTCCCGCCCTTGGGGCGCTACGAGGCGCCCACGTGGAGCACCTTTAGTCCCGGCTTGTAACAGGGCCGGGACTAAAGGTTAGGCCTTTAGTCCCGCCCCTTTAGTCCCGGTTGGTGAACCGGGACTAAAGCCCCTTACGAGCCGGGGCTAAAGGCACCGTCCCCACTAGTGTCATATTTTTATTTAATATTGTGGATGTTCATATTTTTGCTTTTGACTTGGTCGAAGTTGAAGAATTTGACTTTCCAAAAAAACTAATACCTCTTATATTTTGAAACTAATGGAATATTTCGTTTGATGTGTGGGGGAGATGACACAATGTGTTTTATTTTTATTTACAATTTGGTAATTTGATGGACATTTCGTGGTGTGGTGCTATATTATATGCTAACCACCCTTATATATGTGGGACAATTTCTACGTCGATGGCTACATGGACGTGATTGATATATTTTTATAGGCCGCTTGCTATTGATTGATTTGGAAAACTATTAGTTCGGTCAAAATCATAAACAAAATCCACTACAAAGCATAATGTATTTGTCTACAGAATTGAACGAGTGAGTTTTAAGAAATTGTTAACCCGGTCAAAATCGAATGATCCAATTTTACTTGAAGTCTTGTAGACCTCAATTGACTGTGTCCCCTTAAAACTAAGGAGTGTAGTGTTATAGAGATATAAATAAAATAATTAAACGAAGAGCTTTGAGAAATTATTGATCAGGTCAAAATTGGGTGTCACAATGTTAATTGAAGACCTCAATTGAATGTGGGCTCTTCAATTCTAAGAAGATTCGTGTTATAATATATATGTGCTTCATGAAAAAAAAATAGTTTGAGACATCTAAATTTATTCTTTCTCTGCAATGCAAATTGTCAATAGTGGGCCTCATCAAAGAATAGAAAATAGAGACTAATAAATTGACTGCACATGCATCTCTGCTCTTCACTTTAACATTTTCAGCTTTAGGCTCAGAATCACACCTTTTCTGTCTAAGCATGTGCCTCTGCCTCATATATATAGGGCATCACGCTGAACCTACTTTTTCTGTCATCTGATTCCACGTGACCTGCAAGACATCATCCTAAAACTATGCATTGGTCATGCCTTAATAAAACTCCGCAGAGCCGACACTTGGCTTAGAAGACACTGTATGCCCAGCCATCAAGTCAACTACTAGTACTAGCTAGTAACTTCAAACGGATCGCTCGTCGGCCCGGCCCTATGATGCTGTCGCCACTAACACCGATACACGCCGACCCTCCGAGGTCCAGGCCGCACACATTCTCGAATTGACGTGCTACGAGAGCGTACGACGAGTTCCCTCCTGTCCCGTCACTTTGCGTCCCACTAAACCCCCCGTGGAAACGCCACTTTTTTTTTTTGCCCGGTGCAGCCACGTACTCACTTACATTCCCCGGGCCAGTAGTCATCGTGGACGCCGCGAGACGTGATCACGTACGCGCGGCTTTTCACCTTCCGGAGCCACGAAAGGCAGCTAGCCGTCCCGCCCTGTGTCCCTCTCGGCGAACGGCGATCACACGAGGTGCGCCCCGTACGTACGTCGGGGTCGATCGAACCGGCCGGTCACCGGTACGTACGCGCGTACACACACACACGTAGCTGGTGCCCGGCGTGTGCGTGCGTCAATTCGTCTACCAACCTCACCTCCTCCCTCCGGCCTGGCCGCTTCTGCTTGGCCGGAACGTCGCCAATCCATACGTCACGGTGCCATGATGATACGATATCCTTCCCGGTCCTTTTTCCTGTCTGGTCCGCCCGTCGCGCGTCTGGATTTTTCTCCTTTGGAGCCCGTTCCGAGGATGGGATTAGGTCGGGGGCATCGGTTCGGATTTCGCCGCCAGGTGTTCGGGTGAGAAGGTGCTTGGATACGTTTTAGTATTATGATTAAAAATAATAAGACTAAAATTTGTTAGCCTCATCCATTTTTAGATCCAAGTACTAAAGAGACTAAAATCAAGTTAATGAGCATTTATTATCCTTCAAATCCTTCAATCCAGAACTTGCATGAGGAGTTAAATGAGGAGAGAGATGACTACTGCACATTTTAGTAGGGGTACCCCTGACTAAAAGATTTTAGCCTCAAGACTAGTTTTAACCTTTCTTTAGTCAGGGGTGTTTGGAACTTTAACCTCTTAAAATGACTAGTTTTAATCAGATTAATTTTAGTCTCTTGGATCCAAGCACCCTCTCAGCTTATATCTTTCGACGATTCCTTCCGGTTCAGAGCAAGCTGCCCAGTGGAATGGAAGCTTTGACTTGATCGAGCCGGCTGTTTAGGGTGCAACTGGCCGCTGGTTTGAGCCCAGCACTATTTGTTTAATTGATTGAGATCCGCCATCGTCGTCCAACCATGCTGGTTGGATTAGTTGGTTCCAGCTGATGTAAGGTAGTAGTAGCGAAATTCTGGAGTAGAGAATATTTAGCTCATCCGATCAAGTGCTACCTGTTGGGGAATAGCAAGACTATTCTTCATGGTGTATCAGTTGAGAAGAGAGACAATAATATGCTAAAAACCTACAGCTGATACTATCTTTTAGTCACTTTTCCTTTTTTCAATTTTCAACGAATTCGTGAAGCGGAAGGACGTCTTAACAGAACATGAAAGCAACTTTATGTGTATGATATGGGAGAAACTTTCAGTCCATTCATCATTTATCATTTGTCATGGCAGTACAAACACACCAAAAATAATAAAAGTTACATCTAGGTGTTTAGACCACCTAGCAACAACTACATGCACTGGAGTGAGCTGAAGGCGTGCCACCCCTCCCTTACTGTAGCCAGTCAAACCTTGTTGTAGTAGATAGTCAAAAAATCATCATGCAAAGACCCCAAGGAACCATCGCACAGAACATCAACTACCGCCGAAGAAGAAAAACATATATCACAAATATCCAACATGTAGACATATCAACCTACATAAAGGAAAACTGGTTCCAACTAGATCCATTGAAGACAAACGCCAACTGAATCACGCGGTATCCATCGGAACCACACCTCCACACGCCCTCCGACGACACTAGACGCATCAGCGGGACTAGGAATGGACAGGGAGATGTTATTCCAACTTCAGGTAACCGTCGTCCTCTCATCTTCTTGAGCAGGAAACAAACCTTAAAAGACACTGAAAGACACCTAGAAACCGAATAGAAGCCCTCCCACCGATAAATGCCGAGATCCATCTCATTTCCGTTGCCTAAGGCCACATGAGATGTGGTAGACCTATGTACGATATTTCTTTTGTGGAACTATATGGGTACATTTTTTGCAAATAACTATATGGTCATATATCTCCCGTGTTTATTTGCCACACTACTACTATTTTGAGATTCATGCACGGTATTGGATGCGAAGAGAGTGTTCCCTTAAAACACCATAAATATATTTTGAGATATATTTGAATGAATATTACATAGCTAGACCCTTACGGATGATTGCCATAAAGATGAAGATTTTCTTTTACTTTGGTGTCAAATGGCAATTTCTATGAGCATCAAGGGGATTGTGTCTTATATGAAGAAATGTTTCATAGTGCTGCATGAAGCATGTTGAATTTATGTGGGAAGAGTTTTATCAAAATCCTCTCAAACAAGTCCTCATGGTATCCTTTGTGCTTACCCCGTGCACACGGGGTCCACGAAATCTCTGTGGACACTCCGTCGCACGAGCTTCTTGACCCCCGTGCACACAGGGTTGAGTGTTAAACTCTCTAGACACCCCGTGGGCATGGGGCCTATGCCCCTGTGCACAAGGGGCCTAGGGTTTGACTCTCGTGTCTCTTGCCTAAGTGAGGATACTAGTTGGTCTTTGGATGTATCTAATCAAGCCATCAAGATTGATTTTAATGTCTAATCAAATATGTTCAATGTGCAGTTCATTGGAGGATCTCAGAGGTGACACACTTGGGCATATAAGAATAAAGGTCTTGAGAGTATAATTAAAGAGAAGAACTCGAGCTATGGTATGATCAAGAGAAGATCATGATCATGTGATGGGTTTTGGTTGATCATGTTGTGAAGAAATAAATTAGAGTAAATAATTCATTATGCCTCTCAAGAGTTTTTGATGGGGCGTTTAGAAGAGCAAGTGATGACCAATATGATGTTCATGGTGAATCTTGATATGGTCATGAAAGAGTCTTCGTTGATCTAGTACTGAAGCAATGAAGTTAAATGAAGAGTTCATTATGGATTTCAAGAAACCAATATGGAGCATGAAGTAAAGATGTCAGTTGACCAAGATGAAGTTCGAAGATTGTATCTAGATGGTCAACTCACAAGCACAAACAATGTACCACGTGGGATCAAGTGCTCTAGTGGTATGGCAAGTAATTGTGAATTGCGTTTTTGTGAAATAACCCAAGCTATGTGTTTGCTATGTATATGTGGGTTAGTTGTTTCTCATGGGCTTGCATCAAAGAAAGATTTTGGGTAACCTATGTGATGATAACATCAAGTGGTGATGGTCATCGAGTTTGGGGAGTCCAAGTGCAAGATGAGAAGCTGAAGGTTATATGCTTTGAAGCTTGCGGTTCACATTGTGGTTATGTTCATGTGAAGATTTTTTTAAGATAGAAGGCTTCCCTCATTGCAATATGAGAAGCAATTCAAATATCTTCACCAAGTGATTGTGGTCAAGAAAAGGATACCAACTTGAGGCAAGCATTAACGTCATCAAGAATATCAAGTGGAATGTGCAAGGCAAAGGTATATCGTAGGTAGGTTTTCCTAGTTTATCTGTCTCATGGTGCTTGGTAGGAAACCGGATTATAGGTTTGATAGACATGCTATTAAGAGGGACCTTCAACCAATTTGCTTGAACACGTTGCATGTTGAGAGCTCAAACCTTTGCATATTTATTTATTGTTGATATTAGATGGTTGTCGATGTGAGTACCTTGGGACTTTCCATAGTTTTGAAATGAGCCCAAGATCATCGAATTCAAAGTTTGTATGCCAAAGTCATGCTTGCTTCAGTTTCTTACTTTGTGGCTCTCTCTGGGTACCTCGTGGGCACGAGATTTTGAGGTCGTGGGCATGGGCTTGTACCGTGGGCACGGGATCCCATGGGAACGGAGCGCCATGAAGTGTCCGTTGGAGCCCCAACGACTAGTTTCGAGGAGTGGCTATAAAAGAGATCTTCCTCCTCACAAGTTTAGGCGTTGTTCATTGATACGTATCCAACGTATCTATATTTTTTTATTGTTCCAACCTATTATATTATCAATCATGGATGCTTTATATGCATTTATATGTTGTTTTGTACTCCATCTCCCCCATAATAAGTGTCTCAACTTTGTACTAGCTCGAGCACAAAGTTTTACTAAGCTTGAGACACTTATTAAGAGAGGGAGTATGATTTTTGGGAACTAACCAATTAACCGAGTGCCTAGTGTGAGTTGCTATTTTTTGCATGTTTTTGGCTTTTCAAGAAAGCAGTACCAAACGAAGTCCAAATGCAAAGAATTTTTTTGATGATTTTTTTGGACAAAAATAAGACCTGGAAGCTTCACAGAGAGACCACATTCCACACGAGGTGGCGTCAAGCCAAGAGGACACACCTAGGGGGGGTAGTCGCACCCTAATGCCTTGGGACCACCTTCCAACGCGTGTTGACCTAACTCCGCTACTATAAATCCAAATATGTTGGGAAAACACCAGGGAGCCACCCAAAATACTTTTTTCGCCGCCGCAAGCTTCTGTACCATCGTGATTCCATCTAGAGCTCTGTTCCGGTGTCATTCTGGAGGTGGGATCTATCACGGAGGGCCTCTACATCAACCTTGCTACTCCCATGCTGATATGTGAGTAGTCTACCACAAACCTACGAGTTCGTAGTTAGTACCTAGAGGCCCAACCTTATATATATGTCCTTCAACGCAAATATCACCACGATTCCTGCAGTGATCTATCCTATGTAATCTACTTTGCGGTGTATTCGTTGGGAACCGATGAATTGTGGGTTTATGTTCAGATCATTCATGAAAACTATTTGAGTCATCTCTGAATTCTTATATGCATGATTATGATAGCTTCGTATTTCTCTCCTATTTATCGGTTTGGTTTGGCTAACTAGATTGATTTATCTTCTGTGGTAGTGGTGCTTTGTGATGGGTTCAATCTTGTTGTGCTCAATCCTAGTGGTAAAAAGGGGTCATGACACGTATTCTATTGCTGCCATTAAGGATAAAACAATGTGGTTTATTCATATTAGTGGACTTTATTTTATCTACATCATGTCACTTTGCCCCAAACATTACTTTGTTTTTACTTAATATTCTAGATGCATGCTGGATAGCACTCGATGAGTGAAGTAATAGCAGTAGATGCAGGAAGGAGTCAGATTACTTACTTATGGACGTGATGCCTATATGTGTGATTATTGTCATGAATAAGTATAACGTAACTATGCACTTTTCTATCAATTGCCCAACGATAATATATTTACCCACCATATGCTTTCTTCGAAAGAGAGGCCTCTAGCAAAAACTATGCCCTCGGGTCTTCGCAAATCATTACAAAAACACTAAAAATATTGTTGCAATTTTATTTCCATTATTTTATTTTATATTTATATTATCTATCTATCACTAGTTATTGCTTGCAAGTAACGACTTGAAGGGGATTGACAACCCTCTTACTCACGTTGGGTGCAAGTGTTTGCTATTTTGTAGTGTAGGTACTGAAGATGGGCATTTGCGTGGTCCTCCTATTGGTTAGATAACCTTAGTTCTCACTGAGGGAAATACTTGTCTCTATTGTGGTGCATCTCCTGTCCTCTTCGAAGAAAATTTCAACATAGTTTACAAGTAGCAGGAAGAATTACTCGCTCCGTTGCCGGGGAGTATCACCAAATTCCTATCAAGTACCTTCACACAAATTATCCTTCACTTGTTCTACTTTTCATTTGATTTTACCTTTGCTTCCTTAATTATATCAACAATAAAAAAATATTTGTCTTTACTAGTTTACATTCTTTGCTTGTTAAAATGCCTAGACCACGAGTTAACATTTCTCCTGATTTTAAGTACTTGTAGGATCGAAAGTATGTCTAGACGGTGGTGATTAGACTACTTGACAAGATAAAAATTCTTCATTTTCCCAATTTTAGTTGAGGGGAAGATTTGGCAGTTAAGGCAAGTCAAGTACACCCTACATATGCAGTTCTAAGAGTGTAGCAGCGGAATGTAAAACATGTAGGTGCAAAGTAAAGGAGTAAGGTAGGGAGATCAAACACATGAGGTTGACACAGTGATTTTTGGCATGGTTCCGATAGGTGGTGCTATCGTACGTCCATGTTAGTGGAGACCTCAACCCACGAAGGGTAACGGCTGCGAGAGTCCACGGAGGGCTCCACCCACGAAGGGACCACAAAGAAGCGGCCTTGTCTATTCCACCACGACTTCTGTCCACGGAAGAATAGCCTTACTCACGGTAGATCTTCACGAAGTAGGCGATCTCCTTGGCCTTACAAACATCTTGGTTCAACTCCACAACACGAAGTAGTAGGCTCCCAAGCGACACCTAACCAATCTAGGAGGCACCACCCTCCAAAAGTTAATAGATGGGGTAGAACTATGAACTCCTTGCTCTTGTGCTTCTAAAGATAGTCTTCTAAACACAAAATCACTCTCTCACGGAATAGACATGGGTATGAGAGATTGATTTGGTGGAAAGCAGTTTGGGGAGGCTGGAGATCAAGATTCAGATGATTTGAGTGGAATATCTTGGTCTCAACACATGAGTAGGTGGCTCTCTCTCATAAAATGGATATGGATATGAAGTGTGTAGTGTGAGTGCTTCTCCCACGAATGAGAGGTGGGTGAAGGGGTATATATGGGCAGCACACAAAATCCAACCGTTACACCAAAAGTGGAAAACTCGGTGACACCGAAGTGGGGAACTCGATGGTACCGACATGTACTAAAGGTATGAACTTTTAAATCTTGGTGAGACCGATATATGAAACTCGGTGGCACCGAAAAGTGACTAACGGTTAGATGAGAAAACTCGGTGACACCGATATTCAAACTCGTAAATTCCGATTTTGTGTATCGAGGCAACCGAAAGTTGGTCACCCAAACTCGGCAGCACCGATATGATTTTCAGTTGCACTGTTTTGGTGGAAGTGGCTAGGATTTCTATCTGAGGTCAAACTCGGTGGGTCCAAAATATGAAACTTGGTGGCACCGAATTTGAGTATGTGGAGTTGAACAGAATGGTTATGTGGGAAAAATAACTGAGTATTTTGGTGGCTAACTTTGAGCTCTTGAGCAACCAGTTCATTTTAATACCTCACCCCCTTTTTATAGTATTGGCTTTCCTATGGACTCAAATGTGATTTCTCACAAATAGAAAATGAAGAGTCTTCTAGCTTGAAGCTTGAGCTAATCCTAATCCTTTCTTGCATCAAGGGGCATCTCCACATAAGCCTTAGCCAAAGCATCTTTTGAACTTTTCTGAAATATACTTGGATAAACATATTAGTCCAATGATGCATATGTTGTGATCAATTATCAAAACCACCCTAGGGAGCAATTGTGCTTTCAATCTCGCCCTCTTTGGTAATTGATGACAACATATAGATCAAAGCTTCGATAAAAGATATAATCAATGATTAGCATCGATGCTTTGAGAAGTATGTGAAAAGCAAATAAAGTCATCCAAAAGATCAAAGTTTTTAAAACCAAATGAGAGCAAATAAATTCAAAAGCTCTCTCTCACTCGAAGCCCTGTGATCTATACATTTCTTGGGCAGCTGATGATGGAGTCGACAGAAGAGCGTCCACGAAGTCTTGTGCTAAGTCTCATGGCAACAAGCTTGAACAATTTTTACAAAGAGGGATCGGCGCATATGGTACCTTTTTGGAAGAGGTGCGACATATATGTTGGATTGTCCACGAAGTAGTCTTGCATCAACATCGCGTTCCCGAGATGGCGACTTCGAGGAATGTAAAGACAGCCGACGGTTGATCCTCGCCGCCTCTTTCGGTTCTCGTCTTCGTGCTCCTTCACGACAAGGGTCATCACCAAAGTCTAGTGGGAAAGGTGAGAAGCGTCGTCTCAACATCCGAGTCGTCCGAATAGGATGAATCATCGAGCAAAAACTTCTCGCACGGGCTCAATTCCATCTTCGGCGGTGGCTCCCCGGCCGCGGTGGATTGGTGGATCCGGGGGAGCCGGTGCAGCGGCTCGGGGCAAGAGGGCAAGGGTGCCCCGCGGCGCGATTCAGCCTGTAGATTTGGCCGGAATCGTCGGCGACGGACGGGCGGAACCAATGGCGGGGTAGCGACGGAAGGGGGTGGGGAAAGGGAGCGGGCTAAAATGTCCCTCCCGCCAACCACTTTCCTGGGATACATGGCACCGTAGAGGCGAGGCAGAAACTTGTGTTTTTGCGGGTTGGGGAGGGGATTTTGCTGCGCCCCTCAAAAAAATTTATGGGTCGAACGCGTTTGTGGGGTCTGATCGGGCAACATTTTCCATGCAGACCCGCATTTTAGCGGTTATTTTGTGGGTCGCGGCTTTATACGGGGTCTGCTAGAGATGCTCTAATACACCAAAGAGTCTAAGCCAAGGTCCCAAACCCCAACAATTGCAACATCCTGCTCTAGCCAACACAAGACCCCTCATTCCCTAGACTTCCCTAGCACAATTCCATGAGAACTGGGCTAGAATGCACAACGACAAAATGTGATTGTTCTCTTTCTCCACATCACAGAAAGGGCATCAGCCATCCCAGGGCCGTTGCGCTTGAGGACCTGATCATTCAATGACAATCGACCACGAATCAACTGCCAAAGGAAGATCTTAATGCACGGAGGCACTCAATCTTTCACTGATTCATGAGTTCATCCGTTCCATGTCGAGCCGCCAAAAGGCATAAGGACTTCATGGGAAATATTCATGAGGCCTCCAACTCCCACGTGATGGAGTCTGGCTCATCCAATAGAATGATTCCATCAATCTTGGTGCATAACCTCCTACTTTTCAAATTCCAGGGGCACGGAAGTCTAGGCATGTACGTAGATAGGTGATGATACTCTCTCCAGGTGTGTTGGGCACCTAAGAAAGAGCTCTTTTTTTAGACGGCGGTAGATTGAACGGGGAAAATAATCAATCAGAGAAACAAGCCTGTCAGGCTGGAAGTATCATAGGTAGTATCATGCTTGCCAACTAGGCAACTTTGATGAGGTGTTATAGAATTAAATGAAGAAAGAGAGGGTTGAGTATCATATTATGATATCATATCATATTCAATGATGTACTACTATATGTCATGTATGACAATAAATAAATTATCTTATGATACTATGCATTACGGATGTAGTATCATATACTAGTATCATATGGATGATACTAGTAGTATATGATACTCCCCATTACAACGAGCCTCACCGCGTCCTTTCTCCTTTCAAAACGGACCCAATACAGCAATAAATCCTTAATAATTACTTCATTGCTTTGCATGCATAATTAGCACCTAATTAGGTGCAATGTCCTCTGCATGCATTGACAGTTTTCTTCTCAAAGGGAATTAACTGTGATAGGAGAACGAGGCAGTAGGCTTCACGTATACATGGGGAACGAGAATAGTAACTGTTTAAGCGACTAAAATACTTGAAAAATCTGAATTTTCTTAGACGCCCTATACACCTGAACGTAGGAAGGACTATTTATCCGGACGTATGTAGTAGTGTGTGCAACTGTAATTTGCATAGAGATCAACGAGGGTGCAACTGTAGTTGGTCACAAAATAAACAAAAATCAGAAAGAATGTAAAACAACTCATGCACAACACCACCAATGAGAAAAAAAGAACTCACAAAAACCTAAATAAAAAATCTTCACAAATTTTCTTGTAAGATCAGACGGTTACATCACTAATTGAGATTTAACTAATTGGCAACCAATTAAGAAATAACTAATTTGATTTATTAAATAATTTTACAACCGTATGAAAAATCAAATATAACACATCATATGTATTTTTAATCCCAACTCTCATGCTATCAACCGAAACATTCGTCTTTCACAGAATGTAATCTTAGCAAAGTATATTGGTAGCAATCTTCTATTCTTAAATAGCTACTATCCACTAGCTATTTTTCCTAGACATGCAACTATGTGACAAAAGCAAGTCATGCATTTAAGTCATAAATTACATTATTTTTGCATTATCCTATACATGCAAGCACCACATCATTAATTCATGCATGTTACTCATAAGTTATTTTTTACATTAAATTTTTATTAAAAATATATGTGTTCGTCGCTTCCACCATCACTACAGATATTCTTTAACAATTTTTATGTGTTCTTTTAGCAAGGTTCCCGCAGCAACGTGCCGAGGCATCCTCTAGTTCCCACAACAATGTGGGATATCCTTTATTTTTGTTTAATTGTTAATTGCTTATTAAGTGATCTTCTACAGCTAGTAGTTAGGCGAAGTAACACCTCGAATACGATGGAATTTCTTTCAGGAAAAAGATAGTTCCTTCGTCTTCAAATAAATGTCGCTGATATACTACATCGACGAAGGGAATACAGATCAAACGTATTGATCACGTGTGTGTTCTGGGCGCCACTAATACTATCTTAGGTTCGGATTATGCATAAGATCATCGATCACCCAACACCAACCACTTTACATCATCAACGTCATGAATGATCAATACAACACTTCTTTTATCATACTGGAGTAGATCACAACAACAGTTGACTCCACTACAACGACAGAATCATCTTGCTAATACGGAGACCCCTAATACACGCGCGTAGTGGCTTCCACGCTTCCTCCATTGTTATTTACTCGAAGCAGCCATGCGATGCATGCGAGTCTCACCATAATGAAGCTAGAAAACTTTGGACTTGCGGTTTCGGATTTTTCTATCTTAATGCGCTACTCATTGAAGCCAGAAGAGGGAGAAGTGTATCAATTTCCTCTTCTATTTGAAAAGAAGAGTTCAGCAAAGCCCGTGGAGCGTGGACTGTTGATTTTGTTAGTTCATCCGATTCCATGTCCAGTCGCCCAAAGGCCATATAAGGACTTCATGGAAAATATTCATGAGGCCTCCAACGCCCACGTGATAGTCCGGCTCATCCGATAGAATGATGACACCAATGTTGGCTCACAACCTCCCATTCCACAAATTCCAGAGGCCCGGAGGTCTAGGCATACCTGTGATGTGCTTCCTTCGGTCTTCATCCATGGCGAAGGTGACGAGATGGTTGAGCATAGAATTTTTCCTTCGACCAACAATAGGCGATCATACTATTTACCCGCTCACATGTACTCCCTCCGTTTCTAAATATAAAACCTAGATTTCACTATAAACTACGTCCTTCGTTTCAAAATAAGTGACTCAAAAGTGATTCAATTTTGCACTAAAGTAATATAAAGTTAAATCATTTTTGAATCACTTATTTTGGAACGAAGGGAGTATATACACATATTTTAGAATGTGTTTTGTTTTGTATGTAGTCTATAATGATATCTCTAAAAGCTATTATATGTAGGAACTGATAGGGTAGTAGCGTGATTTGCACAGACATCAACGAGCATGCAACTGTAGTTGCGCACGAAATAAACAAAAATAAAAAAGAATGTAAAACAACTCATGCACAACACCACGAAAGAGAAAAAGGAACATAAAAACCTAAATGAAAAGAATTCACAAATCTCCATGTAAAATCAGATGGTTTCACCACTAATTGAGATTTAACTAATTGTTAATCAGTTGAGAAATAACTAATTTGATTTATTAATTTTTTACCACCGTACAAAAAATCAATATAATACATCATATGTACTTTTAATCTCAGCTCTCGTATTATCAATCGAAACATTCATGTTTCACACAACGTAATCTTATCAAAATATATTGGTAGCAATTTCCACAACAGCGTAGGATATCCTCTAGTTTTTTGTTTGGTTGTTAATTGCTTGCGTGAACTTCATATAGCTGGTAGTTAGGTGCAGTAACACCACGAATATGTTGGAATTTCTTTCAGAAAAAGACACTTCCTGCATCTTCAAATAAATATCGCTGATTTAGTACAAAGACGGAGGGAATACAAATTAAACCCATTGATCATGTGTATGTTCCGGGCTCCCCTAATATCTCCGTCCTGCTAGGGTTCCTCTCCCGACTCCCGTCCTCCTCTCACCGCCACCGGCCTCTGTAGGGCCTACCAGCTGCCGCCGACCGCCCGTCATCCTTGTTCCACCCTCCCTCCCTTTCGGATCCGCCCTTGTGCCGCCTCCCCGGGAGGTGGCCGGGGCGCCGCGTGCCCCCCTCTCCTTCGGCCGCCCCTTTCCCCCCTTTCCTCCCCGCCGTTGTCGACGAACGCCCCCGACGCATGCCTGGGTGGTGTTGGCGACGGCGGGACCTCCTGTTCCCATGCGTGCGGCTCCCCTGCCCGGGGCATGGGGCGGCGGCGGTGTTGGTCGGCTAGGCGGCGGCCCGACGACCCGGTGGTGGTGGTCGGTTGCACGCGTGGTGATGGCATGGCTCCTTGGCGGCGGGATGGCGTGGTGGCCCGGGATGGCCGGTGGCGCGTCCCCGACCCAGATCTAGGCCCTGCGGGCCCCATCTGGGTCCTAGCGGGTTGGCCTTCGGTGTGGCTTCATCGTCGTCTATGTGGTGAGGAGGAGGAACAACTTGTACGAGGGGCAGCGATGCCGACGGCGTGCCTGCTGCAGCGCGATGGCGGGAGCTTTACATGCATGGAGGGCCCGTCCGGGCCTGGTATGCTCCTGCTATTGTGTTTGGTTGGCTGTCGTCGTTGACGGTGGAGGTTGAGCCCTCCCGCATGCCGATGGTGATGTTCCCCCTAGTCCCGACTCCTATTCATCGTTGTGCAGGCCTCACTTCGCAGTGCCGTGGTGAGACGACGTGGAGGCTTCAAGACCGCGTTGGCGAAGGATGGTGGTCAGTTTGATGCCAGGCTCTCGCGCATCTAAGGTGAACGCTGGGATCGGGGGAAACCCTGTCGGCCTGGCCCACACCGAAGCGATGGTGCTTGTGGGTGTCGTCGGACCTTCCTCAAGGGCGTCAGGAGTCACCCTTCTTCTCGCCTCGTTGTGTACCGAGGGATACCCTTGACAGCAGCGTCGTCATCGTCGCTTTCGTTCTTGGAGCTGGTGATTGGTACCTGCGCTTGAGAGCCTTGGAGTTTGGTGGGTGATCTTTGATGGACGCACTGGTTGCGAAGCTTCTTGGTTTCTATCGATTCGTCCTTGTCGGCATTTATTTATTTTACATATAGTCGTTTAATAAAATCTTCAAAAAAGATTTATATTTAGAAACGGAAAGAGTAGAACTGACACGGCGGCCGCCTTTCCCTCCAAGGTATACACTACTCACTGAAGCCAGAAGAGCGAGAAGTGTATCAATTTCCTCTTCCATTTGTAATTTGTAAACAAGAGCCGAGTAAATCCCGTGGAGCGTGGGCTGTCGATTTTCCTGCCATATGTCATTTTCTCCGGCACATTTCCCCGACTAATCTTCGGGTACTTAAGCCCCAGGCCAGTAGTAGTACTTCAGTCAGTTTTGTAAATTACTATCGCCGTGCTTCCGGGGTCCGACCTGTCGCGCATATATTGCTGCTCGCCCCCGTTGCTTCCTCGGCCGGGCTCCCGTTCCGACGCGTCGCGGCCGCCTTTCCCCAGAGATCCCTCGAGTCGAGCCCGCGCGTGCGGGCGGGGCGGGCATTGGGCCACCTCGTGAGGCCGCGTGTGCGTTCGCTGGCACTGATCGGCGGCGGGATGAGGGGCGGCGCCTCGGCGGGCCAGCCGCGATGGGGCTCGGCGGGGACGACGCCGCGGTCGCTGAGCACGGGCTCCTCGCCGCGCGGCTCCGAGCCGTGCTCCGAGGACGGGGAGGAGCTGGTGGAGGTGACGCTCGACCTGCAGGACGACGACACCATTGTGCTGCGCAGCGTCGAGCCGGCCGCCGCGTCGGCGTCGGGCCCCGGGGCGCCGAGGCCGCCGGCGGACGGCGCGTCGTCGTCGTCGACGTCGTCGCGGTCGCCGTCGATGCGCCGGACCTCGTCGTACCGGCTGCTGCAGCTGTCGCAGGAGCTCATGGCCGGCGCGCGGCACCTGTCCCACGACCTCACCAAGCGGTTCAGCCGCAGCCACAGCCACAGCCGCGACGACGCCCACCACCACCAGCACCAGCCGCCGTCCGGCATCGAGTCGGCGCTCGCCGCCCGCGCCGCGCGCCGGCAGCGCGCGCAGCTCGACCGCACGCGCTCCGGCGCGCACCGGGCGCTCCGCGGCCTCCGGTTCATCAGCAGCAACAAGGCCAGCAACGCGTGGAGGGAGGTGCAGGCCAACTTCGACCGCCTCGCCCGCGACGGCCACCTCTCCCGCTCCGACTTCGCGGAATGCATAGGTAGGTACCAGTACCCCATGCATCCCGCCCGCCTCTCCGTTCACAGTTGAAACCACTCACCGGCGAGGCGCAGGGATGACGGAGTCCAAGGAGTTCGCGCTGGAGCTGTTCGACACGCTGAGCCGGCGGCGGCAGATGAAGCTGGACACCATCAGCAAGGAGGAGCTGCGGGAAATATGGCAGCAGATCACCGACAACAGCTTCGACTCCCGCCTCCAAATATTCTTCGACATGTAATTAATCCACCATCGTCAACTCCGTAATTCCATATTACTACTACTCCTGACAACATTTTTTGCTTGCTTTGAATCAATCAGGGTGGATAAGAACGCGGACGGACGGATCGGGGAGGCGGAGGTGAAAGAGGTGAGCAAACACTCCATGCCCGTGCTCTCCTTTCCCCTTTGTTTTCAAGCATTGCTATTTGAGGATACAAAATCCGATTATTTGGGGTTTGGTTTGACCTGACGACGGCTCAAATATTTGGCCGACGAGACGACCGAGCTGTCCATATCAAAATCTGTCGAGTGTTTCGCCGAATAAGCGCCCTCCGTACCATGGACGGCACTCCCCAGCGAGCAGCACTCGTTACTATGTGCTTCCATAGGACTAAGGACAATTCTCAATTAAGCAGCACCGTAATCCGACATGCAAGGATGGGTTGCTCTTAATTAGATTAGACCAGAGGAGAAAGAACCTGGGGGAAGCACCCTACTGGTACGTAAGAAGCTGTGGGGCATCCATCTAATCGGAGTCGGTGAGCTAAACCAAAACACCTCCGCTTCTCACCAACTCGGCAAATTCCCATCCCACCTGCCAGTGCTCGCGACACTCGTTTCATTCAGGAAAAAAGCCCGGGCAGCTTTCTTCTAGAAGGCTTTGCGAGTGAGGGTGAGAGGGCATTTGGCCGGCCGGGCAGAGTAGGTGAGGGGCATTTCCGTGATGTTTTCTGATCCGCTCGACTCAAAGGCGGAAAGGCGTGGTGGTTCACGTAGGTTGTTTGGACTGGGGCGGCGTCATCAGCTTTCCGTTGGTTTTGGAAGGGAAAATGTGTATGTACACCATGCGATGTTGCAACTCATCTTTGTGTTTGGCAGATCATCATGCTGAGCGCGTCCGCCAATAAGCTGTCGAGGCTCAAGGAGCAAGCGGAGGAGTACGCCGCCTTGATCATGGAGGAGCTTGACCCCGAAGAGCTGGGATACATCGAGGTAAGCTCCATCCATCCATCCATGGCTGCTTTAATATTTTGCGCCTGCGTGCCACACCTGCCAGCGACCACTCCTGCGATGACAGCAGGATTAATGATGACAGCAGGAGTAGTAGTACGTACAATTCTAATGTTTTTGACTGCTGGTGCTACTCGTTTAGCGCGTGGGGATGCGTGCATCTTGTTAAACAATGAGATCGCGCTCTACAATTATGGTCTACTACAGTACTACAGTATTTGCGTAGGTAAACCTTATTTGTTTGCTTCAGCCCAGTACCCAGAACCAGAAGACCCGCTACATTTTAGGAGCAGTTGACCTGGGTTGCCTGCCTCGGCAAGCCAGTGGAGTTGCGCCGGCAGCGGTATACAATAAGATACTAGAGCCGTACCAATGTCATCATTTTTATTTCATCTCACGCATTTGCTGGGTACGGTGGTGATGGGTGCACCTCAACCTGCGAAATACTAAACAGCAGCAGCAGCAGCATGATTTTTGTGGTAAAAAATTTACTCGTCACATTGAAGGGCCCCAACCACCTGCGGCCAAATGCACCATTGAAGTCGATGGACTGAATGAAGCTGGATATGGTGGCATCCCATGGCCACTTCTTCCCCCATCATCATTTATATCGAGGTTGGTGCGCGGCTGTGGACCAGCTAGCTAGCATCAATTCCTGTTTTGCCTCGCTCTCCTGCCTGCCTAGTTCAGTGCCACCACTTCCGTTACCTTACCACCGAAACGTTCGATCATGGCTCCCACGATTCATCAGTCGTGCATTGTTCAAGTCGCAAGGTTATCCCTTCCGACCTGGTCTAAGCAATCATTAGGCAGGGTGAAGGTTGACCCACAGGAACAACGTAGACTGGCTGTAGAGTAATTTGTCTTCTACTGTACCTTTGTTTTCCGTTTCTGAAGTCTGAACTTTTGCGCTGAAAAACTTATGCCTGGTCACTGTAAGTAACACCAATGTAAGTATTATTTCGTGCACAGGCTTTTTCTTTTACAAACTAATGGCATTTACTGTCACTTGACTTTGATTCAGTGGTTGTAATTTGACTGGCTTCTGAAAAGTACACTGCCTGTTCTGTGTTGTTTATACCAGCTTTGGCAACTGGAGACGCTTCTGCTGCAGAAAGACACGTACGTGAACTACAGCCAGGCCTTAAGCTACACGAGCCAGGCACTGAGCCAAAACTTGGCACTAAGGAAGAGGGGCTCCATCCGCAAGATAGGCAACTCCTTGATCTACTATTTGGAGGACAACTGGAAGCGCTTGTGGGTGCTCGCGTTGTGGATTGGAATAATGGCTGGACTCTTCACCTGGAAGTTCATCCAGTACCGTGAGCGCTACGTCTTCAGTGTGATGGGCTACTGCGTGACAACCGCAAAAGGCGCCGCCGAAACCTTGAAGCTGAATATGGCGATCATCCTCCTGCCAGTGTGCCGCAACACCATTACTTGGCTGCGGAATACAAGGGCGGCACGTGTATTGCCATTTGATGACAATATCAACTTCCACAAGGTTAGACACGACGCATCATTTTCCTCTCTTCTGAAGTTAGATCAGACTTTCATAGTGCAATCATCTTATAAGTTGACTTCATGGATTTAAAGGCCCTCGCAGATGTGAATGTGTGTAGCTCCTACAGCATAAAGTCACTTATAGGGAACAAAATGAAGTTTAAGTGTCAACTCAGAACCTTTTATTTTACATGAAATTCACAGCTAATAACGAGAACATTTTTTGTTGTTGTAATGGCAGACTATTGCAGCAGCAATTGTGGTTGGTGTTATTCTCCATGCAGGGAATCACCTTGTATGTGATTTTCCACGACTTATACGTTCATCGGAAGAAACGTATGCTCCTTTGGGAATTTATTTCGGAGAAACAAAACCAACATATCTTGCATTGATCAAAGGAGTGGAGGGCATCACCGGGATAATCATGGTTGTGTGCATGATAATTGCTTTTACTTTAGCAACTCGGTGGTTCCGGCGGAGCCTCGTAAAGCTTCCAAAACCATTCGACAAACTGACTGGCTTCAATGCTTTCTGGTACTCCCACCATTTGTTTGCCATTGTGTACGTGGCTCTCATAGTTCATGGCCAGTGTGTGTACCTTATTCGTGTCTGGTACAGAAAATCGGTGAGAATTTATTTATTTGTCTTCCATTATTTTACTTGAAATGAGTTGGATTCCTACGGTTCTTATATTTTTCTTTGGATGCAGACATGGATGTATCTTGCAGTGCCCGTGTGCTTGTATCTAGGGGAGAGGATTCTAAGGTTCTTCAGGTCTGGCAGTTATGCTGTCCGGCTCCTGAAGGTCAGTCCAAATACATCAGAAACTTGAGCATTGATTCTTTATGACCTGTACTAATCTAGTCGCATTTATCTGCAGGTGGCCATTTATCCTGGCAATGTTTTGACGCTGCAAATGACCAAACCTGCCACCTTCCGTTATAAGAGCGGGCAATATATGTTTGTACAGTGTCCAGCAGTGTCGCCCTTTGAATGGTATATTATTACTGTACACTTGTGGCCCTCAATCATTGCTGAATTATGTGTGCTAGTTTCAACTTTTAGGATAGATAACACATAATTTATTGTACATTTCATTCATGTCTGCAGAAGGCAGACTGCTCATTACATTAAACTTTGAGAACACTTCATCTCTTTCAGGCATCCCTTCTCAATTACTTCAGCACCTGGGGATGAATATCTCAGCATTCATGTTCGGCAACTTGGTGACTGGACACGAGAGCTCAAGAGAGTATTTTCCGCGGCTTGTGAGCCCCCAGTGAGTGGAAAAAGTGGCCTTCTTAGAGCAGACGAGACAACTAAGAAAACGTATGAACACCCCTATATTTCAGCGGTTTACCTTTGTGCTCTGTTGACACTTCACAATTTATAATACTGTCTTTTGGTCATGCAGCTTGCCCAAGCTTCTGATCGATGGCCCTTATGGTTCTCCTGCTCAGGATTACGGCAAGTATGATGTTTTACTACTTGTTGGATTAGGAATTGGCGCAACACCCTTTATCAGCATTTTGAAAGATCTCCTCAACAACATCATTAAGATGGAGGAAGAGGAGGTTCGTTATATTCTCCGTATCATCAGTTAGTCATCATCATAGTCTCAGAAGTGAAATAAAACATCATTCGCATCTTCTTTCCATGGTTTATTTTTCCACTCACAAGCATAATTGCAGGATACTTCTACGGACCTTTATCCACCAGTTGGTCGGAATAAGCCACATGTTGATCTGGGTACTCTTATGAGGGTTACCACAAGACCAAAGAAGGTTTTAAAGACTACAAATGCTTATTTTTATTGGGTGACACGTGAGCAAGGCTCTTTTGATTGGTTCAAAGGAGTCATGAATGAGATTGCCGAGATGGATCAAAGGGTAAATACATCAAGTGACTATTAATTTTGTTTGCAGTCCTCAGAAATTCATTTTGATATCTTCAGAAATTCAGAACAGGTTTCCCTTGTGAAGTTTTACCTAAACTTACCTCTGATCTATGTAGAATATCATTGAGATGCACAACTATCTCACAAGCGTTTACGAGGAAGGGGATGCTCGGTCAGCGCTCATCACTATGCTTCAAGCTCTTAACCATGCCAAGAATGGTGTTGACGTTGTCTCCGGAACTAAAGTAAGCAGTGATATAAGGCTATTAACATCTTCTCTCAGTCTGTAAAGTGAATGCATTGAAATATTAAGCCGTTTCTCCCTATTTATTGGCATATTTTTCTTAAAGAGGCACACACTTACCTTGTACTGCTACTACTTGCATTTGATTCCGAGTTAACCTATTTTGCAGGTTCGGACACATTTTGCAAGACCAAACTGGAAAAAGGTCCTAGCCAAAATTGCCTCCAAGCACCCGTATGCCAAGATAGGTTAGTAATACGTGTATTGCAGCCTGATCAAACGTGATTTGATTTGGTGAAGTCATGGACTCTTTCCTTTCTATGATTTGGGTTGAGTAAGTATTGGTAATACCAAATCCTAGCTAGATGAGCAAAGTCCATAATTTATTTATGTTGCATACAGGTGTCTTCTACTGCGGAGCTCCGGTCCTGGCACAAGAACTTGCGAAACTTTGCCACGAGTTCAATGGGAAATGCACCACAAAATTCGAGTTCCACAAGGAGTATTTCTGAATTCCAAGTAGATGCCACTATGCTACCTGTACAGCATTTTTGTCCTGGTATATTCTTTATAAAGGACAGGAGAAGCCAAGGTGAAGAATCAACCATGGCCATCGCCCTAGCTAGACTTCTTGCTGGACAGGACAGCACTCCAAAATCCCAAGTGAGCAATAGCGCCAGCATGCAGGGAGGATTGCGCGTAATCATGTAGTAGAACCACATGTGGCGTCCATGATGGCTTTTACAACATGGACCTGCGTCCCTACAGGTAGGCCTCGAATGTACAGAGACCACCTGAATTAAGAAGACCTTGAGCTTCTCCTGAATATAGTTTGGGAGTATAGGATGATATATACTGTAGGACGTAGGAAGGGAACCACGTACGAGCCACAAGGCCAGTTAACTGTATATTTTTATTATTATGCAGCTGAGTGTCTGACCAAGGCAAAAAAGTACGACGTTTGTGTCCGTATTTACATACGAAAAAGAAAAGAAAGAAAAGTGAAAGAAGGAAAAGGTACATTCGATTTGAGTGTTTGTAACTTGTAAGTATGCAGTGCAAGGTATTGCTTGCTGTGAGATGTGACAGTGATGATGAAGGGAAAAACCAAGTCATTTATTGCTTGCTGTATGTAATGCTCGTGTTGGAATCTGGAACCGCCATGATTCGCTCACCTGAACGATGAACCATCTGCGAAGCGAATCGTACTTTTGTTTCCAGAGTCGGGAGCCCAGAACCTGTGAGGAAGAAGGGCGCGCGCGGTGGCGCACATCTCCGGTGCTCCGTCCGGCACGACGGCTGGGCGGGGCGGGGCGGGGCGCGGTGAGGGCCGCGTCGGCTCCTCGCGGGAGGGGCGCGGCTTTATCTCGTCAGCCGAGAAAAGCTTGCGTCTCGCAGTTGTGCGAGCATATAGGACGGCCCAGTGCAAGGGAGGCCACTACCTCGTTTTTCTTTTTCTTCACGTTTTTATTTCATTTTTTATATTTCAAATTTTACTCTTTTTTTTAAACTTCCTAATATTATAAAGATCGGTGCTGCTAAATCTCAGTCGACTGAGACTTTGGGAAGTCTCAGTCGAGTCCCCTAACCGTTGGATTTTTTGTTGCTTTGTGATCAGTGTGTGCTGTTTTGTTGCATGAGAAACCGGCCCATGTAGGAGGCAGCTGGCCTGTTTTTGTATTTTTGTCTTATACGTATCGGAGGTGCATGGGAAGTTACATGTGATGGGCTTGCCGCAAATTAGAATAGGACGTTCTATTTCCTGTTTGTTTGTTTTTGTCGGTCTACAAGTTTTACGGTAGCATGTTTTTTGTCACGAGATACACGCTGATTATGTTTATTTCTCCTTTTTAGCAAGAAATTGTTATGTTAATTTCAATGGTATGTATGCATATTATATGCAGTATATTTCTATTTTTTGTAAATTTTTCCTTCATAAACTTTCCTTTTTATTTTCATTTTAATATCGTTTAACATGGTATTTTTATAATAGAGGATTTTATATTTAATTATTTTTTTTCACCCGACTGCAATACACCTTTGTTTTTTCCGGTGGGCGGTGGAAGAGGGGGGCAGTTGCATGTCTCACATAGGGCATGCAACTATAAGTATCGTTCTCGACTATAACTAACCATTGTTTTGTCGGAGGGCGGCAGGAGAGTGTGGGTGGGGGTAGTTGCATGTGTGACACTAGGCATGCAACTGCAAATGTCGCCCTCGATCGCAATTGCATGTGTACCAAGATGATTGGAATTGACCTTCATTTTGTCGGTGGGTAGCGGGTAGGGGGGTCAGTTTCATGTCTGACAGTAGGCATGCAACTGCAAGTGTCGCCCTCGACTGCAATTGCATGTCTACCCAGATGATTGCAACTGGCCTTTTGTTTTCTCGGAGGACGACGAGAGAGGGAGTTAGTTGCATGTATCATACTAGGTATGCGACTGCAAGGGTCACCTCCTACTGCAATTGCATGTCTACCCATCCAACTGCAACTGGCCTTTATTTCTTCGAAGACCGACAAGAGAGGGGCAATTGCATGTCTAACAATACACTTGCAACTGCACGTGTTAACCCTTAATTGCAATTGCATGTCTACTCAAACGACTGCAACTAACCTTTGTTTGTTGGAGAGCGGCGACAGGAGAAGGGGAGTTGCATGTCTGACACTAGACATGCAACAACAAGTATTGTCCTTGATTGCAACTGCGTGTCCACCCTTCCGACTGCAACTGACCTTTTGTTATGTTGGAGGGTGGCAGGAGAGGGAGGGGGTTAGTGGCATGTCTGACACTAGGCACACATCTGTAGTATCACCACCCAACTGCAATTGCATGTCTACCTACCCGACTGGCCTTTAGTTTCTAACCTTTTGACTTGCAACTCCAAGCCCGCAACAAGCACACAAGTGGTGCGGTCTGATTTTTATTTTTGTTTTAACATTTGTTTCTTACTAAATGACTAAAATCCATTTCATCATATTTGAATTAGAGTATCTATCATTTCTCCCTTTGTCATTTTATTTTATTGCATGTCCTTTTATCTACCACTTTTTCTGGTCTATAGAAGATAAAAACCATCATTTACCTCTTTCTCATTTTGTTTTTTAGCTCTAGGGGTCTATACTTCTAGTTATTTGGGGTTTTCTTAGCTTGTGTGCCTAATGGTGTGTAATATTGTAACGTGTCCATTTCTCTTTCTTTATTGGTTATGTGGACGGGCATTTTCCTTTTCCAACCTGTTTTTTTTCTTTTCTTGTCATTTTTTGTTCCCCATAAATATTCCTTCCAAAAAAAAAGAGCAAGAAACAACACAAGCCAGCCCAGATCAGTTAAGCTCACAAAAAAAACAGACAGAAGACAGCCGAGCCCACAAACTAGCCCAACAAGCTAACAACATAAAGCCAGCGACAGAACAACCAATTAAAACAGGCAGATCACATGTAGATGACGTACTGTTTAAAAAAAAGTGGATGATGTCATTCGACTGAGACATAGCAAAGTCTTAGTCGACTGAGTTCTAGACGGTCCCTATAAAGATACATATCAAAAATATATTTCTTACAGAATCTTTTGAAAAATATTAATCATGCATTTGAAAAAATGCTAAATTTCTATAGAAAAAATGACGACCATTAATATGAAAAATACTCAATGTATGCGAGAAAAGTTGATCATGTATTTAGAAAAATATTAATCAAGATTTTGAAAAGAATGTTGACCATGATTACAAAAATTATTAAACTTGTATTTGGAATATGATAAATGTGTACAGAATAAATGTTGACCATGTACTCCCTCTGTTCCTAAATATTTGTAGCTGGAGAAAACTAGTCTAGTTCTTCCCAACAACAAGTATTTAGGTATAGTGAGAGTACTAAATAATGTAAAATTACATTTAAAAATGATAAATCTATACAAAAGAATGACGACCTTAGAAAATTTTAAAGTTGTATTTGAAAACTATCAAATGTTTATAGAAAAAATGTCAATCGTCTATTTAAAAAATGTTGACCTTGTATTTGAAAAATGCTAAACTTTATTTGAAAAATATTAAATGTGTATAGAAAAAATGTTAACCGTGTATTCAATAGATGTTAAACTTATATTTGAAAAATACTAAATATGTATATAAATTATTGACCATGTATTAAAAAACATAAAATTCTATTTGAAAAAAGATAAATGCGTATAAAAAATGATTATATGTTGAAAATATTTGAACTTGTTCTTTAAAAAATTTAAATGTCTATAAATGCTTTTGGCAATGTATTAAAAAATATAGTATTTAAAAAATATTAATCATGCATTTATACTAAAAATATATCCTTTATGTAATGTTACAACATGTGTTAAGTTTATATAGAAAACATGTTAACCATTAATATGAAAAATGTACACCAAAAAATATCATTGTGTCCAAATAGTTGATCATGTATTTAGAAAAATGTTAGTCAAACATTTAAAAAATTTAAATATGTGTTGAAATATATTAGATATATATCAAAAACGTGTATAAAAACTGAGAGAAGAAAAAAATGAAGATAAATGAGAAACAAACAAAAAGTCTGATGTAAAATGAAGAAAAAATAAATAATAAGCAACTTAGTGAAAACCGAGAAAGAAATAAAGAAAACTGAAGAAAAACAACAAAAAAAGGAAGAAACGAAAAAACTATGAAAGAAGAGAAAAGTCATAAAAAACCAAAAAACCGTTTCCTTTTGCGTCAAGTGGGTGACCCCCTACTAGCTAACACGAAGTGAATGCAGGTGCAGTGGCTAGTAACGCAGTGAATCTTCCAAAAGATCTGGGTTTGATGCCTTGTGTGCTCCCCTTTCGTTTTCTAATATCCTTTGACATGCGTGAATGGGTTGGCCCGATTACTGTAGATGCTTTAGCGAGAGATCCTACTGTCTCGTTATGAGTGAGATATATACTTTGCAATGTGGAAGCTATATGGGGACCTCCTATATGGCGCAACAGGCGCCCGTTTGCCTTCCTGACGCCTGCAGCGCCCCTCCTTGGGCCGGCCAATCAAAGACCTCGGTACCCCTGCAGGTCCTGAAAAAGGTTATTGATTTTTGAAAAATAAAGTACACCGAAGTTGCAAAAGAAATTCTTTAAATAGGAAAAATATTGATAGATTTTAAATATAATGATACTTGAATTTGGAAAATGTTTATCAAGTTTGAAAAAAAATCATTAATTTCTATCAAAAGTTCAATGACTTTCAAAATCGTTCATCAAATTTGAAAAAACATTAATCAGTGTTCAAAAAGTTCAACGAAATATAAAAACAGTTCATTGAATTTAAAAAAAATCAAAAAATTTAGAAAAAATAACAGAATTAAAAAAGAGTTCATTAATTTTGAAAATAAGTTCATCAAATTTGAATAAAGTTCATCAAATTTAAAAAATGTTCACTGAAATAAAAAAAAAAATTCACAAATTTGGAAATAAAATTCATCCAATTTTAAAAAAGTTCATCAAATTTTTGAAAAAGTTCCTCAAATATGAAAAATGTTCATCAAATTTTAAAAACAGTTCATCGAATTTATAAAAATCATTGAATTTGAGAAAAAAGTTCACCAAATTTTTAAAAAGCTTTCATTCATTCAAAAAAGTTCATCAATTTTGACAAAAAGTTTGGTGAATTTGAAAAAAAATTCACCAATTTCAGAAAAAAGTTCACGAACTATTAAAAAATCATCGAGCCATGAAAAAAAAGAAAAAACAGAAACAAAAAAAGAGAAGCAAAAAAAACAGAAAAAAAGAGAAGCAAAAAACGAAAACCAAGGATGGAAATAATAAAAAGCCAAAATAAAATTAGTGATCAAGTTGGATGTGGTGTCGCGGTGGTTACGGCCCGCTCACGCGAGCTGGAGATCTGTAGTTCGAATGCCCGTTGTGCCCTAGTCTTTTTTATATTCAAAACACAAGAAAAAAAATGCTTAGATAAACCGGCCCAGCGCGGATCGCTGTAGGCGCCTGTAACAGGCTCCTGTGGCGCTAAATAGGATTGGCCAGCTATATGTATATCTTGCATGACCAACTGATCAAGGAGTACAACTTCGGAGCCCCCATAAGGATCACTTGGGTGGGCTGGGAGCGCACCACTTGGGCACTTGGTTCGCCCTCATCCGCTGTCACGTGTTGTGTTGTGGGTGTTTTTTTGTTTTCTTTTTTATACGTGTTTTTTGGCTTTTTCAGCTTTTCGGCTTTCCCCTTTTTCTTTAGGATTTGGACAAAAATATTTTTCCTTCAAAAAAATGGTTTTCTTTTTTCTTTTCTGCGAGAGGCACATATTTACTTCCCATAGAGGCACAAATTTACTTTTTATGGACGTACAAATTTGCTTCCACGGGAGGTACGATCGTGCCTTTCGAAAAATTAAAAAAAATCCACGAGAGTTACAGATCTACTTCTTGCAGAGGCATGGATTATCTTTTGGAAGAGACACGACCGTACCTCTCGAAAAAGGAAAAAACACACACACAAAAATCCTTCGACGAGGGACACAAATTTACTTTTCGTGAAGACAAAGATTTGCTTCCGCGATAGGACAGTCTTTTTCTTATTCAAAACACAAGGAGCTCTCCTCCGACGAGGACAATGACTGAGGGCACTGCGCATCTACTACTGCACGAGCTTGACTCGGTGCTGCAGCGCAACATTTCGTCCCGCAAAACCCCACTTCGTCGAACTGTAAAACGTGTTTTCAGGTCGTAATTATACAGGGTCTGCTAGAGATGTTCTAAGGATATCCCCTAGATGGAATTTGTTTCTATGACAACAACATTGACCTTGGATGCACTCCACTCATAAAATTATACATCTTTGTACTTATTAATTTGAATCTTTTGTTTGAGAGTTGTTTTGCCGATATTTTTTGTCTATACTTATATAATTGAACCTCTGCATTTTTTAGTTCGTAAGTAAATGGAAAATATTTTTATTTTTAAAATAAAAAAAATGTTGGGATTAAATTATTTTTTGCTAGAACCACATAATGGCGAGCACAATCCACACTTGTTGATTTTCTCTTATTTGTGAGCCTTGCATTATGTTGAGTTTTTTAATCTTCAAGCTTCCCATCACATAACTCTTAAGCCTTAGAGATAGCTGTGTGCATCATATAATGCAAGTCAGGGGGTTTGACATCCTTCTAGAAAAAAGGTGATAGTAGTAGACAATTTTTCTCAGCATTAGACTTCTTACAATATTCGGATGTGTATATTTTTAGATGGAAGTAGAGGTGGTACCTTTCTGGTGTTTTTATTTGTTTTCTTTGCTTTCACCATGTCCATAAATCTATGTCTCATGTTCTTTATCTCTCCCTAATAATAAATCAAATACGGTTTCTGGTCGTCCGTCGCAATGCAAACAATCTTGGACTGGGCCGGCCCATGTAAAAACCTCCTATATTACGCTCTGCACGCTGGGAGAATATCCAGAACACCATATGGGCCGGCCCATGCACAGACGTCTGCTTTTAGTTCCATTTATTTATTTATTTTCAATTCCGTTTTATTTTTTTATTTTAAGTAATTTAGAACTTCAAATAATCTTTAATATTTTAATAAACTGAAAATTATAAATCAACATATTTAAAAAATTAATATGTTTGTGACTTCAAAACTGCTCGGAGTTTTGTGAAAAATGCTCGCACATACAATAAAATATTTGCAATTCTAGAAAAATGTTTGTACAATAAGAAAAGTCCATGATCTCAAATACAATTCCATGTATTAGAATTATTAAAGTCATTTAACAAAATGCTTTCTAATTCAACATATGTTAATGCATTTAAAAAATGTCCTAAAATTTTAAAAATAGCTAATGCCTGTTTTGATAGTTTCTTTTTTTATTTAAAATTTTCAGTTCCATTTTTGTTTATTTATAATTTAAATACTTTAGAATTACAAAAACTTTTGCATATTAAAAAATAAGAATTTTGAATTAAAATGCTGACGAATTTTTATTTTGAATTTAAAATAGGGTTCAAAAAAAGCGCTGGATTTTTAATTTTTTTTGCAAATTCCAAAACAATGTTCATGCAATTAATAAATATATTACTGATTTATAAAAATGTTTGTTTATTCAGAAAAACTTCATGTGTTTCAAAAAATGTTTGTGAATTTAAATTAAAATCGTCCAACATCAAAAATTATGTTCGTCTTTTCTTGAATTGGTCGCCAATTCAAAAGAAAATATTTAAACCCATTCGAAATATAAAAAATATTCACGAACTTTATTAAATGTTTGTACATTGTAAAAAATGTTCTTGATTTTAAAATTGTTCCCATATTTGTAAAATTGTTCACGATAGATCTAATGTATGTAGTTAAACATTAATGCTTCTAAGTCTTTGTGACAATATATCTGTGTGAATTTGAAGAATTAACTGTTGGATGGATCGGATTATTATTGTATGTTTTCTAAAAAAAATCTTGAAATTTAGAATAAATCTTTGAGTTACCAAGATTTTTGACAACCATGATATATATTTTTTGAAAATGTAAAGATTGTTTCAACTTGTGAATAAATTTAGAAATAGAAACATTTTTTGCATTTGTGCACAAAATTTCTAAATCAAGCGATGATATGTGAACATAATGTGGTCACCATCATTGGAGATTATGTTTTTTTTCTTCCGTGGCAACGCACGGGTCATTTTGCTAGTGGTAAAAAATGGGATTGCAACATAGGAAGGAAAGGTAGCTATTGGAATATAAGAGGGAAGTGTTGAGAGCCTTCCATTTTGACCCGAGAATACCTATTTCTAGTTTCTAAATGGACGATCTCGACTTTGATCCTTTATCCCCTAAAAATTAATTTCATATTTTTCCTTTTTTATAAAAAATACAATACAAACGCAAACATTCACAAACACACACAAACACTCACCCATAAGAATGCAAATAAGCACACCCCGCTCCTGTGAGCATTTGTGCGCCTGAGCTGACAAATCTTTAGATTTATGAAGTAACCAAAAATGCCTTCCATGTCACACCTTCTAATCGCCGGAAACAACGTCTCCCACTAAACAAATATCACCGTAAAAGTCAAGAAACAAAAATAAAAATGCAGGTACTAAGTCTAGGGTTTGACGGGGGTGGGGGACCGGTTCCACTGCAAGGAAGATAATTATATGAGGAACGCTTAGTTCTATTGTTTCACATACTTTTTAAAATCATGTCCAACTTTAGTGTAAAGTTGCACAATATTTTCTGTGCAACTCGGGATGTGCAGCTTTAGTTAATCGAGATAATGATTTGTAAATGTTTCATAAATAGCATATATCGGTAAATTTAGAACAACAGTTTAATGCTCGAAAGAAATAAGAGTGTAAATGTTCTTTTAACAAAATAATCATTAGTTTAGAGAAGTTTCAAAAATATATGTCTCACGTGATAAATAAATTAATAGGCTATATTAGCATAGCTAGTATAGATGCTTAGGTTTTTTGTCACAAGACTGCACACCAAATTCTAGTAGGAGTACTAGACTTAGCACGAATAATAGCATACTTCTTTGATTAACTTCAGTCATTTCGGCACTATTCCTGGTATGTGTGTGTCCGTTGGGTACAAGGTGCTTGTGTCGACTTCTTTCAATATTAACATCTACTGGCTCAGTCTGTGAAATAAAAAACGAGCAGTTCAGGTTCTATCTACACCCTTCGTTTTTAAATATAAGTTTTTTAAGAGTTTCTATTAAAAAACAATATGCGGATGTATATAGACATACATTAAACTGTAGATTCACTCATTTTGCTCTCTATGTAGTTTTATAGTGGAATATCTAAAAAGACTTATATTTAGAAACGGAGGGAGTATCGGGCAGTGAGATGCCATGCATTTCACTTGGGGATGTGTGGATACGCAATCAGATATGATTATTCCACTCATTTTGCTTTTAACACGTGCTATTTCCTTTTTTCTGCCCCAAATTACTAATTGATAGCTGAAATTTATTACACTTAACATATTTTATTATTTTAGGTCAGGATCATCCACCAGTAGTTTTAATTTGATTCCACACTCCGTAACATTTTTAACTTTTAAACCAATGATCCATTTTTAATCCGTTTGCAGATTTGGGTTCATGATACTTAAATCTTTAAAACAAGATCAATTTTGGACAAGATTTGAACAAGTTCAAATTTAAATGTTGATAGAATAATGAAACTTATAAGATACTCCATCCATCCACATATATAGGACCTAATAGGTAGCCTTTGATGAATGATAAAATTATTAACATATGAGATGTATGATATAAAAATTATATCATCACAAATTCCTTTCACATACGAATTTGAGGGTATGATTTGTGTGACATGCATCTCATACAATATTGTGTTAACCCATAGTATATGGAGGGTCCTATATATGTGGACGAAGGGAGTATATCGGACGGTACATTACTGAAATCGAAGAGAACCAATAATGAAAACATGCACAAAAATATAAACCATAATGAAGCATATATCAAATAAGAGATGAAACACAAGGTATGTGTAAAATGAAATAATGACGAAAATATGCAAAAGAGAATGCACGAAAAATAATAAAAAACATAGTCGTGCCATAGAAACTAAATTGTATAGGAAAATATAAAAATAACACTCTTAGAACTTAGTTAAACCATGAAAGATAATTTAATAAAATGATATAAAAACTTATTTCAAGACTTAGAAAATAGAAACAAATCTGAATGAATTAGTACTGATGTCTCGAATGAAAACATGCCACAAAAAGATAATTTGAATTTGAAAAACAATCAATCGTGTCCAAAATTGATCTTGTTTTAAAGATTTAAATATCATGAGTAGCACTACCTTTGTTCCTAAATATAAGATCTTTTAGAGATTTCATTAGAGCAACTCTAGCAGACCCCACAAAACGACCGACCCGTAAAAAATCCGGCGACTATACGGGTTTGGACTCTTTTTCTCCCAGAGCAGAAACTACAAACGCGGCCCGACCTGGATTTTTTTTGCGGTGGCCCATAAACGCGACCGCTCGACCGGTATAACTACGGGTTCGACCACTGGATGCGGGTAGAAACCCTATCCTTCCGCCGCCGCGAAAATCCCCCCCCCCCTCACCACACCGCCGGCGCCTCCAATCCGCCGCCGCGCGCCTCCAATCCGCCGCGTAGCCGCTCCAATCCACCACCCATGATGGCCACCTCTGGTAGCCGTAGGGACGACGACCCCGAGAGGGCTCGTCGCGTCAGATCCGACGCCGTCCGTAAGCGCGCTGCCCGTCGGTACACGCGGTGGGGCCTGACGCCGCCGCCGTCGCTCCTCCGTCGCGAGACACAGGAGTACGACCGCGCGCGCGGCCGCCTCTTCTCCGGCAGCAGCTCAATCGAGGCGTCGAGCTCGCGCTCGTCCTCCTCCCTCCCACCGGTGAAGAGGGAGCTCGAAGAGCTCCCGCCGGTGAAGATGGAGCCGGAGGCCGAGGCGGTGCCGGAGCGACGTGTCGGGGCCGTCATCGGATCGAAGGATTTCCTCCCTCCGGCGGAGGCGGATAGCGTCCTACCCGTGCTACTGGCGCGGAGTGCACGAGAGACGGAAGAGGACCAGCAGCGCCGTCGGAGGGAGGAGGAGATCGACACCGTGCTCTACGAGCAGGGTGTCGCGTCGGCCATCGCCTTCGACCACAAGGTGGAGGAGTGGCGCCGCGAAGTGACTGCGCAGAAGCGCATCTACGTCAAGCTCTCCTCCGACGAGGACGACGACTGAATGTAGGATATCTACTACTGCACGAGCTCGACTCCGGTGAGCTCCATTTTTCGTAGTGCGGTAGGATAGGTAGTAGCTCTGGTGAGCTCCGATGAGCTCCAGTAGGTGATGCCCCCTCTAGTACTGAATGTAGTGTTGTATGATCATGACTGTGGTTCCAATTCCGCTCGCGAATGTTTATTTTTCAAATTATGTAGTTTCATTATGCGGGTTCTGTTCTGCAGCGCAATTTTTCATCCCGCAAAACCCCACTTCGTCGAACTACAAAACGCGTTTGTAGGTCGTGATTATACAGGGTCTGCTAGAGTTGCTCTTATAGACTACATATGGAACAAAATAAGTGAATCTATATTCTAAAATATGTCTATATACACTCGGATGTAGTTTATAATCAAATCTCTAAAAGGTTTTGTATTTAGAAACGGGGGAAGTAATATCCAAACATTTTTTCAATTGGATATTTTGTTCAAAAGATATAATTGATACTAACAATGTAATCGGGCTAAAAGATATGGATGGATGGGATCTAATACTATCTATTTTTACTTCAAATATACCCTCTAGTCACTCTGTATTGGGGCCTCCTCATTAGCGGTCCCACATGTCATAGAGGTGGGTAAGAAAATTAGCTGGCTGGAATGAGAGAGAGGGTAGTATGATGTATATGTGCCAGACAACATATGATCTCCCCTAATAATAAACCATGGATCGCTTCTGTCGTGCGTCGTAGGCACTTTTGCACAAAACCCCCTCCACTTTTAGGTATTCAATCCGCAGTCCCTTCATAGGTGGATCTGAAACGAAGCTCACCTCCCGTGCGGCGGCGACCCTGTCCCGGCGGCTGTTGACCCGCCCTCCCCGCTTTTGCTCAACTCCCTCCTCGCCGCCTCCGCCGCGGCCTCCCACCCCGCCATCGCGCTGCGGCTCCTCGCGCTCATCCGCGAGCACAACTTCCTCCCAGACCTCGCCTCCTACTCGCACCTATTCGCATCGCTGCTCAACACGCGGGACCCGCCCGACGCCGCCATCCTCGAGCGCCTCCTCGGTGACCTCAGGGACTCTTCTCCGACCTCATCTCCGCGCAGGCCATCGGGCTCACGCCACGCTCCAATGTCGTCACCGCGCTCATCTCCGCGCTCGGCATCGCCGGTCGCGTGCCCGAGGCTGAAGCGCTATTCCTGGAATTCTTCCTTGCCGGGGAAATCAAACCGAGGACACGCGTCTACAACGCGCTGCTCAAAGGGTATGTCAAAATTGGGTCGCAAGGGTGGTGCAGCGAGGCGGCCGCGGGTGGCGCTGGCAGGCTCAGGCTGCGCGGCCGGCGGTACATGGGGGAGGGAGAGGAACGTTGGCTGGAGGAAGAAGATGAATGGTAGGCCGTTGGATGTTTATCGGACGAATGAGATTTAGATCGGGAAATTTACTGACGACAATTTCTTTTCAGGTACCTGACAGATAGGCTCTCCCCTTAGGGCTTGTTTGGTTAATCCCTTTCATAAGGGGATTGGAGTGGATTGGAGGGGATTAAGGTGAATTTTGACTTGCAGGGGATTTAATCCCTTTCAATACCCTCCAAACCCCTTTAAATTTCGACAAACCAAACAAGGCCTTAAATGTTTCATTGGGTTTTGCTTTGAGGTTATTTGATTGAAAGAGCTCGGCCTCTCCTTATGCTGGAGTTTTGATAAGAAATGAGAAGCATCGTACCTGTTGGAGCTATCACAGAGCCCGAGCATCTAAATTGGTATCACCATGGGCGAAGATGGAAAAAGTAGGTTCATGCGAGTCATAGGTGTGATTCACACAAATTATCTATTATACTGGACAAATGAGAAGTATGTGAGAAGACAAGGGAATGGGCAAAATGATGGCCTCTTGTCTCAGATATGCAAACACCTGGGTTACCCGAATTTGTTGCCACAAGGTAACATCCTGAACACCTGGGTTACCACTTACCATAATTATTGCCACAAGGTAACATCCTGAACACCTGGGTTACCAGAATTATTGCCACAAGGTAACATCTTGAACACCCAGGTTACAAGCATTTATTGCCACAAGGTAACATCCTGAATATGTGCAGCAAAAAGTTTCACCTATGTCATGTAAACCGCATTATCTCTGTTCATTATGCCTCATTTACCTCAAGAATCAGGACCAAGCATAGATGATGCATACTCATAATCTCTGTCCATGCATGCCCCCATGTATATCATTCAGATATAAGATCAACAAAGTTGTGGATTTTCTTTTATCTGCTGGCCTCAATGCAACGAACATAGCCATGCATGATTGCTTTTCTTTTTATCCAGAGCCATGATTACTTTATATAATGTTGAACTTACAGTCTGACAATGATATGTATAAAAACATCCAATTAGATAATTGTATAGAGTCCATGACTAGACATGAACAAAAAGTGCCTTGGAAATTTGGGAGAGGAAAATAGAATTTCTGCACCACCGAGATAATCAACCTCTCTTTAACATAACCTTTTCTTATCCTACAGCCCTGATCCAGTAGTTATTCTTACTGTAATCACATCAAATATCTTGTATTTTTTCCCCCTTTTTTTTGGCAAAATCTGGTATGCCGGATAGTTACCATTTTCACAGGAACTTTTGACCAAGTGCGCCATATGTGGTTTCCGAATAATATGAACAATGATCTTAACTGGCAATGACTAGGTAAGAGTATGTGGTGATACTCCACCTTTCAGTTATGAGCAAGGATAAGTAAGAAATTGGCATACTTTCAGGGTGCATCTTTGTTGTTCAACTTTTCCAAACATTTATATGGCATGTATATGAATATCTTGCTTGTTCAAGTTTGTCTGAATTTTCTTGCTTCCATTGTCTCCTACTCCATTACAAACACCTAGAACTCAGAGATATGCTAACCTGTTCAGCTGAATCATACTACAATGCTAACTTTGGCTTACCTGAAAACAGATAATCAGAGTATCAGGTGCCACTCAAGATTTACCCAAATCTGTTGTATCAATGTCCATGGTGTGAATCCAAAATTTATTTAGGTAGGCAAGCTTAAGTTGAAGCAGCTCCGGAATGGAAAGGTGGCCTTCACAAAAGGGGCATACTACTTGGAAGATGGTGTGGACGGTGGAGTAAGGGTTTTAGGGAGCTTCTTGACCTTCTGTCCGTGTATCGTAGCAGGTTTGGTGGTCTTGAAGTAGTGGAGAAGTTTCAGACGAAGTGCAAGAATATGCAGAGCGCATAAGTTTGTATGTGAACGTTCACCCTGGATGTGAATATGTGATCATGCAGATCCCTGTTCCATGAGTGAGTTATCGTATTTACCGAAATACTTTCTTGCATCTTTTTTTCTATTTATTCTTAATTTTATTCGAAATATCGGAATATATGTATAATACAGTATGTCCTTGTAAAGATAACGAAGGTCGTATCTGCTTAGAGCCTGCTGATCTTATCACAACCTGAACTCAAGCTACTTGATCAGGCATGGGAAGGATCTACAACGCAACTTAGCGGTACGGACGTGGGCTCTGGAGATTGGGGGGCGATTTTGAAATCCCCCTCGATCTGCACGGCGGTTTAGCCGGAGGATGGCCGGAGGATGGCCGGAGCTGTTGGCAAGCTCGCCTGGTGTGCTGGTCCTGCGGCCAACGCCACCGCTGCATCGCGCCAACCTGGGTACCATTACCAAGTCCGGCGCCCTTCCGCTGGGCACATGTGGCCGACGACGCCACTGAGTAGGATGGGCGTGTGGAGGTCGCGGTCTCCTTGGCGCCCTCGGCATTCGGCGAGTTCCTTGCCATGGCCTCGTCGCTACGCGCTCGTGACGGCCGGAGGGGTGGTGCGCACGCGCCGGCGGTCGCTTCGGCCGCGCCTTCGCGGGAGGCCCGCTTGGCCGTCCTAATGGTGCGTGTCAGCCGGATGTCGGGCTTTCGGGCCGGGCCATCCGGGCAGGGCTGCCCATGCCCGGGACTAACTGAAATACAAGACTCAAAAATTCCGAATTTTAACAATTAAATACCAGTAATGTGGTCTCACCGAAACTACGAAAATATGAAATTTTGGAGTAGTATGTGTAATCGAGTTTTTAATTCAGTTCCATTGAACTGAGCAACAATGTTGTTATTGTTGGATTTTTGAATGTAAATTGCACAAAAGTACCACAATCCGGTCATTAAATACAGATTGCTATCAAGATTGGTAATTTTTATATGTTAGTATCAAGTCTG
Source organism: Hordeum vulgare subsp. vulgare (assembly GCF_904849725.1). Classification (NCBI taxonomy): domain Eukaryota; kingdom Viridiplantae; phylum Streptophyta; class Magnoliopsida; order Poales; family Poaceae; genus Hordeum; species Hordeum vulgare. The sequence goes on from NC_058520.1 coordinate 474,986,091, forward strand.
GGACAAGCCGTTACGAAAAGATCTAAACCAGTATAAATATCTTTACCTACTAATTACTAATAAAGCAATTAATGCTTCTGTCGTCCGTCATTAATAAATCGGCGGTTCCTCTCCTTCAACAGGAACAGATCCACCAAGATATAACAACAGCACCGCCATCCCCATTGGTTGGAGCTGCGCGCTTAAAACCTGGAGACGCGGGTTTGATCCCTCTCCATCACACTTTTCTCCCCCTATTTTGTCTGTCGCCAGACTGGGCCGGTCGAGTATGACCTTGAGCACTTATTTTTCTTAATTATTTATTTTTTTATTTGGATATATTTTGAATATTTTATTTATAAAAATCACCTATATATGCAAACTTTGATAAAATGTAAATCATGCATTGAAGGAATGCCAAAATTGAATTAAAAAATCATTATATAGAAAAAAGGTACAACGCGTAATGAAAAATAACTATATAATTTTTAATTCTTTTTGAATTTTTCGATCATGCATTTAAAAAATATTAAATGTGCATATAAATGTTTCCAATGTATAAAAAGCATACAGAAAAAATACAATGTATATGTAAAAAATTAGACATAACAAATTAATATGGAAATAAAATGCTAATCATGTACTTGGAAAATATCAAACACATATAAAAAATATTCCTGATGTATACGAAAAAATATAGAATGTGTATAAAAAACTAAATATGGTTTGATAAATTTTGACCATGAAATTGAAAAATATTAAACATGTAAATATAAAAATATGTAATGGCTTAACTTCTGATTTTCATATTGTCTAAGCATATTTTTTTTCAACTGTCTAAGTATATATTTTTTTGTACACCCGATGCAACGCACGGACCCTTTCGCTATCTCCCCTAATAATAAACCACGGATCGCTTCTGCCGTACGTCGCTGGCAGTTTTGCAAAAAAGTCCTTATGTTTTCGGCTATTCAACCCGCGATCCTTTTGTCAGTTAAAAAACATTTCATTTTTACGTGAACCCCCTCGCAATCACCCTCGCCTCCCCACCACCAGCACCGGGCTCTCCGCCACCGCCCGCCTCCCCGCCTCCCCACCACCAGCACCGGGCTCTCCGCCACCGCCCGCCTCCCCGCCTCCCCGCTGTCGCCCCTCGCCGGCGCGCCCTCCTGGCCGCCCGCGCCCTCGGCCTCGGCCTTCTCGGACCGCCGCGGCCACGCGCGGCAGCCGGCCCGCGCTATACGGGATTGCCTGGTACATCTCGACCGATCGGCCTCGAAAGGAGAGGGCAGAGCGACGACGACCTCGTTCCCGGTGACCGCGGCGGCGTGCTCGGCCTCGTCGGCGACCTCGTGCACGGCGACGGCGACGGCCGCCTTCGTGGTCGTGTCCCCACACTTCCGAGTCTCAACCCGCCACCCCTCTTCTCTCTCCCCCGCCGTAGCCGGCCGCACCGCTCTTGTCCCCCGCCTAGCTGTTGCAGCACGCCGGCGCCTCCCCCGAGCCCTGCCACCCTGCGGCCTCCCGCTGGTCCGGGCCTCCGACCACTCGGGCAACTGGACGGTGCTCCTGTCGGCGGCCGTGCTGGGCGTCTGGTCCGAGAAAAGCACCGGCGCAGGCAAGGCGCTGAGCGGCGCGCTGGTGACCGTGCTGCTCGGCCTGGCCGCCAGCACGGCCAGCCTCGTCGCCGCCGACGCCCTCGCCTACCGCGTGGTCCTCGACTACCAGCTCCCGCTGGCCGTCCCGCTGCTCCTTTTCCGCGCCGACCTCCGTCGCGTCCTCCGCTCCTCCGGCGCCCTCCTCCTCGCCTTCCTCCTTGGATCCGGTACGCTTCGTCGATCTGCAGTTCCGGTGGCCGTCGGCTAGCTATAGCTAATGGCCGTCAGTGGATCTTGGGCTGGCAGTGGCGACGACGGCGGGCACGGTGGTGGCGTTCGTGCTGGTCCCGATGCGGTCCCTCGGACAGGACCGCTGGAAGATCGCGGCGGCGCTCATGAGCCGGCACATCGGAGGAGCCGTCAACTACGTTGCCGTCGCGGAGGCCCTGCAGGTGACCCCGTCAGTGCTGGCGGCAGGGCTGGCCGCCGACAACGTCATCTGCGCGCTCTACTTCACCACGCTCTTCGCGCTAGCCGCCAAGATCTTCGCCGAAGAGGCTCCGCACCTGAAACCGAAAGCAGCCAACGCGAACGCGCGAGCCCGCTCCGGCTGTCGGTGCCGTCGGCGGCGACAGGCTGCCGGTCCTGGAGAGCGCGACGACGATGGCCGTGTCGTTCGCGATATGCAGAGCGGGCAAGCACATGGCAACCCTGATGGGCGTACAGGGCGGCGGCCTCCCTTGCATCACGGCGATCGTGGTGGCGCTGGCGACGCTGTTCCCGTCCCGCATCGGCAGGCTCGCCCCCGCCGGTGAGGCCATGGCCGTGGTGCTCATGCAGGTGTTCTTCGCCGTGGTGGGGGCCAACGGCAGCATCCGCAACGTCGTCCACACGGCGCCCGGCATCTTGGCGTTCGCGTTCGTGCAGATCGCCATGCACCTGATGGTGATCATGGGCGCCGGGAGGATGCTGGGGATGGAGAGGAAGCTCGTGCTCATCGCGTCCAACGCCAACGTCGGCGGCCCGACCACCGCCTGCGGGATGGCCACCACCAAGGGCTGGGCCTCCCTCGTGGTTCCCGGGATCCTGGCCGGCATCCTTGGGATCGCCATCGCCACCTTCCTCGGCATCGCCTTCGGCATGTTTGTCCTCAAGCACATGTAACGCAATGCACTCCGATGAGTCATGTTGTCACTGAACCACCAGGGAGGTGAGCTCTGATTACTAGCAGCACCCCTCTCTTCCATTGCTTTTTGGAGACATGTTCGTGGAGCCAAAAAAATGTCTTTGAATTTCAATAATTTTAACAAATTTGAAAAAATGTTCATGATTTCAAAATATGTTCCTGAATTTGGATATTGATGAGCAATTTTTTAGGAGAAAAACAATTTTTGAATTTGATGAACATGTTTTTAACTTGATGAAGAAATTTTCAATTCAAGAACATTTTCTGAAAAAATCGGATGAAATTTAAAAAAATGGATGGTTCTTTTTGGATTTGATGAAACTTTGAAAAATTATGCCGAACAAATTTTCAATAAGACAAACATTTTTGTAACTTGATAAACAAATTCTATATTCAAAAACAGTTTTTTTTATAAGTTGGATGGACTTTTTCAAAGTTGGGTGAACATTTTTTGAATTGGATGAACATTTTTAAATTATGTCAACAAATTATGAATACGGTGAACAGAATTATAATTTAATGAACACTTTTTGAATTAGATGAACATTTTTCGAATTAGGTGAACAAAAATATTTCACGATTTAAGAAAAGGTCCGCGTCAACGAGAAAAAACAACAACAAGAGAGAACGAATCTCTACTAATATAAGCACGAGAGGGCAGATCCAAATCACAATCTCAACCGTCTAATCACTTAATCAAGGATCTAAAAATGTCGTTAACGAAACTAGCCAGTTTTCGTTAGCGCTAATTGCCCCACGTCTCGCGGTCAATCAATGCCTCGCTCGCACTCTCACCCGCCTCCTCCTGGTCGGCCCGCTCGCCGCGCCGTGCCTCCTCCCCCGCTCGACGCGCCACTGGCCTGCTCGCGCCGCTCGGCCCAGCTCGAGCTTCTTGTGCTTCTTGCACCGGTCGCTGGGGCCCGACCAGCTGACGAGGCGCGCGGGCAGGGTGGGCGCCCTGGACGCCGACTCCTCGCCCTCGAACGGGGTCCGCAGGGACATCGCCTTCCTGACCTGCTCGAAGGGGTCGACGCCGCCGAGGGCCGGCCCTCCGGTGAGGCCTCGACGCCGGCCATGCCCCGGGCGGGCGGGCGGGGAGGGGCGCATGATTTTGTAATAAAAAATCCTTTTGTAATAATTCAAGTAGATCTTACATTTTTTTTCTAGCCCGGTGCAACGCACGGGCATTTGTACTAGTATTATCATAACGAGATTGCTATTTTTCGTACGTCCGATATTTAGCGACAGATCCACACTAGTCCGATAACGTTCATTTTCAATCCAATGACGAGCGTTGAGTAGGATGTTTTGATAGTAGATGAAAAAGTGGATTGCTAATTGATCTTAAGTGTACATGCATGCATATAGAGACACAAATGTTGATGTCATCAAACATTCCAAAAAAATTTAAACATCAAAATGTTTTGTATCTCAAACCATTGCTCCGATTCAAAATCCGTTTTCACATTAAAAAATCATCTCGACGAGACCTTCAAAACTAGATCCCACGTTGATATGTTTCGACGACTTTTTTCTTGTCAAAATTTACACGTCTCGGATACCTAAGTTATCACATATTTGTTACGTAAGTTATCATCGTGGTTGCACTAAAGTCAATGAGACATAAAAAATTGTTCCTCCAATCTTTTTTCATATGCATATGCATGCATGCATTAGAGGACAAAACTGATGACATCCTATATTTTTTTTAATTTGAAAAGTTTAAAATTGTTATGTAGCTCAAACCGGCGCTTTAATTAAATATCTGTTTTCACAAAAACAAATCGTCGCAACGACATCTAGGAAACAAGATCTATTGTCGATAACCCACGTATATAGCATGTGATATCTGCACAACATAGTTGATAACTCACTTACAAACACCGTGATTATTTTGACCTGATTTTTTTGTTGAAACATCTTCCGATAATGGTGTGAATAACATGGTCATTAACAAAACGCGGAGTTGATAACTTACATATAAATACCCTGATAACTCACACGTCACAGACCTGATAAGTTACGCACCCCGGTCCTGATAACTTTGTTATGTGTGTGAGGGGGGGGTGATCAAGTATCCTCCGATATTTTTTGTATGAATAGCATGGTAACTCACACATCAGAGACCCGATAACTTATGCACCTCGGTCCTGATACTTTTAGCGAGGGAGGGTGATGAAATAAACCCTCGTAACTTTTATGTGAATAGCACGATAACTCACACATCATAGACTTGATAACCAATGTACCCCAGTCTTGGTAAACTTGATGACCGGATGGGGTTGGTTGATGAAATATACCCTCGGTAAGTTTTTGTGTGAATAGCAAGATAACTCACACATCGCAGACCTGATAACTTATGTACCACAATCCTGATAACTTTGTTGGTGGTGAGGAGGTGGGGGGCTGTTGGTGGAATATACTCCGGCAACTATTTGTGTGAATAGCATGATAACTCACACGTCGCAAACCTTAACACTTATGTACCCCAGTCTTGGTAACTTTTGGCAACGATGGTGATGGGTGGGGGAGGGTGTTGGTGAAATATAATCCCCCAACCCCCCTAGTAACTTTTGCGGCAAAAGCATGGTAACTCACACGTCATAGACCTGATAACTTAGGTACAAACACCGCGGTAAATTTAGATTCAAATAAAAAGTTGTTGAAACATACCCCGATTACTTCTATGCAAATAGCACGGTAATATATGCATCACGAACCGTCAATTTCCCCCCTCTAGCGCATGCATGGATGTGCATGCAAAAAAAAATGTCGGAGGAATCATTTTTATGTTCCGGCAAAATTATGCGTAGTAAACATGATAACTTATCTCAACTCGCATGATAGCTTGCGTAGCACACATATGGTAACTTTTTGCTTAAAAAATAGTCGTCAAAACATGTCAACATGGGATCTTGTTTTGAAAGTCTCATCACGATGAATCTTTTATATAAAAACATTTTTTCAATCAGAGCGATGGTTTAAGCTACAAAGTATTTAAAAGTTTTAAAATAAAGAGAATCTTTTACTGCTATCCTTTATTTTGTTTATTAATGTGCAGGTATGCATGAATCAGAATAAAAGGGGCTGCATGATCTTCCTCTGCCATAAACGCAATTAGTTGATTGGTTAGAATTAAAAACATGAAATTAAACAAGTAATTAATTAGGAAGAAGTGATTAGTCGAGGTATGTGAATGTGTTGCCATCTCTTATCATAACATAGCAACATATGCACACATCCTCAAATAAAATGTGCGGCATCCCACAGCCCAATAATGCTACACCAAGATAAACTTACGTTTCACTTTACGTAAGGCCAACTCCACCGCGCGATCCCAAACGGACATCCGATTTCATTCGGATTTTGTCCGTTTGGGATAGGAAAACGGACAGCGAACGCTGGACAGAGGCCGGACAAAGTCCTTCCACCCAACGCTGCTATTCCGTTTCTATCCCATTTCTTGAGAGATTGGTCAGATCCGGCAGGCCCTTGGCGTCGAACACGTCGTCATTGGGCGCGAAGAGGGTGAGCCCCTTGTCCATGGCCGCCTGGTACATCTTGATGACCCCGCCGCTCCCACGCCTCGCCGCGCCCTGCCACTTCCGCGCCTTGCCCCGCCTCGCCTAGCCCCGCCGCTCCCTCGCCCGCGCCCTGCCTGCTCCAGCGCCTCGCCGCTCCCGCGACCCACCGCTCCAGCGCCTCTCCGCTACCGCGCCCCGTCGAGCCCGCGCCCGCCTGCTCCAGCGCCTCGCCGCTCCCGTGTCCGCGCCTCGCCGAGCCCGCGCCCTGCCTGCTCCAGTGCCTCGCCGCTCCCGCGCCCGCGCCGAGCCCGTGCCCTGCCCGCTCCAGCGCCTCGCCGAGCCCGCGCCCCGCCGCTCCAGCGCCTCGCCGAGCCCGTGCCCTGCCTGCTCCAGCGCCTCGGCGAGGGCAGCACCGGAGGTGGGGCGAGGGCAGCGCGTGCGGTGGCAGAGGACAGCACGGGCGGGCATGGTTGTCACGGGAGAGAAGATGGGGAGAAAGGGTGACATGTGGGCCAGACGCGGACATAGGCGGACGTTTCTGTCCGCTTTGGCCCCAAACCCAGAGCAACTTTGGTCTGGAAATAGGGTAGAAACGGACACGGATATGGCAAAAAATGGGTATGCTCCCGCGCGGCGGGTCGTTTATTTTGTTCGTTTTACCTCAAACGGACACCCGGAAGATTTGAGGTCGCGCGGTGGAGTTGGCCTAATGTTTCTGTCAAACCTCTCCACTCACATGAATTCAAGTGGGTGGGCCCTCCTCCTGTAATTTTGTCCAACAGAAAACTGCCACACATGTCATTACGTTAATCACATAAAACGGTTTAGGTAGGTGTAGCAACAGTAATACTACACATTTATAGGTTTATAGGAGTTTATAGATAGGGGGCTGCTACGCATCCGTCGGGTGATGTTTAGAAAATATCATCCACCTTGATAGCCGTCCGATCCGCGCGCGACGTTTTGGATGGACACCCTGTAATTCCTGAAACAATGCCCCAGTTTCTGAAACAATCGCTTTGTTGCAGGGTTTTTTTCTTCGCGCGCGCTTCGTGGGCATCGAGTAATTCCTGGGACAACGCTCGAGTTTCTGAAACAATCACTTTGTTACAGAAACTTCATCTTCTTCCTTCAGACAAAAAACAGAGGGAGGTATGGAGTTGTGGAGGAAGCACAACCATGGCGACCATGCTTGATTCCCAAGCTCCATGGCTGGCGGAGGGATCGATCCAGATCTGGTCTGGCGCGAGGAGGCAGGGCCGACGCGGGTCGACCGGTGGCAGGAACGCGACGGCGATGGCTGGGGGCTCCGGTGGCGCCAGGATCGGCCGGCGGCGGCGCACCACGGCGGGGCATGCGGGACCGTGCTCGGGCAGCGCTCGAGAGGAGGAGGGAGCCGACGGCTCGCTCGAGCAGAGGCTCGGGAGGCTCCAGGCGGCGGGGAGGTGCAGGCGCGGTGGCCCTGCTCCGGCGAGGCCAGCCGGTGCAGGCGATGGCAAGCGGCGGCGCGGTCTCGGGCAGGGACGCTCGCGAGGAGCTGCAGGAAACTGTTCCTGAAACAACAACATTGTTTCAGAAAAACGGTCACAGCTTACGCAGATCGGACGGGCGCCGAGCCGACGGACGAGACAGCGCGATCGGCCGGTTGAACACAATCTTTTTCCTTATAGATATGTGAAATTTAATTGGAGATTTAGGAAGGTAAAGGCCTTGCTCCTTTAAAAATCAGTAGGAGAGAGGTTAATAAAAAAGAAAAATTCTAATCAGCCTGTAACTCTTTGTAAGTCTTCCATAAACCGATAGTAACTGGTGCTGCTAGAAATTGAGCTTTGCTAGACTTACATAGATTTTTTACGAAATCTTACGTAGATGATGAGGTGGACGTGGTTGATTGGATTCCGCAAGGCCTCACCTGAAAATCAGGGGGATTAGTGAAGGTCAGGAAAGCAAACCTCTTTTTCGTAAGTAATTCAAGTACGAATTCGTAGGTGTAGCATTCTTGCTCACGAACCGATGCGTGCGCGGCCACGGCCCTCTGTCATCAATTTTCCTACAATGTATACAATTTACCTCAACAAATTCCACCCTAGAAAATCCAGATTCCAGTTGCACACAGGCTGAACAAGGTGGACACAAAAGGTTAAATAACATAGTCAACGATTCAATCGAGCATCGAAATCTTGAGATCGTCCAGGAAGTCAACAAATGCTGCCGCTGACGATCCACCGACCTCCAGCGCATTCGCAGCAATCTCTTGCGCCAGCATCATCCGCTCCCTGATCTCCTTCCCTTGCTCGGACTCCATGACCAGCCTCACCTTCCCCTCCACCTCATCCGCTTTAACCAACCCCTCGTCGTAGCCGCTCATGGCCACCCCGAGTTTCATCTCCTCCACGACCAACACCTTGTTCATCCTCTGCTCTGCGTACATGGGCCAGCACACCATCGGCACCCCGGCTACGACAGCCTCCAGCGTCGAGTTCCATCCGCAGTGCGTCACGAACGCGCCGGTCGCCGGGTGCCGGAGCACCTCCACTTGCGGCGCCCAGGAGGAAACCACCATCCCGCGTCCCCTCGTCCTGTCCAAGAACCCCTCCGGCAGCAGCGCCTCCACCGCCGCCTCGGCCCGCCCCTCGAACCGCTTCGTCGAGTCGGCGTCCGGCGCAACGGGTGCTCGCACGGCCCATAAGAACGGATGCCCGCTCTTCTCCAGCCCCACGGCGATCTCATGCAGCTGCTCTGCGGGCAACGAGCTCGCGCTCCCGAAGCAGAGGAACACCACGCTCCGCGCCGGCTGCTTGTCTAGCCATCTCAGGCATTCGTGCTGCACGTTGCTTCCCCTCTCCTCGCCGACCAACGGACCGACGCAGAACAGCTTGGGCACTGACTCACCGTCGCCGGGACGGGGAGCCCCGTTTTTTATCGCCTTAACGGCGCGGGGCTCCAGCCACTCGAACGTGTTCGGCAGAATGCCCCTAGATCTTGGCAGCTGCTCCATGAGGCTAAGGATTGCCTTGTACTGGCTGTCCCCGCGATCCAGCAGCACTTCCGGCAAGTCGGACGCCGGAACTGGGTGGACTCCGGGGAAGTGCAGCAGGGAGCGCCCCATGTCCCGGAAGGAGACAGCGGAGCGCATGACGGGGATGTGCAGGTAGGCAGCAAGGACCGACGCAGCCGAGGTGAAGAAAAGGTAGGCCGGGACGCCGAGCTCTGCGGCGGCGTCCAACCCGTAGGCACAGAACAAGTCGGTGACTAGAGCCTTGACGGACGGGAGGGACCTCAGGAAGGCGAGGAGGGCGGGGTTGGCGGCGCGGAGGTCGGCGATAAGGGCGATGAAAGGATCGGCGTCGGGGTCTGCCGTCTCGGCGGAACGGGTCGCTGCCGGCGGGATTAGGTGGAACGAGACAGAAGGATAGGATGCGGCGAGGCCGGCGATGGTCTCAGAGGACTTGCCTGTAGACGGGACGTCGGCGACGGCGACGGTGACAGGAACGCCATGTCTAGCGAGGTGGTGGGCGAACTGTGTCATTGGGTGAAGGTGGCCCCTGACCAGCCATGTGAAAAGCACGATGGTGCTCTGCATATTTGCTTGTGTGTTTCAGTCCAATCCTCGGTTGTGTTATATAGTGGCGATGTTGTCTCGTAGCCGCCCGTGACTAACAGCTGCAAAGTTGGACATATTCATTTTCTCACTACGTGTTGATTACATCAGTCATCATTGCACACGACCAATACCAAAACTTAGGCCCTGTTTCGTTAAAAGGTTCTAGAACTTTTTTATTTAGTTCGAACTAAAAAGTCTTTCGTCTCTATCCATTTCTTTTCAGGGATTAAACAGAGATTAAAGGTTATTAAATGATATGCAAAAAGATAATGTTATCCATAATAATGTACTAGAAGTTACTAAATGACATGTTAAAAGTAGGGGCACTGTTGGAAAAAGTGTCAAAAAGTCCCCAAAAGACCCTTTAATAGGGACTTCTTTTAGTCTCAAAAACCCCCCTTTAGTCCCTAAAAGTCCCTCATATTTCTTTCACGTGAGACTAAAAGGGGCTTTTTTTAGTCCCTACAGCAAAAAGTCCGTGTAAAGAAACACCCCCTTAAGCGTTTTGCATGACTGTCACTGCATTTTACATCAACGTTCGAAGTGTTACTTCATTGGACGGGTAACATGCGCCCGTCGACCAGCCCAACTTTTGACCGGTTGCACCATGTGCGTCCGATTGGTCGTCTCCCAGCCATTGGATTTGACTCCCTCTTCATCCCCAACCTTCCGACACCGCATCCTTTTGTTTTACCTCAAATCATTGCAATGAGCGCACGGGAAAGAAGCGGAGTCATCAAGCATACCGCATCTCCTCCCTTGGGTGCTCGTTCGCACCAAGTTTGTCGGCACCAGCACCATCAACGGATAGTGCTCCCTCTCACTTGCCGCCATTAATTACAACACTCACGCGCTTTTTGTTGCACCATTCCCGCGAGTCGTGCTGATGTAGCCATCACCGCCCATTATTCTAGTAAGTCTCCGCTCCAATCTCATTGTCGTCATCGATCCCCGTTACATCGACAATTGCAGCTTTCCTCTCGATTTTCGCGAACGACTACCACTAGCCATCGTCGTGAATGCTTGTAGCAATTTTCCTCGCTGGTCCTAGCAAAAGCTGATGACGGTTGATACAATTTTTCGTCACCGTCGTCGCAGGTTGCAGTTTGGCCATGAGTGGTTGTAGCAAAAGCCGATGATGGTTGTAACAAATCATCATCGCCGGCGTCGCAACTCGCATCTTCTCCATGAATGATTGTAGCATATTTGCTCACCAATCATATCAAAAGTCGATGAAGATTGCAGCAAATCGTCATCGACATCAACGTGTGTTAGGGCATATTCATGCCTAAGTAATTTTGGTGATTGATGACAGTACCGTAAAGGACTAATCGTGTGCATTAAGCTTTGAGATAATACAGGTCAGCGGCACAAGACGATTCGGCACCCTCCGTGGAATAGAAGCATGGTGTCCTCTACAATTCTCTGTCTTTGAGTCGTAGGAACGTTGTACTATTAAGAGGGGATCCCTAGTAGAAAGGTGAAAGGACGTGGATGTCGCCTAGAGGGGGGGGGAGTGAATAGGCGCTTTAAAATAATTAAGGTTTAGGCTTGAACAAATGCGGAATAAAACTAACGTTTAATTTTTCAAGCACAAAACCTATAAACAACTAGGCTCACCTATGTGCACCAACAACTTATGCTAAGCAAGATAAACAACTAAGTGATAGCAAGATATATTACAATAAACAATATGTCTATCACAAAGTAAAGTGCATAAGTAAAGGGTTCGGGTAAGAGATAACCGAGGCACGGGGAGACGATGATGTATCCCGAAGTTCACACCGTTGCGGATGCTAATCTTCGTTGAAGAGGTGTGGAGGCACAATGATCCCCAAGATGCCACTAAGGCCACCGTAATATCCTCACGCCCTCGCACAATGCAAGATGCCGTGATTCCACTAAGGGACCCTTGAGGGCGGTCACCGAACCCGTACAAATGGCAAACCTTGGGGGCGGTCACCGAACCCGTACACGTGGCAACCCTTGGGGGCGGTTACCGATACCCGTACAAATTGCTCGGGGCTATCTCCACAACCTAATTGGAGACCCCGATGCTTGCCCGGAGCTTCACACCACAATGATTGAGCTCCGAGACACCACCAAGCTTCTAGGGCGCCAAAGCATCCACGAAGAACAATATCTAGGATACTAAGTACCAAAGGTAGTAAGCTTCTCAACTTATCACTTCCACGTATCACCGTGGAGAACTCAAATCGATGCAACTAATGCAATGGCAAGAACACACGAAGTGGTCAAGTCCCTCACACTCAAATCCCTCCACAACAATGAAAGCTATGGAGAAATATGAGAGGAAGAACAAGGATCTCACAAAGAACTCCAAGATCTAGATCCAAGGGGTTCCCCTCACATAGAGGAGAAAGTGATTGGTGGAGATGTGGATCTAGATCTCCTCTCTCTTTTCCCTCAAGAACAAGCAAGAATCATTGGAGGGATTGAGAGTTAGCAAGCTCTAAGAATGTCAACAATGGAGGTAGAACAAGAGCTCAACGGATGGATAAGTCCAAGGGGGAAGAAGACCCCCTTTATATAGTGGGGGAAGCAATCAGACCGTTACCCCCACTTACAGCCCGAGCCCAGCGGTACTATCGCTGGCTCTAGCGGTACTACCACTGACCCTCCGGCGGTACTTCCGCTGGCTGCAGCGGTACTACCGCTGACCCTCCAGCGGTACAACCGCTAGCTGCAGCGGTACTACCGCTGAGCCCATGGTAGCGCAAAGATACTACCGGGCCAACCACCGCCAAGAAAGTCTTCGCAAAAAGTCTGACGCAGTACAACCGCAAAGATGACGGTACTAAAGTCCTGGAGCGGTACTACCGCTGACCAGAGGCGGTAGTATAGCTGGGCCAGTGGTACTACCGCCAACTCTAACGATACTACCGCTAGGGCCAGCGGTACTACCGCTAGGTCCAGCGGTACTACCGCTCGCCACTGAAACAGCCATAACTTTCGCATACGAGCTCCGAATCAAGCAAACCCAAGCTTGTTGGATTCAGGACGACAAGAGCAATCCAAACAGTGATATGAAAATGCCAATGATCTAGAGATGTGAGATCTCTATGAATGAAGAACTGGCAAAAACTCCAACATCGAAAACATCATAGTAGTTGCATATGGACTCCGTTTTCTATGAACTCGAGCTTGTCATGAAGATGACCATAAGCTCTAAAACTCACAATGAGAAACACCAAATAAGAACCAAGAAGTATGATGCAATGATGCAAATGGTTTGAGCTCTCAACGAACGATACGATCAGCTAATCATTCTATGCTAAACAGAAAACCTATCAAGGGCAAACCTATACCTTGCACCTCGACCTCTTGAGCTAGATGATGATGATCTTGGCTTCCTCAAGATGGACCACCTTTCTTGATTGTGTTGGCTTGATGAAGACTAGTTGATTGCTCCCCCATACTCACTATGGCTGAGCCACTCTTCAGCATACCTTCACAAGTCTATTGTCACCACAATGGACGGCAAGCTTCAAGCACGATATATTCATGTTGATCCTATTGAACTTGCACACCGCAATCTTGATGACGATCACCACTTGACGTCATCCTTCATGGGTTGTATGAGATCTTCCTTTTGATGCAAGCCCATGGAAACACACCTAACCCACACATAGAACTCTCACGAAGACCATGGATTAGTACACAAAAACGTAATGGACAATGCTTACCATACCATGGGATCACTTGATCCCTCTCGGTACATCTTGTACGCTTTGTGTGTTGATCATCTTGATTTACTCTTTGTCTGAGATCTTGATCAACCATGTGTCTCTATGACCATTCTTTGGATAATATCTTAAATACCATCTTGGTCATCATATAAACTCCTTGAACCCAACAGATGGACTTCAAGAAGTGCTTATGGACAAATCCTATAAATATAACTTAAGGCAACCATTAGGCCATAGGAATTGTCATCAATTACCAAAACCACATATGGAGATATATGCTCTAACAAAAGGTTTGGGTGAAATCAATTTTGCACGCACACACTTTATCTCCTTCCCCTTTCCCTGCAACTTTGGAGCGGTTCCCGCCTGTGTTTTATCTCCTCTTGAAAAAAGGTCTCCCAGCGGTACTACCGCCGGGCCCAGCGGTACTACCGCTAGATCTGGCGGTAGTACCGCTGTGTCGGCGGTAGTACCGCCCCTGGTCAGTGGTAGTACCGCTCCAGGAACTTAGTACCGCCTTCCTAGCGGTTGTACTTCGTCGGACTTTTTGCGAAGACTTTCTTGGCGGTGGTTGGCCCGATGGTGCCTCTGCACTACCATGGGGTCAGTGGTAGTACCGCTGCAGCTAGCGGTAGTACCACTGCAGCCAGTGGTAGTACCGCTGGAGTGCTAGCGATAGTACCGCTGCCGCTAGCGGTAGTGCCGCTGGGCTCGGGCTGTGAGTGGGAAAACGGTTGGATTTTTCCACCCACTATATAAAGGGTTCTTCTTGCTCTAGAACCCTACCTTTGACCCTCCCAAGCTCCATTGTTGCTCCCTAATCTCAAAAGTGCCCGACTCTCTCCCTAGCCAATCAAACTTGTTGATTTCCTAGAGATTGGTTGAGAAGGCCTAGATCTACACTTCCACCAAGAGAAAATTGATTCCCCCCACCAATCCCTTGCGGATCTTGTTACTCTTGGGTGTTTGAGCACCCTAGACGGTTGAGGTCACCTCGAAGCCACATTCCATTGTGGTGAAGCTCTGTGGTCTTGTTGGGAGCCTCCAAGCTTTGTGTGGAGTTTCCCCCAACCTTGTTTGTAAAGGCTCGGTCGCCGCCTTCAAGGGCACCTATAGTGGAATCACGGTACCTCGCATTGTGCGAGGGCATGAGGAGAATATGGTGGCCCTAGTGGCTTATTGGGGAGCATTGTGCCTCAACACCGCTCCAACGGAGACGTACTTCTTGTCAAAGGGAAGGAAGTTCGGTAACACATCCTCGTCTTCATTGGTTCCACTTGCGGTTATCTCTAACCTTTACGTTGTGTATGCTTTTGTTGTTGTTTATCTCTTACTTGTCTTAGTTATCTTCGTTGATAGCATCATATAGGTTCACCCCTTTGTTGACATTTTAGAGAACCTTTATGCTGCTAACCCTAACTTGCTAAGATTAGTTAAAAAGTGGTCGTTGCCTATTCACCCCCCCTCTAGTCAACCATATCGATACTTTCAATTGGTATCAGAGCCACGTCTCTTTATTAAGGGTTTCACCACCCGAAGAGTATGGAAGATGACGAGGGAGTTCCCCATGCGCAAACCAAGGCCATGGACTTGACTTCGATCACAAGGGACGACTTGAATACGGCTATGGCCGCACTCAAGACGTCCTTGACGAACGAGGTCAAGACCATGCTTAAAGAGTTAATTAAGGGAATTAAAAGTTCTCCCGAACCGGCGTTGGTGGTTAAGCCCACCAACACAGATTCGGAGGCCAATTCCTTTAAGGAAACGGCGAAAGGTATGCAACCTTCCCCTCCTCTTGAAAATGATGGGAATGGAACTTATGCCTCAGTTCCACCACCCATGGTCTATGGAGGACCGGTTCCCAGACCACGTCTTAATCCTGTTGGTCCTCCTCCTAAACTTGTAAGATGAGGAACTCCCGAAGCACAGGGCTCGCGAGGCGGAGCTCGTCGAGCATACGCAAGGCTGGGTTGGAGCAGCGATCATTGGTGCCCGCATGCTTGATGGGCAGGAGGCGGACTGTTATGGAGGGGGATGCGCTGGCGAGGCGCGCGACCGCGACTTCCAGCACCGGGTCCTTCCTCGGAGGGTCGACGACGGCGATGGCGACGGCCACGCCGTGGCGGATGAAGGCCTTGGCCAGCTGCACCATGGGGTTCAAATTGTAGAAGTTAATCATGTTGTTTCTTTAGGATTAGGAAAGAAAGCCAAACCGAGTCCTAGTAGGATTCCTAGTCCTAGTCTATTTCCATAGTCCCTTGTGGACGTGTATAAAAGACACCCTAGGGGTGTTGATTGTAACACCAGAAAAACAAAAAGCAATACAAAGCAAAGGCTCGACACGGGCCTTTAGCCATCAAATCCATCGATCAGTTTTATTCGTGTCGCTAGTTACGCAAGTTCCGTCAAGTAGCCGACCGAAGCAAGAATCGCGTAGGCACGCATGTACAGCTGCATACGCATGTTCAAAAGCCAACATTTGGTATCTAGAGCCTCGACGATCTACGATCTACGATGACGGACAACAACGTTGAGTCGGTCAAGTCCGGCAAGGGTGGTGCCAAGGCGAACAAGAACGGCGACAAGGTGAAGAAGGGCGTCAAGTAAGCAACCAGTGGTGGAGGAATGAGCGGCGCCAATGTCGAGGCGCATCGCAACATCCCCATCTAGTACCCGATGCTCACCGACGCCAACTACGGCGTGTGGGCGGTGAAGATGAAGATTATTCTCTGAACCCTTCAAGTGTGGCAGGCAATCACGGACGACGACGTCGATGACGAGTCCGACAAAGGTGCCATGGCCGCCATAGCCCAGTCCGTGCCGGATTCCGTGCTAATGACATTGGCGGAGTTCGAGACAGCAAGAGAGGTGTGGAACGCACTCAAGGAGATGAGGATCGGAGAAGATCGCGTCACCAAGGCTCGGGCACAAGTGCTGAAGCGCCAATTTCACAAGTTGCAGATGGAGGAAACTGAATTGGTGAACGACTACGCCATGCGTCTTACTACTTTGGTGGGAGAGATCCGCGCGCTTGGTGCAAAGCTCGAGGAGACCGAGATTGTGGAGAAATTTTTCAGTTTGGTGACTGACAAATTCACGTACATCATCGGCACGCTCGAGCAGCTTTACGACATCGACGACATGACCATAACGGAGGCGATCGGACGCCTGCGGACGGGGGAAGAGAATGCTCGTGGCTGTCGGAAAGGCAACGGAGGAGGTAGCGACCAACTCATGTACTCGCACGCAGATTGGGAGGCCCCAAGTAGCAAAGGAAGGTGTGATGGTGGCGAAGGCTCAAGCAACGTGAAGCGCGACGGACAAACCGGAAAAGGCAAAGGAAAAGGCAAAGGAAAAGGCAAGCCACAAGGTCGTGGTAAGGCAGACCAATCTAAAGGGCGGAAGCAACGAGACTTGGATATGTCCGAGGTCAAGTGCTATAACTGCAACGAGATGGGTCACTTTGCAAAGGATTGTCCGAAGCCTAACAAGCGGGAGATCAAGGCAAATTTGGCAAAGCAGGAAGACAAAGGTCCAGGTCTTCTGATGGCCGAAGTATGTGATCTCGCTAAAACGGTGGTTGTGAAACCAAGCCGGAAGGTGCTACTTTATGAGGAAAAAGTGACACCAAAGTTATCCGGTGATCAGAACGTGTCGTGGTATCTCGACACGGGTGCCAGTAACCACATGACGGGGCGCAAGGCTCGGTCAAGTTCGGTGATGGTTCAGCTGTGGAGATTTGCGGGCAAGGATCTGTCCTCTTCGAGGGTCTCATAGGCGAACATCGCATACTCACCGGAGTGTACTACATCCCACGGCTTCGCAACAACATTATCTCTATTGGGAAGCTTGACGAGAATGGATCCAAGGTGAATATCGAGAACGGAGTGATGACGATCTTTGACAACCTCCGAAACGTGCTAGCTCGTGTTAATCGCACACGGAATAGGCTCTATATCCTCAACCTTGATCAATCTCAACCGGAGTGTTGGCTCGCCAAGAGTGATGATGATTCATGGTTATGGCATGCTAGATTTGGACACGTTAACTTCTACGCCTTGAAGAAGATGTCAAAGATGGAGATGGTATCCGGGATGCCATTTATCGACCATGTTGATCGAGTATGTGACGGGTGCTTGGTTGGAAAACAGCACCGCAGGCCGTTCCCTGCTCAGTCTACCTATCGTGCAAGTGATGCACTCGAGCTGCTCCATGGTGATCTATGTGGCCCTATCACCCCAGCAACTCACGCGGGAAAGAAGTATTTCTTCCTCATGGTAGACGACTACTCGAGATATATGTGGGTCGTTCTCCTATGATCTAAAGATGAGGCGTTTGAAGCGTTCAAGAAGCTGAAGGCTGCAACAGAGATGGAACACATGTTGAAGGTTCGCGCTCTACGGACAGATCGCGGCGGAGAATTTACGTCGAACGAATTCAACGATTACTACGAGAAGATTGGCATAAAAAGGTTCCTCACGACACCTTACACGCCGCAGCAGAACGGGGTCGTTGAAAGGCGCACTCGAACCGTCGTTGACATGGCAAGGAGTTTACTCAAGAGCAAGAACCTGCCGGGGACTTTTTGGGGAGAAGCAGTTTCGACGGCGGTCTATCTTCTCAACGGGGCTCCAACGAAGGCGGTGGTCGGCAAGACTCCGTATGAAGCAATTTACGGACGTAAGCCGAATGTGTCTCATCTACGGACGTTCGGGTGTGTGGCACATGTGAAGACGGCGGAGCCGCATCTCTCAAAGCTTGCCGATCGTAGCACCAAGATGGTGTTCATCGGATACGAGAGGAGTTCCGGCGCCAAAGCATACCGCTTCTATGATCCACAAACCAAGCGTCTACGGATTTCACGCGACGTCGTGTTTGAAGAAAACCAAGCGTGGAATTGGAGCACCGCAGCCGACAATGCTCCAAACAGTAACATATTCACGGTTGAATTTCCAACTGATGATGATGCAGGGGAGGATGTCCAAGTGGTTGATAAGACGCCCAACCAAGGTGGCCACAATGGTAGTGATCCTTATGGTGCCAACATCGACGACGACGTGCATAGGTCGCAAGGAGATAGAGACAACAAAGCGCACGGCACGGGTGGAGATCTCGACGACAACATCGACAACAAGGCACATAGTGACGATGACAATCAAGATGATGATCATGATCACGACGAATACGCCGACGACGCGGATGTCGATGGCACGCCCGAGACTCAGCCATCTTTCTCAAGTGCATCAACATCGACACAATTTGTGTCACCTCCTTCGCAAGCCACAACGGATTCCTCAGGGCCTCGTCGCTACAAGACCCTAAAGAAAGTCTACAAGTACACAAAGCCAGTTACGCTCGAATACTCCGGACTATGTCTTTTCGGAGTTGAGGAGCAGGCGAACTTCGTAGAGGCGAGCAAAAGTCCTAGTTGGACACACGCCATGGATGAGGAGATGAAGGCGATTGAGAGCAATGGCACGTGGACCTTGGTAACCCGTCCTCCAAACCAAAAGGCGATAGGTTTGAAGTGGGTTTACAAGTTAAAGAAGGACACACAAGGTGCCATTGTGAAGTACAAGGCAAGACTCGTTGCAAAGGGCTACGTACAACGTCAAGGAGTTGACTATGATGAGGTGTTTGCACCGGTTGCTCGAATCGAGATGGTGAGAGTGCTCCTAGCTTTGGCAGCACAAGAGGATTGGAAGGTTCATCATATGGATGTTAAATCCGCTTTCCTCAACGGCGATCTCACAGGAGAAGTGTACGTGGAACAACCCCTCGACTACGAGAAGAAAGGTGAAGAAGGGAAAGTTTACAAGCTCAAGAAGGCACTTTACGGGTTGAAGCAAGCGCCAAGAGCTTGGAACTCAAAGTTAGACCGGAGTTTGGTCTCGCTCGGGTTCAAGAGATGTCCCCTCGAGCACGCAGTCTATACAAAGAACTCCAAAGTCTCAAACCTGATAGTTGGAGTTTATGTCGACGATCTGATTATCACCGGAGATAGCGTACAAGAAATTGAACGTTTCAAGGCACAAATGAAGAACAAGTTTAGCATGAGCGATCTGGAATTACTCAGCTATTACATGGGCATCGAAGTGAAGCAAAGCTCCGGAGAGATTTCCCTATGTCAATCGGCTTATGCGGTCAAGTTATTGGAAAAGTGTGGCATGTCAGATTGCTACAAGACACAAGTTCCAATGGACCAACGTCACAAGTTGAGCAAGCATAGCTCAAATCCGCCGGTGGACACCACAATGTATCGAAGCGTTGTGGGCAGCCTAAGATATTTGGTGCATACCCGACCTGACTTGGCTTATTCAGTCGGGATCGTGAGTCGTTTCATGGAGAATCCGACAACCGAGCACATGAGCGCGGTCAATCAAATCTTGCGCTATGTGAAAGGCACCATTAATCTTGGTTGCACGTACAGAAAGGGAAAGGAAGGATTGATCCTTCGTTGATATTCAGATAGTGACATGGTAGGTGATGTTGATGACCGAAAGAGCACAACGGGCATGGTTTTCTACCTTGGCCCGAATCCGATTAGCTGGAATTCTCAGAAGCAAAAGGTGGTGGCACTATCTTCATGCGAGGCAGAATACATAGCGGCAAGCACGACGGCTTGTCAAGCAGTGTGGCTGAGCATACTCCTAGCTATTCTTGCAAAGCGGGAGGTGCAGAAGGTGTCACTGAAGATCGATAACCAAGCTGCAATCTCGTTGCGCAAAAATCCGGTTCATCACGAAAGGAGCAAGCACATAGATACCCGGTTCCACCATATCCGGGAGTGCATTGAAGAAGGGTTGATCGAGGTTCAACATGTGAACACGAAAGACAAACTTGCCGATATTTTCACCAAGTCCCTCGGTCGACAGAAGTTCATCGAGATGAGGAGGAAAGTTGGAGTGCAAGAAGTGAAGTCAAGCAACAAGGTTAAGGAGGTGAATGTAGAAGTTAATCATGTTGTTTCTTTAGGATTAGGAAAGAAAGCCAAACCGAGTCCTAGTAGTATTAGGATTCCTAGTCCTAGTCTATTTCCATAGTCCCTTGTGGACGTGTATAAAAGACACCCTAGGGGTGTTGATTGTAACACCAGAAAAACGAAAAGCAATACAAAGCAAAGTCTCGACACGGGCCTTTAGCCATCAAATCCATCGATCAGTTTTATTCGTGTCGCTAGTTACGCAAGTTCCGTCAAGTAGCCGGCCGAAGCAAGAATCGCATAGGCACGCCTGTACAACTGCATACGCACATTCAAAAGCCAACACAAATGCCCAACGCCCAGTGAGGGGTAGAGAACCACCGTCTTCTCCGCCATGGCTGGCTCACAAGATTCACGACTCCCTAGAGGTTGGGCTGATTAGCAGAGAAAATTTGCAAGAGTGAGTGCTGGTGAACCGGATATCACTCCATGTGAAAGTGTCCTTCTCCCGACAAAAGTTTTCAAGTGTTTGCACAAACATTCATCATGGAGTCACAATGCTAGAATACTTCCTGGATTTTATTTTGGTCTACCTCCGCCGTGTGTGCACTGATGTTGAGAACTTTGGTTCATCTCGTAACTCTTGCTCGTCGTGTTCATCTTTTTGTGGGCTTGACAAGAATCATCTTTGTGTTCATCTCGTAACTCTTGCTCGCCGTGTCTGCACTGATGTTGAGAACTTTGGTGCACAGTTTTTAGGTTGTGTACGTAGAGGTTAGTTTTGTTGCAATTAGTGTCACAAAACAATATATGCAAAATTTCAGTAGATATTGTTTTTCTCCATCATATTAGTAGGGTCCTAGTGCTTGTCATTATGTTTAATGGATTGTCAATGAATGGGATGGCAGAGCAGAGATAATTATTGGTGAACTTGCTAGAAAGAAAAGGAAGTTTAAGCTGAGAGTACAATCAAAGTTTTTGAGGCTGAAATTGAGAAAGAAAATGAATAAAAGTAAAAAAAAACTAAAATAATGAATTTTACAAGGAAGAATGAACTAGTGGCATTGTTATTACCCTTAAAGAAGAAACAAAATAAAAAATAAAGTAATACGTGATTGATAATATAATAACTAATTATGAGGAAAAATAAAAATGATGAACTTCGCGAAATGTTGAAAAAAGAGGTCCTAGTTAAAAATAGCAAGCCCCCCTATGTTTTGATATGTTGATAAAAAGGGGTCCTGTTTTTGACAAGTCGGGTGAATTTTCACTAGAAATTTCGGCAGTACAACATGTTAGAAATAATCGATGTGAAGCAACACTTTGGAAGGAACTTCCCTATAAATTTGCACACCAAAAAGAAGAAATAATGTACATAAATTCGTCCCAACAAGTAAATATACTACTCCCTCCGCACCAAAATATGTACATGACGTTTTTGTATGCTAGTTTATCCAACAAAAATGTCTTATATTTTGGTAGATAGGTACTATTTACTAGTGCAAGAATCTATATGGTGGTAAAAATGTACATCTTGGTAAACCACCAGGGAGAGGGGCTCATTGGCCAAACAGATGGGCCTATATGCAGCCCTCCACACTAGGAAAACCATGTTCAAAACTGCAACTTGTCCTAGTGCTTGTGATTATGTTCAAGGGATTGTCAATGAGTGGGATGGCAGAGAAAATATAATGATCGATGAACTTGGTAGAAAGAACATGAAGCTGAAGTTCAGAGTACAATCAAAAATTTTGAGGCTGAAATTGAGAAACCAACTTAAAAAGAGGACAAGGGGAAGGTTGCATCAGGAAAGGTGTAACGCCCAATATGCTACCCTATTCTTATTTTGGAACGAAGGCCTCGACACGGATAGAAGCGCATCTCGTCGTTTCGCAAGAATGGATATCGTTACAAGTACATATACTGAAAAGATGAGTATATGGAATTGGCTTACAGTCGCACAAGCTACATCAGAGTCACATCAACACAATACATAATCATCATGAAGAAGAGCAGGGTCCGACTACGGACGAAAACAAACGATAAAAGAACGACATCCATCCTTGCTATTCGAGGCTGCCGGCTTGGAACCCATCCTAGATCGACGAAGAAGAAGAAGAAGAAACTCCAAATGAACAATCATCGCTCTCACGTCTTAATATCACTTTAACTATACCTGCAACTGGTGTTGAAGTAATCTGTGAGCCAGAGGGGACTCACCAATCTCATTTCCAAAGGTATCAAGACTAGCAAAGCTTAATGGATGAGATATGGTTAAGTGGTGAGGCTGCAACAAGCGACTAAGCATTTATTTGGTGGCTAACTTACGAGTACAAGAATCAAGAGGGGGATGATCTACGCAACAACGGACGTGAACTCATAATCATCAAATGAATGATCTTGAACACCTACTTACGTCAGACATAACCCCACCGTGTCATCGATCGGAGAAGGAGCTCACGAAAGAGACAATCACGGTTACGCACTCAGTTGGCATATTTTAGTTAAGTTAACTTCAAGTTATCTAGAACCGGATGTTAAACAAAGTGTCCACGTTGCCACATAACCGCGGGCACTACTTTCCGAAAGATTTAACCCTCCAGGGGTGCTCCAACTGGTCCATCATAAATTACCACAAGCCGCATAGAAATCCTCGATCACGAAACTCGCGATCTCGTCGGACTCCTTAGTGGAAAACCTCAGCTGTGAGATTACCCAAAGCATCACCGGAATCCCAATGCACAAGACATTCGTCAAAGGTAAAACTAATCCAGCAAGGCCGCCCGACGTGTCGACGATCCCGATAGGAGCCGCTCATCTCGTTCTCAGGACACGACGGATTGTCCAAAGTTCCAGTAGGACAAACACAGTGTTGCCCCTGGTAGCCACCAGCGGTTGACAGGTTGGACCAACACTCATGCGGAGCAGTGGCCCGGGGGTTGATTAATTACTCCGCGGGTGCCGGCGGGTCCCT
This sequence comes from Hordeum vulgare subsp. vulgare, assembly GCF_904849725.1. Taxonomy (NCBI): domain Eukaryota; kingdom Viridiplantae; phylum Streptophyta; class Magnoliopsida; order Poales; family Poaceae; genus Hordeum; species Hordeum vulgare. The sequence continues at coordinate 475,009,591 of NC_058520.1, forward strand.
AAGCATTTTTATTAGGTTATAGGCAAATGTAGTACCAAAGTTGGGCCGTGCCAAACCAGTTTTAATCTAAGACGAATTATCAAGGGGGTCCCCATAAGAACCCCGATCGTGTTAGGAGCGCTCAATTATGGAACATAACACCCGTAGCTAAAACTAAGGGGACAAAGGTGGAACAAAACACCAGGCTAGAAAGGCCGAGCCTTACACCTTTTACCAAGTATATAGGTGCATTAAATTAAATAGCATTAATATGGTGATATACAAGGAACCCATGTTATCACATGGAAGCAACTACACCTGCAAGTAGCAACGCTAACACATGGTTGAGCAAGCGGTAACATAGCCAATCACTGGTTTGCTAGGTTATGAACAGGTTGAAGGTTTCATGGCAATGTTGAGAGGTTGATATTTAACAGGTGGTAGGCAACGAGACATAGCGATAGAAATGATACAAGTAGCATGTCATTGATAGTAATGATATCTGGGGAAATGGTCATTGATACGTCTCCAATGTATCTATAATTTTTTATGGTTTCATGCTATTATCTTGTCAAACTTTGGATGTTTTGCATGCCTTTTATATATTTTTTGGGACTAACTTATTAACTCAGTGCCAAGTGCCAGTTCCTGTTTTTTCCATGTTTTTGACCCCTTTCAGAGGAGGATTTTGAACGGAGTCCAAACGGAATGAAACTGCCAAAAAGATTTTTTCCGGAACAGAAAAAGATTGGGAAGCCGGAGAATCAGGACAGGGGGCCACCAGGGACCCCACAAGCCCTCTTGGCGCGGCCGGGGGGGGGGGGGGGGGGAGGGCGCCCCGTGGCTTGTGGGCTCCCTGAGCCTCCTTTCCCCTAGGTTTTGCGCCTATATATTCCTTAAAATCCCATAAAAAATCAGGAGGTCATCGAAAGTACTTTTTCGCCGCCGCAAGCTTCTGTCTCCGCAAGATCCCATGTGGGGCACGTTCTGGTGCCCTGCTGGAGGGGGGATTCGGATACGGAGGGCTTCTTCATCAACACCATGACCTCTCCGATGATGCATGAGTAGTTCACCATAGACCTATGGGTCCATAGCTACTAAGTAGATGGCTTCTTCTCTCTCTTGGATCTTCAATACAAAGTTCTCCATGATCTTCATGGAGATCTATCCGATGTAATCTTCTTTTGCGGTGTGTTTGTCGAGATCCGATTGATACGTCCATTTTGCATCATGTTTTCACGTTGATATTTATCGCTTCTTGGGCTGTTATTTCACTTTACGGTACAATTCTTATGCATTTTCTCTCTTATTTTGCAAGGTTTACATGAAGAGGGAGAATGCCGACAGCTGGAATTCTGGCCTGAAAGTGGAGCAAAGTTGATATACCTATTCTGCGCAACTCCAAATGCCGTAAAAATCAACGAGGATTTTTTTCCGGATTTATAAAAAATACTGGGCCGAAGAAGCGCCACAGGGGCGCCAGCAGGTGGCCACAAGCCTGCACAGCGCGGCCACCCCCCAGGCCGCAGCATGAGGGCTTGTGGGCAGCCTGCTGGCCCACTAGCCCCCTTCTTCTGCTATATGAAGGGTTTCGTCTGGAAAAAAAAAATCAAGGAGGAGCTTTTTCGTGGTTTCATCGCCGCCACGAGGCGGAACTTGAGCAGAACCAATCTAGAGCTCCGGCAAGACGATCCTGCCGGGGAAACTTCCCTCCCGGAGGGGGAAATCGTCGCCATCGTCATCACCAACACTCCTCTCATCGGAGGGGACTCGTCACCATCAACATCTTCATCAGAACCATCTCCTCTCCAAACCCTAGTTCATCTCTTGTAACCAATCTCCGTCTCGCGACTCCGATTGATACTTGTAAGGTTGCTAGTAGTGTTGATTACTCTTTGTAGTTGATGCTTGTTGGATTATTTGGTGGAAGAGTTTATGTTCAGATCCTTGATGCTACTCATTACCTCTCTGGTCATGAATATGATTATGCTTTGTGAGTAGTTATTTTTGTTCCTGAGGACATGGGATAAGTCATGCTAATAGTAGTCATGTGAATTTGGTATTCGTTCGGTAATTTGATATGTTGTATGTTGTTTCTCCTCTAGTGGTGTTATGTGAACGTAGACTACATAACACTTCACCATTATTTGGGCCTAGAGGAAGGCATTGGGAAGTAGTAAGTAGATGATGGGTTGCTAGAGTGACAGAAGCTTAAACCCTAGTTTATGCGTTGCTTCGTAAGGGGCTGATTTGGATCCACTAGTTTAATGCTATGGTTAGACTTTGTCTTAATTCTTCTTTCGTAGTTGCGGATGCTTGCGAGAGGGGTTAATCATAAGTGGGATGCTTATCCAAGTAAGGGCAGAACCCAAGCGCCGGTCTACCCACATATCAAACTATCCAAGTAACGAACGCGAATCATATGAACATGATGAAAACTAGCATGACAGAAATTCCCGTGTGTCCTCGGGAGCGTTTTTCCTCCTATAAGACTTTCTCCAGGCTTGTCCCTTGCTACAAAAGGGATTGGGCCACCTTGCTGCACCGTTGCTACTTTTGTTACTTGTTGCTTGCTAGAATCATCTCACCACACAATCACTTGTTACCGACAATTTCAGTGCGTGCAGATTTTACCTTGCTGAAAACCACTTGTCAGATCCTTCTGCTCCTCGTTGGGTTCGACACTCTTACTTATCGAAAGGACTACGATTGACCCCCTATACTTGTGGGTCATCACCGATGAATTGTGGATTTATGATCAGATTATCTATGAATCTTATTTGAGTTTCTTCTGATCTCTCTTATGCATGATTTCATATCCTTGTAATTCTCTTCGAGTCGTGGGTTTTGTTTGGCCAACTAGATCTATGATTCTTGCAATGGGAGAAGTGCTTGGTTTTGGGTTCATACCGTGCGGTGACCTCACCCAGTGACAGAAGGGGTAGCGAGGCACGCATCTTGTTGTTGCCATCAAGGGTAAAAAGATGGGGTTTTCATCATTGGTTTGAGTTTACCCCTCTACATCATGTCATCTTGCTTAAGGCGTTACTCTGTTCGTCATGAACTCAATACACTAGATGCATGCTGGATAGCGGTTGATGTGTGGAGTAATAGTAGTAGATGCAGAAAGTAACGGTCTACTTGTCTCGGACGTGATGCCTATATGTATGATCATTGCCTTAGATATCATCATGACTTTGCGCGGTTCTATCAATTGCTCGACAGTAATTTGTTCTCCCACCGTGATATTTGCTATTTTGAGAGAAGCCTCTAGTGAACACTATGGCCCCAGGGTCTACTCCACACCATATTTTCAGCCTTACACTTTTTCTTCGTTGCACTTTCCGCCTTCAGATCTCACTTTGCAATCAATCTTGAAGGGATTGACAACCCCTTTATAGCGTTGGGTGCAAGCTCTCTTTTATGTTTGCGCAGGTACTCTGGACTTGACGAGATTCTCATACTGGATTGATACCTTGGTTCTCAAACCGAGGGAAATACTTACTGCTCCTGTGCTGCATCACCCTTTCCTCTTCAGGGGAAAAACCGACGCAAGCAAGAGAAGTAGCAAGAAGAATTACTGGCGTTGCCGGGAAGGACTTTTGCTGTCGTAGCAGTCATCTTGCCTGAGATCCCGCTTGAAGGAAGAATGACTCCGTGAAGCAAACGAATCGATGTAGTCGAACGGGTCCTCACTTTCCGACACGTTTGCAGAACTATATCGAGATGAAGCAAACCGGAAACAAGAATCAACACACGATATTCACCACGCGATGCACAACACAAAGAAAAATGCAAGTCACAAGAGGGAGAAAAAGAATCAACCAATAAAAGATATGGGGCATGTATGCTTTTAATGAATTGAGACTAACTACTCCCTTCGTCACGGTTTAGGAGGCGCGCTTGAAAATTCTCTAAAACATATATGGTTAGTGATTGGTTATTAGATTGGCTTAAAAATAGCATTCATACTATGCATGGGATATGAATAGTACAATGAAGTACTAATTAGCTAATAGGAGTAATTGTAATACGCCTTAAACCTTGTCTAAAACGCACATAAATTTAACCGTGTCTTCTAAACCGTAACAGAGAGAGTAGCACACATGCAGTGATCAGTAATGATAGTATTTAGCAAACTAACATTTATTTCTTTCTTCGTCTTGATCGTGGTGTACAATTTAAGATAACTTATACACATGAACTGAGCGAGTACTGATAGTAGTACAAATTTATGTAAAATAATATAATTAACTCAGAAATAAACCTAGTCCCCATATAATGTCGAAATGTACATAGGCCACGTCAAATCATCACATATCAAGGTCAACAAGTTTCACGTTAATTCTGAAACGGTTGCGACTATGGAGGTGCCCATGTCGTTGAGGAATTGGACAAACGCCAAATAAGACGAGCCCCCTTCCTTGAGCGCCTCGGCAGCTGCGACCTTCGCCGCCGTCACCCGCTCCCTGAGTGCATTGCCGCCCTCGGACGCCATGACCCATCTGACCTTCTCTTCCACCTCCACGCCCTTAACCAGCTCTTCATTGTAGCCTCTCATCTCCACCCCGAGCTTCATTCCCTCCACTATGTGCACCTTGTTCACCCTCTGCTCCGCGTACAGCGGCCAGCATAGCAGCGGCAACCCTGCCGTGATGCCCTCCAGCGTCGAGTTCCAGCCGCAGTGCGTCATGAATGCGCCGGTCGCCCTGTGGCGCAGGACCTCCACCTGCGGCGCCCAAGACTTGACCACGAGCCCTCTGCCCTTGGTCCTCTCCAAGAACCCTTCCGGCATGAGCGCGTCGAGGTCGGGCTCCGGCAGCGAATCGCCGTACTTGTAGTCGGGATTGCGCGGGCTCCGCACGACCCACAGGAATCTCTGCCCTGACTTTTCCAGTCCGGTTGCAATCTCCTGGAGCTGCTTAACCGGGAACGTGCCCATGCTGCCGAAGGAGAGGAACACGACGCTCTGGTCCGGCTGCGCGTCCAGCCAGCGGAGGCACTCGTGCTCCTTGCCTCCGCCTCCCGAGACCAAAGGCCCGATGCAGTAGACCGGTGGCGTGGCACGACCCGGGACGCAGAGCCCGTCCTTGAGAGCGCGCACCGCCCGCGTCTCCAGCGACTCGACGGAGTTAATGAGAATTCCGTCGGAATCTGGCATTCGGTCGAACATGCCTAGGATGGCCTTGAGCACTTCATCGTTGTGCATGACCTCGGGCAAGTCGGTAGCTTTGAACGGAGGAACGCCCGGGAATTTGATGACAGAGTCGCCGAGCTCCTTTATCTTTGCCTTAACGCCGGCGAGCTTGCTCGGCAGGTTGAGGAAGAGCGCGAGGTCAGCGGCGGCCGACGCGTAGAAGTAGTAGACCGGCAGCCCGAGCTCGGACGCGACATCCTGGGCGTCGACGCAGAACATGTCGAGGACGAGCGCGTCGACGGAGGGCAGCGAGCGGAGGAAGTCGAGGAGCGGGGCGTTCATGGCTTTCAGGAGCCGGAAAATCTGCACGACGGGGTGCGTGGGCGCGCTGTCGGAGTTGGAGTCGGCGGGCGGCGGCGGCAGGACGTGGAAGGCGACGGAGGGGTTGGAGGCCCTCGCGCGGACGACCGCGTCTGAGAAGTCGGTGGACTCGACCTGCGGATCGACGACGGCAACGATGACGGACTGGCCGTGCTTGATGAACAGCTTGGCGACCTCGACCATGGGCACCAGGTGGCCGACGCCGACGCCAGGGTACAGGACGACGGTCTTCTTCATGGCCTCCCTCTCCTAGAGTCCTAGTACGAAATGCTTTTTCTCTTGGTTTGGCTCAGCTCTACGAACAACCCACCGCGACCGTGCTAGGAGTAGGCAGGGCTCGTCGAATTTCAATCCAAATTGGACTCCGGGGTCATGGTGGTAGCCATTCTTGCTCGAGGAGTCTGAGGATTGCGTTTCACGCCACATCACCTTCAAGAACATGGTCCACCAGCCACGGTACATGGAGTGGCTGAGTTGAGAATTGAGACGTCACGACACGATGCGTGGATGCTGCCGGTCCACTGATCCTAATCTGGAGCAGCGCCGCTAATTTCTCCTTGGGCTGGTGGTGCTGTGTGGCGCCTTCGGGAGTGGCAACGTCAGCCGTGACGCTACTGTTCCTGGTGGCTTTCTGCAGCCAATTGGGCTCTTTGGTATCAACGCCGTCTTCTTCTAGAAGGCTTTGTTTGCTTGATGCAGCAGGGGAAGCACCACCCTTGGTCTGGCATTATTGATCGGTACGTAGCCATGGGCGAGCACCACCCTTGCTGCTGCACTGACGTAAGGGATGAACATGACTTAGACCGGCTCAAAGCAGATTGCTTTGGGAACATCGAAGCAGATTGAACTAGGATCACTCACTTGTGCTTAGGTACATCCCTTTAAATACATCAACTACAAAGACATGCATGCATGCCTATTGGGCCAGGCTAAGGGGGTGTTTGATTACAGGAACTTATTTATTAGAGACTTGGAACTTATAAGTCCCTTTAAGTCCCATCTAAACCAAACAGAAGAGACATATAAGGACTTAAAATCGTCATTTGGGACTTATACAATAAGACTCTCAAGGAGAGACTTATAGGGACTTACAGTTGTAGTATATAGTCATTTGGGACTTAAAAACTGAAAATAACCACCGCATTCAATTTGGAAAAATTAGATGCTCACGGATGCACCCTCACCTAGTCTAGCACACACCTCACAAGGTTATGGATAAATGACCCAACTTCTTGCACCAACCTGACACATACATACGATGCATGCAGGTTTGAATGATTTTCACACCATTCGTACGGTGCGACACGTCGGACTATTTATCGGGCCCTTTTTATTGAGAAAACTTTAGAAAATTTCTTCAAATCCACACAACTTGGTATGATGTGTTCAGTTGGTCATAAAAGATGATGGAAACTTTTTGCCGCCATTTGACGGATGTTGAAACAGGATGTGCTTTCAAACGGACCTTTTTGCCCTACCTGCACACCAGTCATTGCACTTGGTCTGGACATTCTTCAAATTACCAAACTTTTGCAACAAGGTGGGCATGCCCATAATAGGCATACATGCCTAGTTTGGACAACTTTCGACATTGTACACAAGTTCTAACACGCTCGGCCATTTATCTACATTTTTTAAAAAGAAAAGTCTAAAAAAATTGGTGAACTTGTCGAAAACCCAAAGAACTTTGCATGTGCCTTGATTTTGACATGTAAGGCCATGAAAAACAATTAGGGCTATTTAAGGGATGTCAAGAAACGGGGTTCTCCCATACGGACCCTTCTCGCTTACCCGATCTCTCTCCGTTGAACCTGATATTTTTAGGAAATCTCAAAACTGACCCCAACTTTTGTGGGTGGGTGGCATGCCCATGGTAGTAATCCATGCCAGGTTCAAACATTTCTGATACCATATGCACGTTGCGACGCTTCTGGCCATTTGTCGGTCATTTTACACCAGGAAAACTCTAGAAAATGCAAAACTTATCAAAACCCCCAAAATCATACAAGGCCATGGAAAAATAATTGGGGTCATTTCAAGGATGTAGAGAAACAATGTGCATTAACATGGAGCCTTCTGACCTATCCAAACACCCTCCATTCAATATAGTATAATTTTGGACATCCATGAAATGAATCCAACTTCTACAGTAAGGTTGACATTGCCCATCGTACACATCCATGCCAAGTTTGAACGATTTTCAGCACCATATGCAAGCTGCAACACGCTCGGCCATTTATCGCCTTTTTTCTCCCGGGAAACTCGTAAAAATGCAAAACTTGTCAAATATCCAAAAACTTGGCATTGTATCTTGAATTGGTCATACAAGGACATGAAAAAAATGGATCATTTCAAGGATGTCAAGAAACTACATGCTTTCAAACGGAGCCTTCTCGTCTACACGAACACCCTCCGTTCAACATGGTCTATTTAGACATCCTTGCAATTACCCCAACTTTTGCGAGAAGGTGTGCATGCCCATTTTAGGCATATTTGGTTTTCCAATACCGTAAGCAAGTTGCGACACGTTGGGCCATTTATCGGTCTATTTTGACTAGCAATACTCCAAAAAATGCAAAATTTGCCAAAAAGCCATAACAACTTGGCATGGTGCTTTGAGCTGGTCATACAAGGCAGTGGCAAAAAAACTGGATCCATTTGACGGGTCTCGAGAAACAACGTGCTTTCAAACAGAATGATATTTTTTGGACATTCTTGAAATAACCTTAATTTTTCCAAGCAGGTGGCATGCCCACGATAAACATTCATGTCAGGTTTGAAGGAAAAAGTATTAAAATAATAATTTAAGAAGTAAATACATTTAATGGGATTAATAATTATTTGAAGTAAAAAAAGAATTTCAAACACGTACTTAACTCTTTTTGTTTTGGTACTCCAAAAAATATTTGAAATTTTTGAACATTGGGGAATCACAAGGCTTCGACATGCTCAGTCCGCGCACTCCAGAGCTGGTTGGAGGAACGTGTGATGGTGGTTCATGACATCGTTCAACAACGTGTGCACCAAGCCCGGCAGTGCATGATGGCACATGCTCACAAAAAGCGCTCTTTCCACGAGTTCGAAGTGGGTGACCAGGTCTTCCTCAAACTTCTGCCTTACATCCAAACGTCCCTGTCCCCTCGGGCAAACCACAAGCTCTCATTCAAGTTCTTCGGGTCATTTCCCTTCATTGCCAAAGTCAGCGAGGTTGCATACAAACTTCAGCTCCCACCCAAGGCTGCGGTCCATCCAGTTTTCCACATCTCCCACTCGAAGAAAGTGCTACTGCCAGGTACAACTGTCTCTTCCTGGTTCCCTGTTCCTGACGATGCGCTCACTGTTCCAGTCGAGATTCTTCAGTCGCGCTAGCGCAAGACGGCCGGAGCCATGGTCGATCAAGTTAAGGTCCGTTGGTCCGGCGACTCTACATTGGACATCACGTGAGATGACAAAGCTGTCATGCAGGCTCCCTTTCTGACAACCGAGTCTTGAGGGCAAGCCTCTGCACAGGGGGAGGGGATGTCAGCCCTACTAACATGCCTGGGCCACCATACGGCAGCACTGGGCCAGGCATGGGCTGTTAAAAGATGTAACATATATTCGTATAATATAAACGGTATATGATTGTATTTAAGTTAGTTGTTAGAGATATAACTTGTATAGCAATCCAACAATTAATCTTGTAGATCTTTATAACTACCTGACCGGTGGTCTATATTAACACGTAAAGCGTCCCGGCAAGATGCAAGCGTTATCTCATATTTTCCATATGAGCCACTTGAAGCCCAAGACATGTGCCTCTACATAACCAGCTACCATGGACGCATCGGGCGTCCAAAGGATCGGGCGTCCAAAGGATCATGGTACCCGACAGTGGCACGAACCTTAGTTATCCTCAGGGCCGGCCCTAGGCCGAGGCAGCATGAGCGATGCCCTGGGTCCCAACCAAACTAGGGCCCCGACCTAGCACATACAACCAGCCATAAATTTCTACATGCCCAATATTGATGCAAATATAAACGATATGAGAGACCCATATAAGAGGCAAGCGTGGCTGCATTTGCTGTGGATTCCCGTCACTGATCGTACATGCACCTCGGCACTTGTTTGCGCCGTGCCGTGAAGGATTTTTTATCGCCTCTTCAATTTCTTCGATCTAATCTAGCAACACATACATACGCGTGTGATCAAAGGCCCGTGGATGATTCATTTGACCTTGTTTTTGCCGGAGGACGGAGCAAATCAGTGTGGAGTTAATATGGCATATCACTGCAGTTGTTGCCCTCACCTCAATGTTTTACCCTCAGTCTCAACCTGGTGAACTGCAATTAATTTTTATTCTTATAAAAACAACACTTACAGCCTTGCAATAGTTGGTCGTCCGGTCATGTAGTGTGAATTTGGATATATAGTTGGAGATTGTTGCTGCTAATTTCCTCTAATATTCAGTGTTGCCTCAAAAACACTAGTTTAGTTCCGAAAAAAGAGAGTAAACGAGCAGATCAATTAACTGCCATTAATCTTTATATTGTTATTGATGATTTTGGCATCAAAAAATGCATGAAAAATCATTGTGATATATTTGATCTAAAACATGGATGGATTTTGATTTTCAAATATTATTTACATTTAGGGGATCAAATTTACTAGGAAAATTTATAATTGTTTATGATGACTTTACAAGCACCGTTGGGTCCATTTATGGATTTCGCCCTAGGGCCTCTGAAACTTCAGGGCCGGCCCTGCTCACTACTAGCCTCCCCTACTCATATTTATATCTCTCGCAGCAAGCGTTGTGGACGAATCACTTACTAGTGATGAACTTGGATCAGTCCATGACTTTCCTCACGGTTTTGGTAAGGTACGACGACGGGATTTGGTATTAAGTTCTTTAGATCAATTTAGCAACGGCAATTGCGGTTCTGGAGCATTGGTTCTTAAGGCACGCGCACAAAGACATCGACACTCGTAATAAAGCGTGGACATAAACGCGTCGCCGTCTAGTTCCAGGGACGACATTGATCATTCAAGGTCATTCAAGGGTTGAGGAATGTTGATGCAGTTTTTATCATGTTTAAGGTGCTTTGTGAACCAGGATATGGATTTTTCTATTGTTAAAGAACTCATCAATTACGTCACCGCGGCAGTAAAGGGTGTCCTCGCAGTTGCAGATAGGTATCCATAATGGCAGACGATGGGCTATGAGCAGGTTGAGCAGGAGAAATGTATTTTGTGCTCGTGGCAATGCTCTGAAGAGCGAGCAAACAAAGCCTTGTAGAAGAGGACGGCATCGATGATACCAAGAGCAGATCGGCATGGCGGAAACTCGCGGGAAAGAGGCTCCCCGGACGGAGAGTACCGTCACGGATGACGTTGCCACTCCCAAAGGCGCTACTCTGCTCTAGATCAGATGAGGACAGTGGACCTGTCTCTTACGTCTTATCAATTATCATTACCCGAGTGGCGCCAGGCACCGTGACAGAGTATAATTCTGTCGAGATGTGGCACCGAGCGCAGCTCACAGCCTCACGCGGCCATGCATTACCAATTTTGACTGGATTCCCTCCGGCCACGCTATATTAGTCAGTCCCGGTCTCCACATCTCGACAGAGCAGACAGGACCAAACCATTTCGTACGTGCTAGAACAAGAGTGAAGTGAAGCGAAGCGATGAAGAAGACCGTCGTCCTGTACCCTGGCCTCGGCGTCGGCCACCTGGTGCCGATGGTCGAGGTCGCCAAGCTGTTCCTCAAGCACGGCCTGGCCGTCACCATGGCGCTCGTCGAGCCGCAGGTCAAGTCCACCGACTTCTCCGCTGCTGTCGCCCGCGCGAGGGCCTCCAACCCCTCCGTCGCCTTCCACGTCCTGCCGACGCCGACGCCGCCACCGCCTGCCGATGCCAACACCGACGGGGCGCCCAGGCACCACGTCGTCAAGGTTATCCAATCGCTCGCGGCCATGAACGCGCCCCTCCGCGACTTCCTCCGCTCGCTGCCCTCCGTCCACGCGCTCGTGCTCGACATGTTCTGCGTCGACGCCCTGGACGTGGCAGCCGAGCTCAAGCTGCCGGTCTACTACTCGTTCGCCTCCGGCGCCGGCGACCTCGCCATCTTCCTCAACCTGCCAAGCAAGTTCGCCAGCAACACGGCCAAGGTAAAAGAGCTCGGCGACTCCATCGTCACCTTCCCGGGTGTTCCTCCGTTCAAAGCTTCGGAGTTGCCCTCCGAAGTTATTGGAGACGGCGAAGCATTCATGTACCTCTTACGCATGTTTGAGCGGATGACAGAGGCGAACGGGATTCTTATCAATTCCTTGGAATCGCTGGAAAAGCCGGCAGTGACCGCTCTCAACGACGGGCTCTGCGTCACCGGTCGTGCGACGCCGCCGGTCTACTGCATCGGGCCGTTGGTCTCGGGAGGCGGAGACAAGGAGCACGACTGCCTCCGGTGGCTGGACGCGCAGCCGGACCAGAGCGTAGTGTTCCTCTCCTTCGGCAGCCTGGGCACATTCTCCAGTAAGCAGCTCGAGGAGATCGCACTTGGTTTGGACAAGTCGGGGGAGAGGTTCCTGTGGGTCGTGCGGAGCCCGCGCAGTCCCGACCAGAAACACGGCGATCCGCTGCCGGAGCCTGACCTCGACGCGCTCATGCCGGAAGGGTTCTTGGAGAGGACCAAGGACAGAGGGCTCGTGGTCAAGTCTTGGGCGCCGCAGGTGGACGTCCTGCGCCACAGGGCGACCGGCGCATTCATGACGCACTGCGGCTGGAACTCGACGCTGGAGGGCATCACGGCAGGGTTGCCGCTGCTGTGCTGGCCTCTGTACGCGGAGCAGAGGGTGAACAAGGTGCACATAGTGGACGGAATGAAGCTCGGGGTGGAGATGAGAGGATACAATGAAGAGGTGGTTAAGGCCGAGGAGGTGGAAGAGAAGGTCAGATGGGTTATGGCGTCTGAGGGCGGCAAGGCACTCAGGGAGCGGGTGACGGCGGCGAAGGATGCAGCTGCCGACGCGCTCAAGGAAGGAGGCTCGTCGTACTTGGCGTTTGACCAATTCCTCAACGACATGGGCACTTCCATGGTCGCAACCGTTCAGAATTAATGTGAAACTTATTGACCTTGATATTTGATTTGTCGCGGCCTAGGTACATTTCGACATTATATGCGGACTAGGTTTATTTCTGAGTTAATTATATTATTTTACATAAATTTGTACTAATGTACAAATTCATATTCGCTTCATGGACGGGTGCTAAACATGCCACATAAGCTAAAATATAACATGACAACAATAATTAAGTACTCCCTCCGTTCGGTGAAGAGTGTACGTTTGGTCTTAAATTTTTTCCACAAAAGAGTGTACTTTTATATTTTCAATACATTTTAAAGTAGAAAGAAATGCTTCTTTTTCATCATACGGTAATCAAGACCAATAACATTTTACACATTGTCTTTTTAATTTCTACGTGCACTTAGCTCATTGGGGGTTGAATAATTAAAGAGGAGAGAGATGGTGACTTGCACCTTTTCAATGCTTTTTTTTTACTCCACTTCATAATTTGTCCTAAAATATCTATATGTACATTTCTCATCGGACGGAGGAAGTAGGAGAGAGTACTTTGATGATCCAGAAAGAACCAATGCTAAGCACGTGAACCTAGGCAAACCACTTAAATAAGAGAAGTTGGCCAATACATGAAAGAGTTTATGTGCTAAATCATTAAACAAAATGACCTTAGCAACAACAAGCTAAGCACCTATGCATTAGAGAGTTGAGTTGATAAGCTTTTTAACGCACTTAGCACCTCATCTACTACCTCCGTCCAAGTGTATAAGGCATGCACGTAGTTCTAGGTTGTCAATTTAACTAGCTAAATATATATTATATGCGACAAATTACATATTCAGAAATTACGTCCCCGCATGAATCTTATGCTATATTATTAATTACATATAATACATATTTAAGTAGTTAAATTAACGCCCTAGAGCTGCCGGGTGTTGCCTGCGCGACACTGTTACGGGGTCCGCGATGGAGGCTTCTTCTTCTACCCGACGAAGGAGCTCGGCTTGGGAGGGCGCGTCCTGGCGGAGGTGTAGCTAGGTAGGCGATGCTCTGGCGCGGGCTAGGATGGCAGTGGGGCGATGGCACATCTATTTGATGACGATGGTGTTGGATCGTTAGTGGGTCTAGATGGGGTGATTAGAATAGTGGACCAATAAAAACCATATTTTCTCAATTTTATTTATTTCTAGATTTTAGCAATTCTGGCAAGTCTAGTCACACCCTATACATCGAAGTCTAATAGAGTAGGTAGCGGAAAGTATAAAACTTTGCATATGAATGTAAAGGAGTGGTCGGAGATAATGAAACGCAATGAAGAGATGATAAATTTGGCGTGATTTTGATAGGTGGAGTTATGTACATCCACGATGATGGATACTTCGACCCATGAAGGGTAAAGGTTGTTGGGTAACGTAGCATAAATTCAAAATTTTCCTACGCATATTCAGATCTTCCTATGGAGAGACCAGCAACGAGAGAGGGGTAAGAGCATCTTCGTACCTTTGAAGATCGCTAAGCGGAAGCGTTGCTAGAACGCGGTTGATGGAGTCGTACTCGCAGCGATTCCGATCTAGTGCCGAACAACGGCACCTCCGCGTTCAACACACGTGCAGCCCGGTGACGTCTCCCGCACCTTGATCCAGCAAGGAGGAGGGAGAGGTTGGGGAAGAAGACCAGCAACACGACGGCGTGGTGTTGGTGGAGAGACGAGGTCTCCCGGCAAGGCTTCGCCAAGCGCCGGCAGAGAGGAGGAGGGAGAGGAGCAGGGCTGCGAGAGAGAGATTAAACCGTGTCTCAAACAGCCCCGAACCTTATCTATATATAGGGGGAGAGGGAGGGGGCGCAGCCCTTAGGGTTCCCACCCCTAAGGGGTGCGGCAGCCCTCAGATGGGGAAGGGGTGGCGGCCAGGGCAAGGGGGAGGGGTGGCGCACCCCTCTGGTGGGCCTAAGGCCCACCTAAATTAGGGTTCCCCCCCCCTCTTTTCCTTTCCCCTGCGCCATGGGCTGAGTGGGGAGGCATACCAGCCCAACTAGGGGCTGGTTCCCACCCCATTTAGCTCATCTTACCTCTTGGGGTCGCAGCCCCCTTTCGGTGGTCCCCCGGGGTGATGCCCGAAACACTTCCGGTGTCCGAAACCATCCGTCCTATATATCAATCTTTACCTCCGGACCATTCCGGAGCTCCTCGTGACGTCCGGGATCTCATCCGGGACTCCGAACAACTTTCGGTAATCTCGTATAACAATTTCCTATAACCCTAGCGTCGTCGAACCTTAAGTGTGTAGACCCTACGGGTTCGGGAGACAGGCAGACATGACCGAGACACCTCTCTGGCCAATAACCATCAGCGGGGTCTGGATACCCATGGTGGTTCCCACTAGCTCCACGATGATCTCATCGGATGAACCACGATGTCAAGGATTCAATCAATCCCGTATACGATTCCCTTTGTCTGTCGGTATAGAACTTGCCCGAGATTCGATCGTCGGTATACCTATACCTTGTTCAATCTCGTTACCGGTAAGTCTCTTTACTCGTTCCGTAGCACGTCATCGTGTGACTAACTCCTTAGTCACATTGAGCTCATGATGATGTTCTACCGAGTGGGCCCAGAGATACCTCTCCGTCACACGGAGTGACAAATCCCGATCTCGATTCGTGCCAACCCAACAGACACTTTCGGAGGTACCCGTAGTGCACCTTTATAGTCACCCAGTTACGTTGTGACGTTTGACACACCCAAAGCACTCCTACGGTATCCGGGAGTTGCACAATCTCACGGTCGAAGGAAAAGATACTTGACATTAGAAAAGCATTAGCATACGAACAACACGATCTAGTGCTAGGCTTAGGATTGGGTCTTGTCCACCACATCATTCTCCCAATGATGTGATCCCGTTATCAATGACATCCAATGTCCATGATCAGGAAACCATGATCATCTATTGACTAACGAGCTAGCTAACTAGAGGCTTGCTAGGGACACATTGTGATCTATTCATTCACACATGCATTACTGTTTCCTGTTAATACAATTATAGCATGAACGATAGACGATTATCATGAACAAGGAAATATGATAATAACCATTTTATTATTGCCTCTAGGGCATATTTCCAACAGTCTCCCACTTGCACTAGAGACAATAATCTAGTTACATTTTGATGTATCGAACACCCATAGCATTATGGTGCTGATCATGTTTTGCTCGTGGAAGAGGTTTAGTCAACGGGTCTGCAATATTCAGATCCGTGTGTACTTTACAAATATCTATTACTCCACTCTGGACATGGTCCTGGATGGAGTTGTAGCGGCGCTTGATGTGCTTCGTCTTCCGGTGAAACCTGGGCTCCTTGGCTATGGCAATGGCTCCAGTGTTATCACAGAAGAGTGTCATAGGACCCGACGCGCTTGGAACCACTCCAAGGTCGGTGATGAGCTCCTTCATCCAAATTCCTTCATGAGCCGCTTCTGAAGCAGCTATGTACTTCGCTTCACATGTAGATGCTGCCACGACTTCTTGCTTGCTGCTGCACCAGCTCACTGCCCCACCATTCAACACATATACGTATCCGGTTTGTGACTTAGAGTCATCCGGATCTGTGTCGAAGCTAGCGTCGACGTAACCCTTTACGACGAGCTCTTCGTCACCTCCATAAACGAGAAACATTTCCTTAGTCCTTTTCAGGTACTTAAGGATATTCTTGACCGCTGTCCAGTGTTCTGCACCGGGATTACTTTGGTACCTCCCTACCAAGCTTATCGCAAGGTTTATATCAGGTCTGGTACACAGCATGGCATACATTAGAGAGCCCACGGCTGAAGCGTAGGGGACAGAACTCATCTTCTCTCTATCTGTTGCCGTGGTCGGCGACTGAGTCTTACTCAATCTCATACCTTGCAAAACTGGCAAGAACCCTTTCTTTGAGTTTTCCATATTGAACTTCTTCAGTATCTTGTCAAGGTATGTACTTTGCGAAAGACCTATGAGGCGTCTCGATCTATATCTATAGATCTTGATGCCTAATATGTATGCAGCTTCTCCAAGGTCCTTCATTGAAAAACTCTTGTTCAAATAGGCCTTTATGCTCTCCAACATCTCTATATCATTCCCCATCAATAATATGTCATCCACATATAGTACGAGGAAAGCTACAGAGCTCCCACTCACTTTCTTGTACAGACAGGCTTCTCCGTAAACCTGTATGAACCCAAACGCTTTAATCACCTCATTAAAGCGAATGTTCCAACTCCGAGATGCTTGCACCAGCCCATAGATGGAGCGCTGGAGCTTGCATACTTTGTTAGCACCTTTAGGATCGACAAAACCTTCTGGTTGCATCATATACAACTCTTCCTTAAGGTTCCCGTTAAGGAACGCTGTTTTGACGTCCATTTGCCAAATTTCATAATCATAAAAGGCGGCAATTGCTAACATGATTCGGACCGATTTCAGCTTCGCTACGGGAGAGAAAGTCTCTTCGTAGTCAACTCCTTGAATTTGTCGAAAACCCTTTGCGACAAGTCGAGCTTTGTAAACGGTCACATTACCGTTTGCATCAGTCTTCTTCTTGAAGATCCATTTATTTTCTATGGCTCGCCGGTCATCGGGCAAGTCCACCAAAGTCCATACTTTGTTCTCATACATGGATCCTATCTTGGATTTCATGGCCTCAAGCCATTTGTTGGAATCCGGGCCCGCCATCGCTTCTTCATAGTTCGAAGGTTCACCGTTGTCTAACAACATGATTTCCATCACAGGGTTGCCGTACCACTCTGGTGCGGAGCGTACCCTTGTGGACCTTCGTGGTTCAGTAGTAACTTGATCCAAAGATTCATGATCATCATCATTAACTTCCTCTTCAGTCGGTGTAGGCACCACAGGAACAACTTCTTGCGCTGCGCTACTTTCCTGTTCGAGAGGGGGTGTAATTACCTCATCAAGTTCTACCTTCCTCCCACTTACTTCTTTCGAGAGAAACTCTTTCTCTAGAAAGGATCCGCTCTTGGCAACAAAGGTTTTACCTTCGGATCTAAGATAGAAGGTATACCCAATAGTTTCCTTAGGGTATCCTATGAATACGCATTTCTCCGCTTTGGGTTCGAGCTTTTCTGGTTGAAGTTTCTTCACATAAGCATCGCAGCCCCAAACTTTAAGAAACGACAACTTAGGTTTCTTGCCAAACCATAGTTCATACGGTGTCGTCTCAACGGATTTAGACGGTGCCCTATTTAAAGTGAATGCTGCAGTTTCTAGTGCGTATCCCCAAAATGATAGCGGTAAGTCGGTGAGAGACATCATAGATCGTACCATATCTAATAAAGTGCGATTACGACGTTCAGACACTCCGTTGCGCTGCGGTGTGCCAGTTGGTGTTAGTTGTGAAACGATTCCATACTTCCTTAGGTGTGTGCCAAACTCGTGACTCAAATATTCTCCTCCACGATCAGATCGTAGACATTTAATTTTTCTGTCACGTTGATTCTCAACCTCACTCTGAAATTCCTTGAACTTTTCAAACGTCTCAGATTTGTGCTTCATCAAGTAGATATACCCATACCTACTCAAATCATCGGTGAGAGTGAGAACATAACGATAACCACCGCGAGCTTCAATGTTCATTGGACCACACACATCAGTATGTATTATTTCCAATAAGTCGGTGGCTCTCTCCATTATTCCTGAGAATGGAGTCTTAGTCATCTTGCCCATGAGGCACGGTTCGCATGTGTCAAATGATTCAAAGTCAAGAGACTCTAGCAGTCCATCAGTATGGAGCTTCTTCATGCGCTTAACGCCGATGTGACCAAGGCGGCAGTGCCACAAGTATGTGGGACTATCATTATCAACTTTGCATCTTTTGGTACTCACACTATGAATATGTGTAACATCACGATCGAGATTCATCAAGAATAAACCATTCACCAGCGGAGCATGACCATAAAACATATCACTCATATAAATAGAACAACCATTATTCTCTGACTTAAATGAGTAGCCGTCTCGCATTAAGCAAGACCCTGATACAATGTTCATGCTTAAAGCTGGTACTAAATAACAATTATTGAGGTTCAAAACTAATCCCGACGGTAGATGTAGAGGTAGCGTGCCGACGGCGATCACATCGACTTTTGAACCATTCCCTACGCGCATCGTCACCTCGTCCTTGGCCAGTCTCCGCTTATTCCGCAGTTCCTGCTTTGAGTTGCAAATGTGAGCAACATCACCGGTATCAAATACCCAGGAGCTACTACGAGCGCTGGTAAGGTACACATCAATAACATGTATATCACATATACCTTTAACGTTGCCGGCCTTCTTGTCCGCTAAGTATTTGGGGCAGTTCCGCTTCCAGTGACCTTTTCCCTTGCAGTAGAAGCACTCAGTCTCAGGCTTGGGTCCGTTCTTTTTCTTCTTCCCGGCATCTGGCTTACCGGGCGCGGCAACAGCTTTGCCGTCTTTCTTGAAGTTCTTCTTACCCTTGCCTTTCTTGAAACTAGTGGTCTTGTTGACCATCAATACTTGATGCTCCTTCTTGATTTCTACTTCTGCAGACTTGAGCATCGAGTACAACTCGGGAATGGTTTTCTCCATCCCTTGCATGTTGTAGTTAAGCACAAAGCCTTTGTAGCTTGGTGGGAGAGACTGGAGGATTCTGTCAATGATAGCATCATCCGGAAGTTCGACTCCTAGTGAAGTCAGACGACCGTGTAACCCAGACATTTTGAGTATGTGCTCACTGACAGAACTGTTCTCCTCCATCTTACAGCTGAAGAACTTGTCGGAGACTTCATATCTCTCGACACGGGCATGAGCTTGAAAAACTAGCTTCAGCTCTTGGAACATCTCATATGCCCCGTGTTGCTCAAAACGTCTTTGGAGCCCCGTTTCTAAACTGTATAACATGCCACACCTGACGAGAGAGTAGTCATCACTCCGCGCTTGCCAGACGTTTAGAACGTCCTGGGCTGCTGCGGGAGCGGGAGGGTCACCTAGCGGCGCATTAAGGACATAAGCCTTTTTAGCTGCTTCAAGGATGAGCTTCAGGTTGCGAACCCAGTCCGCATAGTTGCTACCATCATCTTTCAGCTTGTTTTTCTCTAGGAATGCGTTGAAGTTGAGGTTGATGTTGGACATCTACAATATTTATAAAGACAACTTTTAGACTAAGTTCATGACAATTAAGTTCATTTAATCAAATTAAGTATGAACTCCCACTTAAATCGACATCCCTCTAGTCATCTAAGTGATACATGATCCATGTTGACTAACCCGTGTCCGATCATCACGTGAGACGGACTAGTCACCATGGTGAGCAACTTCATGCTGATCGTATTCAACCATACGACTCATGTTCGACCTTTCGGTCTCTTGTATTCGAGGTCATGTCTGTACATGCTAAGCTCGTCGAGTCAACCTAGGTGTTTTGCGTGTGTAAATCTGGCTTACACCCGTTGTATGCGAACGTTAGAATCTATCACACCCGATCATCACGTGGTGCTTCGAGACAACGAACCTTCGCAACGGTGCACACTTAGGGGAATACGTTCTCGAAATTTTAAGAGGGATCATCTTATTATGCTACCGTCGTTCTAAGCAATAAGATGTAAAACATGATAAACATCACAATGCAATCATATAGTGACATGATATGGCCATTATCATCTTTGCTCATTCGATCTCCATCTTCAGGCATCGCATGATCATCATCGTCACCGGCGTGACACCATGATCTCCATCATCATGATCTCCATCATCGTGTCTCCGTGAAGTCGTCACGCCAACTACTACTATCACTACTACTATGGCTAACCGTTAGCAATGAAGTAAAATAGCAAGCACATGGCGTTGCATCTCATACAATAAGACAACTCCTATGGCTCCTGCCGGTTGTCATACTCATCGACATGCAAGTCGTGAAACCTATTACAATAACAGGATCATCTCATACATCATACATGCAACATCACAACTTTGGCCATATCACATCACATGTCAAACCCTGCAAAAACAAGTTAGACGTCCTCTAATTGTTGTTGCAAGTTTTACGTGGCTGATTTGGGTTTCTAGCAAGAACGCCTTCTTACCTACGTGACAGCCACAACGATGATATGCCAAAGCTATTTACCCTTCATAAGGACCCTTTTCATCAAATCCAATCCGACTAGAGTAGGAGAGACAGACACCCGCTAGCCACCTTTATGCACGATGTGCATGTCTGTCGGTGGAACCAGTCTCACGTAAGCGTACGTGTAAGGTCGGTCCGGGCCGCTTCATCCCACAATACCGCCGGAAAAGAATAAGACTAGTAACGGCAAGCAAATTGACAAACCATCGCCCACAACTTTTGTGTTCTACTCGTGCATAGAATCTACGCATAGAAAACCTGGCTCGGATGCCACTGTTGGGTAACGTAGCATAAATTCAAAATTTTCCTACGCATATTCAGATCTTCCTATGGAGAGACCAGCAACGAGAGAGGGGTAAGAGCATCTTCGTACCTTTGAAGATCGCTAAGCGGAAGCGTTGCTAGAACGCGGTTGATGGAGTCGTACTCGCAGCGATTCCGATCTTGTGCCGAACAACGGCACCTCCGTGTTCAACACACGTGCAGCCCGGTGACGTCTCCCGCACCTTGATCCAGCAAGGAGGAGGGAGAGGTTGGGGAAGAAGACCAGCAACACGACGGCGTGGTGTTGGTGGAGAGACGAGGTCTCCCGGCAAGGCTTCGCCAAGCGCCGGCAGAGAGGAGGAGGGAGAGGAGCAGGGCTGCGAGAGAGAGATTAAACCGTGTCTCAAACAGCCCCAAACCTTATCTATATATAGGGGGAGAGGGAGGGGGCGCAGCCCTTAGGGTTCCCACCCCTGAGGGGTGCGGCAGCCCTCAGATGGGGAAGGGGTGGCGGCCAGGGCAAGGGGGAGGGGTGGCGCACCCCTCTGGTGGGCCTAAGGCCCACCTAAATTAGGGTCCCCCCCCCTCTTTTCCTTTCCCCTGCGCCATGGGCTGAGTGGGGAGGCATACCAGCCCAACTAGGGGCTGGTTCCCACCCCACTTAGCCCATCTTACCTCTTGGGGTCGCAGCCCCCTTTCGGTGGTCCCCCGGGACCACCTCCGGTGGTCCCGGTGGTCCCGGTACGTTACCGGTGATGCCCGAAACACTTCCGGTGTTCGAAACCATCCGTCCTATATATCAATCTTTACCTCCGGACCATTCCGGAGCTCCTCGTGACGTCCGGGATCTCATCCGGGACTCCGAACAACTTTCGGTAATCTCGTATAACAATTTCCTATAACCCTAGCGTCGTCGAACCTTAAGTGTGTAGACCCTACGGGTTCGGGAGACAGGCAGACATGACCGAGACACCTCTCTGGCCAATAACCATCAGCGGGGTCTGGATACCCATGGTGGTTCCCACTAGCTCCACGATGATCTCATCGGATGAACCACGATGTCAAGGATTCAATCAATCCCGTATACGATTCCCTTTGTCTGTCGGTATAGAACTTGCCCGAGATTCGATCGTCGGTATACCTATACCTTGTTCAATCTCGTTACCGGTAAGTCTCTTTACTCGTTCCGTAGCACGTCATCGTGTGACTAACTCCTTAGTCACATTGAGCTCATGATGATGTTCTACCGAGTGGGCCCAGAGATACCTCTCCGTCACACGGAGTGACAAATCCCGATCTCGATTCGTGCCAACCCAACAGACACTTTCGGAGGTACCCGTAGTGCACCTTTATAGTCACCCAGTTACGTTGTGACGTTTGACACACCCAAAGCACTCCTACGGTATCCGGGAGTTGCACAATCTCACGGTCGAAGGAAAAGATACTTGACATTAGAAAAGCATTAGCATACGAACAACACGATCTAGTGCTAGGCTTAGGATTGGGTCTTGTCCACCACATCATTCTCCCAATGATGTGATCCCGTTATCAATGACATCCAATGTCCATGATCAGGAAACCATGATCATCTATTGACTAACGAGCTAGCTAACTAGAGGCTTGCTAGGGACACATTGTGATCTATTCATTCACACATGCATTACTGTTTCCTGTTAATACAATTATAGCATGAACGATAGACGATTATCATGAACAAGGAAATATGATAATAACCATTTTATTATTGCCTCTAGGGCATATTTCCAACAAAGGTTGCATGAGTATCATAGTGTTTTCATGAAGGATGCCATGGGATGGCTAATTGAATGTGGTTGGGGCCAGAGGACGCTTGTGGGTTCCGGAGGCGAGATTGCGGACAAGCGGTGTAGGACACACGATGTACCCAGGTTCGGGGCTCTTCGTGCAAAGTAACCCCCTAGTTATGCAAGATCAAACTAAGAGGATCACAACGGCTACAATGGTGCTCCTGGAGTTGTTTGCTGAAGGAGGAAGAAAGAGCTAGCTCATCACTTGCCTCTATTGTGTTTGGATGTGTGTGTAGAATGAGCCGACCCCCTCTTAGGACGACTCCTTGATTGTCTTATAGCTTGGACTCCCTGAAAGCACATATGTTCCTTTGGTGGTTTTGATAATCCATGACAACATACATTGTCTCTTGGACTAACACTTTTATCTAGTATATTTCACGTATAGTCCATAAAGACCATTGGCCAAAGGATTGTGATGAGAAACCCCTTGATGCAAGGAAAGGAATAGGATTGGCTCAAGCTTCAAGCAAGATGACTCTACATTTTACATTTCTAAAAAATCACTTTTGAGTCCATGGGAAAGCCAATACTATTGAAAGGGGATGAGGTATTATGATGAATTGGTTGCTCGAGTGCTTAGAAATATCCACCAAAAATATTGACTCATTCTCTCACAAATATCTCTTTCCTAAGCCAAACTAGCAAATTCGGTGTCATCAACTTTTCAACTCGGCCCTATCGATTTTTCTAGTGGCAGTTCCTTTGCCAAACACTAATCTCTCGGTAACACCAAGTTTCACATCGGTGTCATCGAAAGCATGTGACCAACTTACCATTGAGCAAACTCCAAGAACTGTAATTTCCAAATTTGGATTTGGTCTCACCGAGATTTGGAAACTGCTCTAGGCCATCGTATCGGTACCATCAAGGTTCATATATCGGTCTCACCGAGAATTCAAAAGTTCCCACATTTATTGCAACTTGATACCACCGCGATTCATTTTGGTGTCATCGAGTTGGGCAATAATGTTGTAACGGTTGGATTTTGGGGGATGCCTATATATACCCCTCCACCTGCTCTCACTCGTAGAGGAAGCACTAAGTACACACACCCACTTGCCAGATCCATTTTTTCTGAGAGAGAGCCACCTACTCATGTGTTGAGATCAAGAGATTCCAATCCAACCATTTGAAACTTGGTCTCTAGCCTCCCCAAGTTGCTTTCCACAAAATGAAGCTCTCCTACCCATGCTTAATATGTGAGAGAGTGACTGAGTGTTGAGGAGACTATCTTTTGAAGCACAAGAGCAAGGAGTTCATCGTTCTACTGCATCTATTACCTTTTGGAGGGTGGTGCCTCCTAGATTGTCTAGGTGTCGCTTGGGAGCCTCCTACTTCGTATTGTGGAGTTGAACCAAGAAGTTTATACGGGCAAGGAGATAGCCTACTTCGCGAAGATCTACCATGAGTGAGGCTAGTCTTGTGTGGACTTAAGCCATGGTGGAATAGACAAGGCCACTTCTTCGTGGACCCCTTGTGGGTAGATCCCTCTGTGGACTCTCGCAGCCGTTACCCTCCCTGGGTTGAAGTCTCCACTAATGTGGACGTATGATAGCACCACCTATCGGAACCACGCCAAAAATCACCGTGTCTTCTTTGCGTTTGATCTTCCTAAACTCTACTCCTTACTTACATGCGCAATGTCTTTACTTTCCGCTACCATATGTGTTGACTAGCATGTGTAGGATGCACTAGACTTGTTAGAATTGCTAAAATCTACCAACAATTAAAACTGGGAAAAGGCTAGTATTTTAATTTGTGCAAGTAGTCTATTCTCCCCCTCTAGACATCCCTTCTATCGATCCAGCAATTGGTATCACAGCTTTCATCTCCATAGCCTTGGTTTAAACACCATTGGAGGAAGATGGATGTGCCTAGTTTGGGGAATCTTAGTTGTAGAGTGCATGTTCTTGATGGGGAGTATTATAGACATTGGAAAGATGAGATCCTTGACATATTTGATAAATTCCATTTGCGCAAGTATATTGAATATCCCTATGTGCCTCCCATTTATCCCTTACATCCATCTCATGATGAAGAACTTGATACAATTGGCAATCATAAAACTGTAAATCTAATCATTAGAGGACTGCCAAGAAATGTGCTTAACCAAATGCAAAATTTTGAGTGTGCTCATACTTTGTGGGAAAACTTAGAGAAACGATATCCAAACTATTCGCATGCATAACATGAACATTGTCATACTCAAAATTCTGATGAAATTCTTGATTCTTATGACAAGGATATTCCGTCTAACGATGACAATGCGGAGCATGGCTACTACGATGAAGATGAGGAGTTTGAGATCAAGTATGAGAAGACCATGAGGAACCTTAGTCTTATGGCGAACCTTAGAGACTACATGGCCGGAGGAAAAGAACGAATACTTGACACTGGATGCACCGATCACATGACCGAACATAAAGACATGTTCCATGAGATCGCATCAAACCGTGGACCTCGAAGGTATGTGACTTTTGGAGGTAACTCCAAGGGTAAGGTACCTGGTCTTGGTAAGGTGGCAATATCTTATGATAGCTTCATTCAAAATGTCATGCTTGCTGTATCCCTTGGGTACAATCTTCTTTTTGTATCTAGACTAGCAGACTTTGGTTTCAATGTGCTATTTACGAAAGTTGACTGCCAAGTGTTTTGTAGCGACAATCATAACATGGTCTTCGCTGGTTTCCGTAGAGGTGATCTATACAGTGTCGATTTCACTAAAAAAACCAAACCTTGTACATGTCTTATTGCAAAATCTTCTAAAGGTTGGTTATGGCATAGAAGGTTAGGACATGTTGGTATGCGTAACCTTGACAGGCTTATCAAAGGTGATCATATTCCTGGTGTTAAAGATGTTATCTTTGCCAAAGACAGGCTTTGTAGTGCTTGTCAACCAGGAAAGCAAGTCGGTGGAAGTTATCCCGTGAAGAACATCATGACTACAAGAAGGCCACTCGAGGTGCTTCACATGGATCTCTTTGGTCCCAATGATTACAAGAGCCTCGATGGAAATTCTTATGGTTTAGTCATTGTTGATGATTTTTCCAAATTTACATGGGTATTCTTTCTTGATGATAAGTCGCAGGCACAAAGGATCTTCAAGAACTTCGCTCGGAAAGCCCAAAATCAATTTGAAATGAAGTTCAAGAAAGTTCGGAGCAGCAACAGAACGGAGTTCAAGAACAAAAATGTGGATACTTTTCTTGACGAAGAACGTATATCACATGAGTTCTCGGCGACGTAGACACATCAATAGAATTGAGTTCTTGAGAGGAAGAACCGAACTCTCATAGAGATGGCCAGAACGATGCTTGACGAATACAAGATGCCAAGACACTTTTGGGAAGAAGCCGTGGAAACAACTTGTCATCCATAAACCGACTCTACTTACACAAGTTTCTTGGTAAAATGATATACGAGCTACTCACCGGTAACAAATCCCAAGTTGGATACTTTCGAGTATTCGACTCTAAGTGCTACATTCTTGATAAGCATCGTCGCTCTAAATTTGCTCCTAAATCTCATGAAGGTTTCCTACTTGGTTACAGATCAAACTCTGACCTTAATCCCGGGCTCCCTCATCCTCCTCATGGCTCGGGGCTGGACACGGGGTCTGTGCTCGGGTCCGCCCCGACAACGCTGGTAAATCCAAGGGACTGGGCTCTGCATAGCAGGCCAGCCCCCACACATGGCACCTCAAAAAGGCCCTTTGTGTCCCGCCCTCTCATGGGATTGTAAGTAAGTGCGCGACCAAATTTGCATGACTGCCAGCTTGGTGTTCCGCCACGCGCTCGGCGAGTTTTCCCTTGAACATTTCATGGGGAATTCGGCATGGCGCTTGCGCTGATGTCCGCCCCTGCAACATCATTGGTCATGAGCGACCGAGCCATGCCTGCGGTCTGGGCCTGCTCGCGCCGTCGCATACGCGCCCCTGGCATCCGAAGTGTCACGTCATGATCTCAGAATGACCGCCTGGCACACGTCACCTTGAGCACTCGGATGGCGAAGGGAGTGATGTACCTCGCGAGGCCCCCACATCGCCCTCTCGACGTGGGTTGTGCGAGCTCGCAACCACACAAAGGACAGAATGCAAGTCGCCTGAGGGCTGCGGAAGCGGCTCCCAAGCCGTGTGCCTAGAACCCTCGAAGTCTCTGCTCGTGGCCCTCTCACGTAAGAATAAGGTGGGGTTGTACACGCCCCAGAGCTTCCCGGTGCGCCACTACTTCGCCTTGAGAGGAATCCCGCCCACGCCCAAGTGGAAGCCTCATGCTCCGTGCTGGCGGAAAATGGTTGAACCGCAACTATAACCATGCCAAGTGGAAGCCCCATGCTCCGCTCTGGCGAAAAATGATTGAAACGCGACTATGCCCATGCTAAGTGGAAGCTATGCTCCGCGCTGGCGGAAAACGGTCGAACGGTGACTATGCCCACGTCAAGTGGAAGCCCCATGCTTCACGCTGGTGGATGAAACAACTGAGGGCGCCTTATAGGTTGCGCCTGTTGGGGAACATTGCATGGGAAACAAAAAAATTCCTATGCACACGCAATACCTATCCATGGTGATTGTTGGGGATATGTGACAGCCCGATGCCGACGTCCTAGATGATTCCCCTTCATTTCCGTTTCCGTCGTGTGCTTATTTTTTATTTGTTGAATCATCATGTAGTTTGCATCATCGCATCATGCATGTCATCTTGCATCGCCTGTCGCGTGTGGTGCTTCGAGTGCTCTCCGGGTCTTAGGGCGATAGGAACTCCCCTCCTCTCTTCTCTTTGATTTTTGTTTTGGGGTTGTGTAAAGTTTCCGTTTTAACCCTTTTAAGAAAAAAAGCGTCTTCTTTTAAAAAACCCTTTTTATTAAATGTGGGGCCAACCCCTTGGGTTTCTCTTTCATTTCTCCTCTTGTTTTATGTTAAAACTGTCTCATTTTCTTTTCTTCTTTAAAGAGCTTTTTTTTTCTTTAAATAAAAGAGGTTTTATTTTATTCTCTTGACAAAAGGAGTTTAGATTTTATTCTTTTGTGAAAGGGTTTTATTTTAATTCTTGAAAGAAGGTTTCATTTTTTATTTGTTTTAAAATGCCCAATCTATTTTATAGTTGGGGTTTGTTTTAAAGGAGTCAAAAGTATTTTTGTATTTTATTTCGTTTAAATCTTTTTTTTCCTTTGTTTGCGTTTTCTGGTTTAAAAAAAAAAGCAAAGAGGCAACTAGGGGGAGGAGCCCAGGATGTGGCCACTTGGGCCACACCCCAGCTCCCCAACCCTAGCGTCGCTCAAGGAGCCCGAGACCCCATCTCCCTCGCGTCTCCTTCCTCCCCCCGATACCCCTCTCCTCCCGTTCTCTCCTCCCTCTCCCGAGCAGCCCCGCCGCCGCCACCGCCTCCTCCCGTGCTCCCGTGCCCCCCCGCAGACCGAGCCCCTCCTCCCGAGGCAGCAGCCTCGCTGCCAGCCCCGCTCTCGTGCGCCGCCGCCGCCAGATCGGGACGCCGCCTCGACGGCTCCGCCGCGGGATCTGTGCCGCCCTTGCCGGAGCCCCGTTGCCAGCCGCAGCAAGCAGCAGCTCCTCGCCCCGGCGGCGCGCCGCCGTTCCACTTTCCCCCGCATCCCTCGGGCCCCTGTCGAGTCAGCCGTCGAGCCACAGCCCGTCGGCTGGATCTGCCGTGCCCGCCGATTCCCCGTCGCTCTGCCGCCCTCGCTCGCCATCCCTCGCCGCAGCGCCTGGTGCCAACCGCCGCCTCCCGTCGGTCCCGATCTGGACGAGGGGACGAGCTCCGTGCGCCAGCGCCCGTGGCTGCGTTGACCGCCGCGTGGGCCCTCGCCCAGGCCGGCCCAGCGCGCCTCCTGCTCGGCCCAAGGAGCGCCCTCGGCCCACTGCCTCCTTGCCCCCAGGCCAGCTAAGGTGAGCCTCTGCCCCTATCCCGCGCCCGTAGCTCATTATACTATGTTGTGCCTGTGCCCTATTCGGCCTGTTAGTAGTTTAGGCCCGTTAGTTTTTTTAGGAATTCGGTTTAGTTAATTTCAGGATTTAGACGTATATTCAAACGCCCGTAGTTTAATAACCGTCTGTCGGATCGGAGCGAGTAGTATATGGTTTTCATGTAGTTTCTCGCGTAGAATACGTTGGCGCAACTTGCATAATTGTTTGATATCGTTTAACGTGCCGTATGACTAGAATAACATGCTGTTCCAAATAGGTTTCGTTCCGTTTTATTTTTCGCGCGTGTCCGGTTTGCCCGAATGCCGTAGACAAAATGTCCATGTTTTAGGAACACCTTTTCCATGTATTTTAGAGTAGTCCTTGGTATTTTTGCGCGTAAGGGTTTGCCGCTAGTTTATTTTTCCGTGTATAGGTAATTATCTCGCATTTAAGCGTCGCGATATTTTTGTGTTGCAACCCCACATGTTTTATATGCTTTCGGGGTGCAATTAGTTTTAGCTTTTGAGTAAGTTAGTTCGCGAGATATTTTGCCATGTTGCCCTTTTGTTTAATTCGTAGGATTTAATCCGTTCTTCGTTTGACGGAGTTGTCAACTAGGGAGTTGTTCTTGGGTGTTTAGACTAGCCCCTGGTATTTTTGGTTGCAATAGAAATGCATGTTTAGGTGTGGTTTGATTGCCCTCAAGTTGCTAGAAATAGTGTTGTTTTGGACGTGCTGAAATATTTCTAAGTCTGGAATCTGTTATATTTTGTTGCTGTTTTGTTTTGCTTCTATCTTGTGATTTGTAGCTCTTTTGAGGTTGGTCCAATGGAGTTAGTTGTAAACCTTGTGTTTCTCTAGCATGCTGTGAATTGTCATGCCATTTGGAGTCCTGTAGCTATAGGTTTTGCTTTTGTCAATATGGCTTCAGATCGAAAACTGCACTTTCATGAGGTGTAATTTTCACTAAGTCTGAAATAGTATGTGAGATGCCATTTTGTGTCTTCTTTCCCTAGTGATCCATGATGCCATGTTAGTTGTTGTTAGTTTTTTGTAGTAGTTCTTCTTGACATCTTTCATGTCATGCCTTGCTTGAGTTTATCGGAGTTGTGTAGCCCGTAGTTGTGGGGCGTAGAAAATGCTATGTGGCTGATTTTGGCAGTTTGTAGTGATTTCTTGTTTTGCTCGTAGTTGTTGAACCGTAGCTCCGATTTGATCGTGTCCTACATGAAACTTGCTTATAATCTCGTGCAGTTTCATTTTCCCTTGCTGGTTGTATGTTTTGAAGTGCTCGTGACCGTCGTTGCACACATATTGCATTCATGTCATCATATCTTGCGGTGCTTGTATCTTTTGAACTGTAGCTCCGTTGGAGATGTTCTTTAGGTGTAGATTGCTTGAAATGACGCGTAGTTTCACGTGAACCAATTTATTTCGTTGTTTAACAAACTTAAAATGTGATTAGGACAAATCTGGACATAATTATAATTTAACGCGTGGGGTCATTTCGGAGATGCTATAAGTTGTTTCCGGCCTCATTTAAAATGCCTAGATAGGTAGTTTAATTTGTGCTTCACCCCTTGCCATGTTAATAACATTTTAAATATTACCGTGTAAATTAACGTGAGTGAACTAAACAATTAAATGTGGAGTTTCGTCGATATGCAACCCGTTGCATGTCGAGCTTCATTTAATGTGTAGTGTTTGCGTGAGGTGAATTGCCATGCCATCCCTTGCATTTTGATCTGTTCATGCATCATAGTAGGTTGTGCATCATGTTGTGCATCGTGTGGTGAATATCTGTGTTGATGTTTGTTTCCGGTTTGTTCTGTCTCGATAGAGTTCCGCAAGCGTGTCGGAATGTGAGGACCCGTTCGACTACGTCTGTTCGTCTGCTCCACGGAGTCATTCTTCTTCTAAGCGGAATCTCAGGCAAGATGACCATTTCCCCAGATACCATTACTATCATTGCCATGCTAGTTTTACCGTTTCTAACGTTTATTTCTCGTTGCCTACCACATGTTAAATATCAGCCTCTCTACAATGCCATGAAACCTTCAACTTGTTCAACCTAGCAATCCACTGATTGGCTATGTTACTGCTTGCTTAACCGTGTTGTTAGCGTTGCTAGTTGCAGGTGTAGTTGCTTCCATGTGAAAACATGGGTTCCTTGTCATATCTGTTGGAATTATGCCCTAGAGGCAATAATAAATGTATAGTTATTATTATAATTCCTGTATCAAGATAATAGTTTATTATCCATGCTATAATTGTATTGAATGAAGACTCATTTACATGTGTGGATACATAGACAAAACACCGTCCCTAGCATGCCTCTAGTTGGCTAGCCAGTTGATCGATGATAGTCAGTGTCTTCTGATTATGAACAAGGTGTTGTTGCTTGATAACTGGATCACGTCATTAGGAGAATCACGTGATGGACTAGACCCAAACTAATAGACGTAGCATGTTGATCGTGTCATTTTGTTGCTATTGTTTTCTGCGTGTCAAGTATTTGTTCCTATGACCATGAGATCATATAACTCACTGACACCGGAGGAATGCTTTGTGTGTATCAAACGTCGCAACGTAACTGGGTGACTATAAAGATGCTCTACAGGTATCTCTGAAGGTGTTAGTTGAGTTAGTATGGATCAAGACTGGGATTTGTCACTCCGTGTGACGGAGAGGTATCTCGGGGCCCACTCGGTAATACAACATCACACACAAGCCTTGCAAGCAATGTAACTTAGTGTAAGTTGCGGGATCTTGTATTACGGAACGAGTAAAGAGAATTGCCGGTAAACGAGATTGAAATAGGTATACGGATACTGACGATCGAATCTCGGGCAAGTAACATACCGAAGGACAAAGGGAATGACATACGGGATTATACGAATCCTTGGCACTGAGGTTCAAACGATAAAGATCTTCGTAGAATATGTAGGATCCAATATGGGCATCCAGGTCCCGCTATTGGATATTGACCGAGGAGTCTCTCGGGTCATGTCTACATAGTTCTCGAACCCGCAGGGTCTGCACACTTAAGGTTCGACGTTGTTTTATGCGTATTTGAGTTATATGGTTGGTTACCGAATGTTGTTCGGAGTCCCGGATGAGATCACGGACGTCACGAGGGTTTCCGGAATGGTCCGGAAACGAAGATTGATATATAGGATGACCTCATTTGATTACCGGAAGGTTTTCGGAGTTACCGGGAATGTACCGGGAATGACGAATGGGTTCCGGGAGTTCACCGGAGGGGGGCAACCCACTCCGGGGAAGCCCATAGGCTTTTGGGGGACACACCAGCCCTTAGTGGGCTGGTGGGACAGCCCCAAGGGAGCCTATGCGCCAAGATAAGAAAATCAAAGGAAAAGAAAAAAAAAGAGGGAAGAAGTGGGAAGGGAGGGGGACTCCTCCCACCAAACCAAGTCCAACTCGGTTTGGGGGGGAGTCCTCCCCCCCTTGGCTCGGCCGACCCCTTGGGAGTCCCTTGGACCCCAAGGCAAGGTCCCCCTCCCTCCTCCTATATATATGGGGCTTTTAGGGCAGATTTGAGACGACTTTCTCACGGCTGCCCGACCACATACCTTCATAGTTTTTCCTCTAGATCGTGTTTCTGCGGAGCTCGGGCGGAGCCCTGCTGAGACAAGATCATCACCAACCTCCGGAGCGCCGTCACGCTGCCGGAGAACTCTTCTACCTCTCCGTCTCTCTTGCTGGATCAAGAAGGCCGAGATCATCGTCGAGCTGTACGTGTGCTGAACGCGGAGGTGCCGTCCGTTCGGTACTAGATCGTGGGACTGATCGCGGGATTGTTCGCGGGGCGGATCGAGGGACGTGAGGACGTTCCACTACATCAACCGCGTTCTCTAACACTTCTGCTGTACGATCTACAAGGGTACGTAGATCACTCATCCCCTCTCGTAGATGGACATCACCATGATAGGTCTTCGTGCACGCAGGAAATTTTTTGTTTCCCATGCGACGTTCCCCAACAATATCACCATATTAATGCTATCCAATTTAATGGACCTATATACTTGGTAAAAGGTGGAAGGCTCGGCCTTTCTAGCTTGGTGTTTTGTTCCACCTTTGCCCCTTAGTTTTCGGCTACCGCTGTTATGTTCCATAAACGAGCGCTCCTAACACGATCGGGGTTGTTATGGGGACCCCCTTGATAATTTGTTTTAGATTAAAGCTGGTCTGGCAAGGCCCAACTTTGGTACTACATTTGCCTAATAACTAATGAACTGCATAGGGAGTAATTAACCCGAGGAAATTTAATCAACCCCCGGGCCAGTGCTCCTCATGAGTGTTGGTCCCACCTGAGCGATGTCCGACGCCCCTCTGGTCACCCGGAGGTTTAGCGATCCCGACGTCTAGCTCATCCGTCGTGTCCTGAGAACGAGGTACGCGACTCCTATCGGCATCGTCAACGCGTCGGGCGGCCTTGCTGAATTAGTTTTACCTTTGACGGAATATCTTGTGCATCGGGATTCCGGTGATGCTTTGGGTAATCTCAGAGTTGAGGTTTTCCACTAGGGAATCGGACGAGATCGCGAGTTTCGTGATTGAGGATTTCTATGCGGCTTGTGGTAATTTGTGATGGACTAGCTGGAGCAGCCCTGCAGGGCTAAATCTTTTCGGAAAGCCGTGCCCGCAGTTATGTGGCAACGTGGAAACTTTGTTTAACACTGGTTCTAGATAACTTGAAGTTAACTTAATTAAAACTTGCCAACTGTGTGCGTAATCGTGACTGTCTCTTTCGTGAGTTCCTTCTTCGATCGAGGACACGGTGGGGTTATGTACGACGTAGGTAGGTGTTCAGGATCATTCTTTTGATCATGAGTAGTTCACGTCCGTTATGCGTAGATCTTCCCCCTCTTATTTCTGGTACTCATAAGTTAGCCACCAAATATATGCTTAGCCGTTGCTGCAACCTCACCACTTAACCATACCTCACCCATTAAGCTTTGCTAGTCTTGATACCTTTGGAAATGAGATTGCTGAGTCCCCTGTGGCTCACAGATTACTACAACACCAGTTGTAGGTACATGTAAAGGTTACTTGATGCGAGCGCGTTGATTGTTCATTTGGAGTTTCTTCTTATTCTTCTTCTTCATCGATCTAGGATGGGTTCCAGGCCGGCAACCTGGGATAGCAAGGATGGACGTCGTTCTTCTTTTGTCGTTTGTTTTCGTCCGTAGTCGGACCCTGCTCTTACTCTTGATGATTATGTAATGTACTGAAGTGACTCTGATGTAGCTTGTGGCGAGTGTAAGCCAACTCTGTTGTATACCTCTTCTTTTCAGTACATGTACTTGTAACGATATCCATTCTTGCGACACGACGAGATGCGCTTCTATCCCTGACGAGGCATTCGTGCCAAATTGAGGATAGGGTCGCATCTTGGGCGTGATAGGATATTACCTGCGGGTAACCCGCCCTTAGTGGGCCGGGTCATCAAGGGGGCGACTCAACATTAGAAGTGCGGCCCTTGGCCCAAAAGCTAGATGGCGGTTCGAGAAGCTATGAGGATGATAGATTACCAAAGGAGTTCCTGATCTTGGAAGACACGACGACTTAGAGATAAGGAAAACTACGATAGGTAACATGGCCAGGACTCTTGTAAACCCTAGGGACTCGACCTATATATAAAGGCGGGTCCCGGGAGAGGTCAGGCGGGTTAGAGATAATCAAGAACTAGGTCAAGTGAGTTACGCCATCCTTGTAATCGAAACCATCATCAATCCACACAAAGTAGGACGTAGGCTTTTACCTCCTCACGAGGGGCCGAACCTGGGTAAATCCGGGTCTCGCTTTCGCTCACCCCCTTCGAGTTGCCACCAAGGTGCGATGGCTCCATCTTTAAGTCCTTTCACGAGGACATCTGCCGTGATAAAACCACGACAGTTGGCGCCTACCGTGGGGCTAGCGCACGGTGGAGTTGAGTTCTTGAAGGGAGCCCTACCAGAGTCAGAAAGCTATGCAGCCGGCATCATGACAAAGAGCTGCCGTGGAAGGTACTACATCGAAAACTTGCCGTGGGGGCCAGAAGCCGATTCAGTCGAATCTGGTTACAGAGTCCCCTTCCGCAAGATCAACATCTTCATCAGTATGATTGGGACGCCCGTGCCTGAGCCGAATACCTCCACTGACATCGTCGAGCCGGCCAGGTACGTCCTCCCCATCACACGGCGGGACAGAAGTCGCCACGCCTTCGTCGGTTTTACGCAGGGAAACGATGTACAAGATGAACCGGCGGCCCAGGAGATCACCCCCGTCAATTCTGACGGCGAGTCATCCATGGGCGAGACAGATTCAATCCATCCTCTTCAGGAAGGAAAAATCGGAGGGCTATCGTTGGCAATGGACCCCGAGATCCTCGAGAGATCCCATCGACAAATCGCCATCTATATGGCGGGGTCGACACAGCCTCAGCAAAACCCGACCGACAACAATGAAACTGGTGGGACGTCAAAACCCCCAGCACAAACCATGGCGGAGTTAGCGGCGGAGGTCGCCAGCCTTATGGCGACCGCTGTCACGTCCGAGAATCAGGAGTCTATCAACGCCGAGCTAGCAAAGCTGCGGGAGGCGATGGCCAAAGCGCAGCGGGACATGGAAGCAGAAGCCGCCAGGGTAGAGACGCAGTAGGCTGCAATCGCGGCAAAGACGGAGCGGTTGAACACCGAAGGCTGGCGGCTCGAGAAACAGCAGCACGTGTCCGACGCCGTTCACCAAAGGAGGCACCACGGACGTATCCCAGCCGACTTACATCCGACTCACCTCTTCGACACCCCGCGCACCCCTGGGGTGGGTCCTGATCGACCTTTACAAACTGTTCCAAGGGGAGGTCCGGCTCCACCACCTAACCTGCCGCCGCCTCAACCGATGATTGCCCATGCGACTCGGTTCCAGATGCCACGAGGTCACTTCTCGAATCCCATGGATAATGTGCTGGCGGCGACCCGCCACCTGGAATCCCTTCCGATTTACGGAAATTCCCCGGCCGAGATAGAGGCCAGAAACGCCATCGAGATGCTAAAGACGACCATGGTTCAACACGCGTAGTATTCTCATAGCCTCGATCGGTTGCACTCCATGCCTCAGGCGAGCCACACCAGAAGTCGCCACGAGGACTTACCCACAATAACCAGCGGGCCACGACGATTGCCTCAAAATAACCCGCTCGGGATGCCCGACACACGAGCCCAAGACAACATGGACGCGGCACAAGCTGCACGTCAGATAGAAACAGCAGCCGCGGCAGGTCAGGTCTATCCGGTTTACACCTCGACACCTCCCGCACCCCTGGATGCCGGAGGCAAGCACATCGGAGTATCGTGTCTTGCACCGGTTCTGCGCAATGAGCGGATGCCAAAGGACTTCAAAGGGCCCCAGAAGGTCCCTAATTATTCGCCAGATCTCGAACCAGGGTCGTGGTTCGAGAGTTACGAACTCACGATGGACATGCTCGATGTAAATGACGCGGACTTGCAAATGCCCGATGACCATTGTCGACCTGCAGCACTGCATTCAGCGGCCGGATGAGTCGGCCCATCATTGGACTCGGCGAGTCGCAGAGGTTATTCATTCATCAGAAGGCATCTCGGCGGCTCAAACAGTGTTGATCCTGGAGAAGAACCACCTTTACGAACCTCTGGTACTAAAGCTAGGGCGACTTAAGCGGAAACTACAGGACATGGGCGAATTAATGGATACCCTCACTAGGTATGCTGAGTTGGATGACACCAAGGATCCTGGGGAGGACGATGACAAGGTTAGTACCGCTAGGAAGGGCGAGTTACCAAAGGGCCACTCTCAATTTCAGGGCCGGGGCAACCACCACCATGGTGGGCACGATAAAAGGAGGAAACAGGAAGGTCCTACAGATTTTGTCGCTAATACTAATACCGACAATGGAAATCCGCGTCAGAAGAAGTGGGGCTTCAGTGGGAAGAAACCACACAATTATCACGAGATGCTCAAAGGCCCTTGTCCGCAGCATGCCACGGCGGAGGGACCAGCGACTCACTCTTGGGAGGATTGCTACGTGATGCAAGAATTCAGGGCCGAGCGCTTAGAAGAGGTCAGGGCGGTGACCAGGGCCAGCGACAGGAGAAACCCGGCGCGTCCGGGTCACGTCACATTCCGTTCGGCGGTTTTCCTAACCCGAGACCACAGGGCAGGTCGCAGCCCAACACTGGACAATACCAAGTTCACAACCAGCAGTACAACCCGCCAGGAGTGTTTCAGCAACCACCCCCACAAGGGGATCTCCAACGACAGGAAGATCGTGGCGGCTTTCAGAATAATCCTAAGCAACCGAACAGCGGGCAATACCGCGTGTTCACAACCAGCACCTGCAAGCGGGATCAGAAGGTGAAACATAGAACCTTCAGCGTGGTCGAGCCGGCGCTCCCTCGATACCTTCACTGGTCTGAACAACCCATAACCTGGAGCAGGGAGGACCACCCGCCCCAAGTAGATAACCCCGGCAACTTAGCTTTGGTCATGGCTCCCCAAGTCGGGGGTTACACTCTTTCTAAAGTCCTCATGGATGGAGGCAGCAACATTAACATCTTATGCTTTGATACCTTCCGACGGATGAATCTCTTGGAGAAAGACTTGATGCCATCATCCACGAACTTCCACAATATCGTCCCCGGTAAGTCAGCTTGTCCAATTGGGCGGATTAAACATAACATAGCCTTTGGCACAGAGTCCAACTACAGGAGCGAGTCTCTCATGTTCGAGGTGGTCAAGATCAACAGCCCCTACCATGCGTTGTTTGGAAGGCCGGCGTACGCCCGATTCATGGCCCGCCCATGTTATGTTTATCTCAAACTCAAGATGCCCGGCCCTAAGGGACCTATTACCATCAGTGGAGATAGGAAGATAGCTCAAGAATGTGAAGAAGGAGACGTAGCTTACGCCGAGTCGGCTTGCGCGACCAAAGAGCTCAAGTTTCACCAAGCTAATGTTGACCCGGCAGACATGACGCCGCTCAAGAGGCCAACCATCAACTCTGAGCCGCCCCTCAAGTTTAAACCGGCAGACAATACTAAGGTCATAGACTTCACGCCTGACGACTCCACCAAGCAATTCACTATTGGGGTGGGTCTGGATCCCAAATAGGAAAGCACGCTCATCAAATTAATCCGTGAGAATCGGGACATCTTCGCATGGAAACCTTCTGATATGCCAGGGGTACCGAGAGAATTCGCTGAGCACCATCTTAATACTGACCCTAAAGTTAATCTAGTTCGGCAGTACTTTCGCAGGTTTAATGAAGAGCGTCGTAAGGCGATCGGAGAGGAAGTCGCCCGGCTTTTGGCTGCCGGGTTTATCATCGAGGTTTTCCATCCTGAATGGTTGGCTAACCTGGTCCTGGTGCTAAAAAGGACGACACTTTCCGCATGTGCATCGACTACACTGACCTCAACAGAGCATGTCTGAAGGATCCCTTCGCCCTTCCCCGCATTGATCAAATTATTGATTCGATGGCGGGTTGTGAGCGTTTGTGCTTCCTAGATGCGTACTCAGGATACCACCAGATCAAGATGGCGGTGGCGGATCAGGAGAAGACATCCTTCATAACCCCTTTCGGAGCTTTCTGTTACGTCTCTATGCCGTTCGGACTCAAGAGTGCGGGGACGACTTATCAGCGGTGCATCCAAAATTGTTTGCACAACTAGATTGGTCGTAATGTCCACGCTTATGTGGACGACATCGTGGTCAGATATCGACAGAAGGAGTCGCTCTTGGAGGATCTCAAGGAAACTTTTGACAGTCTACGCGTCTACCAGATGAGGCTTAATCCCACCAAGTGTGTGTTTGGTGTTCCTGCAGGGAAGTTATTAGGCTTTTTGGTATCGGAGCGTGGCATTGAAGCTAACCCAGACAAGATTGAAGCTATTACTTCGCTAAAGAAACCGGCTAACATTAACCAAGTCCAGCGCATGGCGGGTCGAATCGCAGCTTTGAGCCGCTTTATAAGTTGCCTCGAGGAGAAGGCCATCCCTCTTTATCATCTGCTCAAGAAAACTGATCGGTTCGTATGGACGGATGAGGCCAACGAAGCCTTTGAAGCCTTGAAGCAACAATTAGTTAACCCGCCTGTATTGGCGGCTCCGACAGACAAGGAACCCATGCTCTTGTACGTCGGGCCAATTCCAAGGCAGTTAGCGTGGCGGTGGTTGTCGAACGGAGGGAAGAAGGAAAGGAGTATCCGGTCCAGCGACCGGTGTATTTTATCAGCGAGGTCCTAACCCTCTCCAAGCAACGTTACCCACATTGCCAGAAGCTGGTTTTTGGGGTGTTTATGGCAAGTCGGAAGCTGAAGCACTACTTCCAGGAGCATCCAATCACGGTTGTCAGTTCCGCCCCCCGGTGACATCATACAGAATCGAGAGGCAACCAGACGGATTGCTAAGTGGGCCATCGAGTTAGGGCCCCATCATGTACGGTATATGCCTCGGACGACCATCAAATCTCAAGCACTCTGGACTTCATCAATGATTTGACAGAGTTGCAAATCCTAGAGGATAGGCTCGATCATACTTATTGGACCATCTATTTTGATGGATCAAGGCAATTGGAAGGCTCGGGGGCTGGCATGGTGATAACGTCGCCTCAAGGTGACAAGTTTTGCTATGTCCTTCGGCTCATGTTCCCATGTACCAATAATGTAGCAGAAGTTTAAGCTTTGCTCCATGGTTTGCGACTCGCCAAAGAAATGAACCTCACACGAGTCAGACGTGTGGGCGACTCAGATTTGGTGGTACAACAGGTTTCTGGCTCGTGGGATTCGCGAGACCCCTTGATGGCGGCTTACTGACGAGCTGTGTCGGATGTGGCGGGTCACTTCCATGGTTATCAAGTGGATCACATTGACCGGCGACTTAATGAAGCAGCGGACGCTCTTTCCCTCTTCATTTTACTCCGGATTGGGCGGCTCCTTATATGGCATATCTCACCAGAGGCGAGTTACCTGCCGACGAATTATTGGCTCACCAAATTGTCCGTTGGTGTAAATCCATGGTCATACACAATGGCGAGTTGCACAAACGAGGCACCTCAGGGGCATTTCAAAGGTGCGTCTCTCCTAAAGAAGGATGTATGATCCTTAATGAGATTCACGCAGGCGACTGTGGTCATCATGCTGGGTCATGATCCTTGGTTTCTAAAGCCTTTAGACATGGGTTCTATTGGCTGACGGCTCACGCAGACGCAGAGGAGATCGTTCGCCGATGTGATGGCTGCCAAAAATTTGGACGTCAGATGCACGTGCCGGCTCAGGAATTGCGGATGATACCAATCACTTGGCCGTTTGCAGTCTGGGGGCTTGATATGGTTGGCCCTTTCAAGATGTCATCCACTAAAAAGACTCACCTATTGGTGGCAGTTGACAAATTTACCAAGTGGGTTGAGGCAGAGCCCGTTAGTAGCTGTGATGCAGACACGAGTGTCAAATTCTTGAAGAAGCTGATTTTTAGATTTGGATATCGTCATAGTATCATTACTGATAATGGTACTAATCTATCCAAAGGCGCAATGCAAGAGTTTTGTTCACGAGAGCATATCCGGCTTGATGTTTCCGCGGTTGCACATCCCCAGTCCAATGGGCAGGCGATAAGGGCGAATCAGGAAATATTGCGGGGGATTAAGCCTTAGCTCATGGTACCTTTGGAACGTACTCCAGGGTGTTGGGTGGAGGAGTTGCCTTCAGTATTGTGGAGCATCAGGACAACTGCAAATCGCTGCACGGGTTTTACTCCTTTCTTTCTGGTCTACGGGGCAGAAGCGGTGTTACCAAGTGACATCAGACACGATTCACCGCGAGTCGCCGCCTATGTGGAACAGGACAACGAGCTGACACGACAAGACTTGTTGGACGTTTTGGAGGAGGAACGTGACTTGGCCATGTCACGATCGGCGATCTACTAACAAGACTTGCGACACTACCACAACCGCCAGGTCAAGAGCCGGACTTTCCAAGAAGGCGACTTGGTGCTCCGTTTGATTCAAGATCACACTGGTATGCACAAACTATCACCTCCGTGGGAAGGACCGTTTGTCATCAGCAAGAATATTCAAAACATCTCATATTACTTTGTGGATCTTCGCCCAAATCGGCCAACTACAGAGGTTGAGACAACTCGCCCCTGGAACATAGCCCACCTGCGGCCTTACTACACTTAGAGCCATGGGCTCCTTTTTTCCAGTTTTCAGAAAGTTGTAATTCATTATTTATGAAAGCAATAAAGCCGGCACCCATGAATTTCGGGGTCCTTTGCCGTTTCAGCTTTTGAAAGCATGAGTCTTTATTGTTCTATAAGTCGTCCAAACATGGACTCTATCGAGGTCAAAGAGCGTAAGTCGCCATGTTGCACTTATTTCAAAACTGGGCCTTGATAAAGCCAAAGAGGACCAAAGTTGCCATGTTGCATGGTTCAAACATGGGCGGCTTATATGGTTTTGAGAATTAAGCCGGCTTACTTGGGGGCTACTAGTCCCCAAGTCGTTTCGCAGTAAGAGCGTACACGCTTCTATGATCCTATGCCCGGCTTTTCCTAAATCATAGGTCGCTTGGGGGCTTCCACTCACTGAGTTCAGCCTGAATACCCTCTTGGCTAGCGAAAAATTACCACATTACAAATGGTTATACTGGACTATGTGTTGAACAAGTCGCCACATGGACCTATGTACTCAGGGCGAGTCAATCCGTCATTTGGACCCTGAACTCGCCTTGGTTAAAACATAAAAGGTACCAATTGGAGTCACACATGGAGAATAGAGAAACCATTGGTTCATTGAACCTGCTTCACGGAAGCTTGACTCGCGCCTGATCAGCCGGTCTAAACAACAAGGCTTTTTGCAATGGCCTTCTAAGGGTAACACTAGAGTTTTGCAATATAGTCTTATCTTGTTGTAGCTCATTGAGCCGACGAAATTTTATTTCTTGATGGCACGACCACAAGGTTTCATAATATCTTTGAGTCGCCTCTGTTTATAACTCGCCACGACTCATTGGGCTAGTTTCTAACTAGTATTTTCCATAGCCCAGGGGGCTGGTTTATTTTTTGCCATAACCCAGGGGGCTGGTCTATTCATTGCCATAAGCTCACTACGTCGGCTTATGTTTTCGTGACAAACATGACGAAGGCTTTTATGTCAAATTGTGACACTTCCTTGTTTATCAAAAATAAAGTCGATTCACGCATAGACTCAAGGAATAAATGGTTCTGGAAGGTCAAATCAAAAGGCACTAGTGACTGATACGTCTCAAACGTATCTATAATTTTTGATGGTTTCGTGCTGTTATCTTGTCATCTTTGGATGTTTTATGTACCTTTTATATCTTTTGTGGGACTAACTTATTAATTCAGTGCCAAGTGCCAGTTCCTGTTTTTTCTGTGTTTTTGGCTCTTTTCAGATCTGATTTTGGAACGGAGTCCAAACGGAATAAAATCCCTGAAATAAATTTTTCCCAAACGAAAGAAGATCAGGGGGCTTGAGGGCCAAGCCAGGAGGGCTACAAGGGGCCCACAAGC
Organism: Hordeum vulgare subsp. vulgare; assembly: GCF_904849725.1. Lineage (NCBI taxonomy): Eukaryota > Viridiplantae > Streptophyta > Magnoliopsida > Poales > Poaceae > Hordeum > Hordeum vulgare. Next base: position 475,051,853 of record NC_058520.1, read on the forward strand.
CCCCTATCCGCCACCAGGGGGGCGGCGGCCAGCAGGCTTGTGACCTCCCTAGCGCCCCCCTGACCTAGCTCCTTCGTCTATATATTCCCTAAAATACAGAAAAAAAAATCAAGGGATCCACGCAAATACTTTTCCGCCGCCCCAAGCTTCCGTTTCCGCGAGATCTCATCTGGAGACCCTTCCCGGTGCCCTGCCGGAGGGGACTTTGGAGTTGGAGGGCTTCTACATCAACATCATCGCCCCTCTAATGACTCGTGAGTAGTTCACTTCAGACCTACGGGTTCGTAGTTAGTAGCTAGATGGCTTCTTCTCTCTCTTGGATCTTCAATACAAAGTTCTCCATGATCTTCATGGAGATCTATCCGATGTAATCCTCTTTGGCGGTGTGTTTATCGAAATCCGATGAATTGTGGATTTGTGATCAGATTATCTATGATATATATTTGAGTATTTGCTGATTTCTTATATGCATGATTTGATATCTTTGTAAGTCTCTCCGAGTCTTGGGTTTTGTTTGGCCAACTAGATCTATGATTCTTGCAATGGGAGAAGTGCTTGGTTTTGGGTTCTTACCGTGTGGTGACCTTTCCCAGTGACAGTAGGGGCAGCAAGGCACACATCGTGTAGTTGTCATCAAGGGTAACAAGGTGGGCTTTGTCGTAGATATGAGATTGTCCATCTACATCATGTCATCTTGCTTAAGGGGTTACTCTGTTCTTTTGTACATAATACACTAGATGTATGCTGGATAGCGGTCGACGTGTGGAGTAACAGTAGTAGATGTAGAAAGTATCGATATACTTGTTTTGGACGTGATGCCTATAGATATAATCATTGCCATAGATGACGTCACGACTTTGCGCGGTTCTATCAATTGCTCGACCGTAATTTGTTCACCCACCGTCTACTTGCTTTCATGAGAGAAGCCACTAGTAAACACTACGGCCCCCGGGTCTATTCACATCTATCATTCCCACTTTCGCTTTCACTTTGCTTTGTTACTTTGTTGCTTTCAGTTCTCACTTGGTGAACAATCTATAAGGGATTGACAACCCCTTCATAGCGTTGGGAGCAAGGTTTTTGTGTTTGTGCAGGCACTTGAGTTACTCCTTCACTGGATCGATACCTTGGTTCTCAAACTGAGGGAAATATTTACCACCGCTGCGCTACATCACCCTTTCCGCTTCAAGGGAACACCAACACAAGGCTCCAAGGCCACGGGGGAAATCCTTTGCATATTTTCCTAGGAAGTCCCTTAAGGCATAGTCGTAGGAGAAGGATTCCTGGTGCCGTAGCACGTTTCTGGCGCCGTTGGAAGGTCTTTTGTTGCAGTAGCAGAAGTATTTCTGGCGCCGTTGCCGGGGAAGGTGATATCTATCCAAGTAGGTCTCACAAACTCATCTCTTGCATTTACCTTTTTTTGCCAGTTGCCTCTCGTTTTCCTCTCCCCCACTTCACATTTGCTGTTTTAATTTGCCTTTTTGCCTTTCTCCTTTGCCTTTTCCGTTTGCCTTTTCGTTCGCCCTTTTCTCTCGGTTGCTTTCTGTTCGCTTGTGTGCCATGTGCCTTCAATATGCTTGCATCTTCGCTTGCTGAAAATCTAGTGATATGGATCCTCATCCACTTGCTAATCTCTTTAAGAGATCCACTTATGCAGAACGAATTGCTAGTGAGTTGAGTGCACTTGACTATCTTTATGGAGTTTTGCTTGAGATGCGTGAATCTGAAAATCGTGATGAAGAAACTTATGAAGTGATTCACGAGGGCTCCTTGGATGAAAATCATGATTGCAATGGTTGCACTATAAATTCTATTAGTGACAATCATGCTAAAAATATGCAAAACCCTAAGCTTGGGGATGCTAGTTTAGCTATGACCACTACTTATTGCAATAATCATGATTGGGGTGATGATCTTTCTTATGATCTTGAAAATTTGTTTAAACCTCATGATGAATATGATATTTGCAATAATATTGAAAGTGGGTTTGGAGAAGTCATGACTTTAGTTGATGATAATCCCACTATTTTTGAAAAGCGTCAACTTTGCATGCATGTGGATCATGAAAAGAATATCCTATGGGATAGCTATATTGTTGAATTTGAATATGACCCCACATGTAATTGCTATGAGAGAGGAAAATATTGTGGTAGAAACTTTCATGTTACAAATTACCTCTCGTTATGTTGAGATTGCTATTGTCTCTTTCTTCTTCCTTGCATATGGTAACGATTGGTTGTCTTGACAATCTGTTGTCCTATAAAATGCCTATGCATAGAAAGTATGTTAGACTTAAATGTGATTTTCGCATGCTTTATGATGCTCTCGTTGTGCTTCAATTCTTGTCTTTTGTGAGAGCATCATTGAATGCCTAGCTAAGGGCGTTAAACAAAAGCGCTTGTTGGGAGGCAACCCAATGAATCTATCCTTTTTTCTTTCTGTTTTGTGTTTTCCACACTTTCATAATTCTGTTATGATTGTGATTTTTGTGTTTCTTTTTGCGTTTGTGCCAAGCAAAACCGTTATGATTAGTCTTGGGGATGATCGTTTGGTCATGCTGGAAAAAACAGAAACTTTCTGCTCACGAAAAGAATTTTCATTTTTTCTTTCTTTAAGAGCTTTTGAGATGATTCGTTTTTATGCTGATTGTTACGCAAATTCGTCAGACTGTAGTAATTTTTCAGAATTCTTGAAGTACTAGAAGTATACGAAATATACAGATTGCTACAGACTGGTGTGCTGTTAACGGATTCTGTTTTTGTTGTGTTGGTTGCTTATTTTGATGAAACTATGGATAGTATCGGGGGGTATTAGCCATGAAAGATTGAAAATACAATAACCCAACATCATCATAAGTATAATTTAAGTTTTCTACAGTATCTAAGGAAGTGGTGGTTTGCTTTCTTATACTAATGTTATCACGAGTTTCTGTTTAAGTTTCGTGTTGTGAAGTTTTCAAGTTTTGGCTGAAGTTCTTATGGACAAAGAGATAAAGAGTGGCAAGAGCTCAAGCTTGGGGATGCCCAAGGCACCCCAAGATATTCAAGGATGCCGTAAAATCCTAAGCTTGGGGATGCCCCGGGAAGGCATCCCCTCTCTCGTCTTCTATCCATCGGTAAAGTTACTTGGGGCTATATTTTTATTGACCACATGTTATGTGTTTTTGCTTGGAGCGTCTTGTATCGTAGGAGTCTTTTATTTTTGTTGTGTCACAATCATCCTTGCTGCACACCTAGAGATAGAGACATGCATTCACCGTGATTTTGTCGAGCTTCACTTATATCCTTTGGTAGCCAATTCAGCTCACATGTGCTTCACTTATACCTTTTGAGCTAGATACTTTTGCTCTATGTGCTTCACTTATATCTTTTAGAGCACAGCGGTGCCTGGCTTGGTAGTTGATCTATGCTTTGAAAGAAGTCTCAAAAGGGGTAGTTATCCAAAGGGATACGAAAACTTCCACCTTCATCTGCATTGAATAGTTAGAGAAGTTTGATTCATCTCAATTATTTTTGAGTTGTGGTTTTGGTAATATTGAAGTCATGCTAGTAAGGTGTTGTGGATCTAGAAATACTTGTGTTGAAGTTAGTGATTCCCGTAGCATGCACGTATGGTGAACCGCTATGTGATGAAGTCTGAGCATGATTAGTCTTTTGATTGTCATCCTTTGTGTGGCGGTCGGGATCGCGCGATGGTTTATACCTGCCAACCCTTCCCCTAGGAGTATGCGTTGAATGCTTTGTTTCGATTACTAATAAAACTTCTGCAACAAGTATATGAGTTCTTCATGACTAATGTTGAGTCCATGGTTTAGATGCACTTTCACCTTCCACCATCACTATCTTCTTAGTGCCGTGCAACTTTCGCCGGTGCACAAAACCCACCATTAGCCTCCCTCAAAACAACCACCATACCTACCTACTATGGCTTTTTCAAAGTCATTCTGAGATATATTGCCATGCAACTACCACCATGACATGTGCCACCACATCTACATTGCCATTGCATGATCGTAAGATAGCTAGCATAATGTTTCCATTAATGTCTATGCCATGCTAGATCATTGTCACGGTACACTACCGAAGGCATTCCATATAGAGTCATCGTTGCTCTAAGTTTTAAGTTGAAAGTGTGATGATCATCATTGATGGAGCATTGTCCCATGTGAGTAAATAAAAGAGGCCAAAGATGCCCACCAAAATATAAAAAAATAAAAAAAATAAAAAAAGAGGCCAAAGAGCCCACCAGAAATAATAATAATAAAAAGAGATAAAAAGAGAGAAGGGACAATGCTACCACCTTTCCACACTTGTGCATATTAAGCACCATGATCTTCATGATTGAGAGTCTCACGTTTTGTCACCACCATATAGCTAGTGGGAAATTTTCATTATATAACTTGGCTAGTATATTCCAATGATAGGCTTCCTCAAAATTGCCTTAGGTCTTCGTGAGCAAGCAAGTTGGATGCACACCCACTAGTTTCTTTAAGAGCTTTCACATACTCTTAGATCTAGTGCATCATTTGTATGGCAATCCCTACTCATTCACATTGATATCTATTGATGAGCATCTGCACAGCTCATTGATATGCCTAGTTAATGTGATCATCTTCTCCTTATTTTGTCTTGCAACCTCCACCACACTCCACACCACTTATAGTGCTAAAACCATGGCTCACGCTCATGTATTGCGTGAGAGTTGAAAATGTTTGAGAAAGTAAAGGTGTGAAACAATTGCTTGGCGAATACCGGGGTTGTGCATGATTTAAATTCGTTGTGCAATGATGATAGAGCATAGCCAGACTATATGCTTTTGTAGGGATAACTTTCTTTTGGCCTTGTTATTTTGAAAGTTCATGATTACCTTGCTAGTTTGCTTGAATCATTATTGTTTCCACGTCAATAGCAAACTATTGTTTTGAATCTAATGGATCTGAACATTCACGTCACGTAAGAGGAGTTACAAAGGACATCTATGCTAGGTAGCATGAAAGCATCAAAAATTCATTCTTTATCACTTCCCTACTCGAGGACGAGCAGGAGTTAAGCTTGGGGATGCTTGAGACGTCTCAAACGTATCTATAATTTTTGATGGTGTCATGCTGTTATCTTGTCATCTTTGGATGTTTTATGTACCTTTTATATCTTTTTTGGGACTAACTTATTAATTCAGTGCCAAGTGCCAGTTCCTGTTTTTTCCGTGTTTTTGGCTCTTTCCAGATCTGATTTTGGAACGGAGTCCAAACGGAATAAAATCCCCGAAATAAATTTTTCCCGAACGGAAGAAGATCAGGGGGCTTGAGGGCCAAGCCAGGAGGGCTACAGGGGGCCCACAGGCCCTCTATCCGCCACCAGGGGGTGGCGGCCGGCAGGCTTGTGGCCTCCCTGGCGCCCCCTGACCTAGCTCCTTCGCCTATATACCCTAAAATACAGAAAAAATCAAGGGATCCACGAAAGTACTTTTCCGCCACCGCAAGCTTCCGTTTCCGCGAGATCTCATCTGGAGACCCTTCCCGGTGCCCTGCCGGAGGGGACTTTGGAGTTGGAGGGCTTCTACATCAACATCATCGCCCCTCCAATGACTCGTGAGTAGTTCACTTCAGACCTACGGGTCTGTAGTTAGTAGCTAGATGGCTTCTTCTCTCTCTCGGATCTTCAATACAAAGATCTCCATGATCTTCATGGAGATCTATCCGATGTAATCCTCTTTGGCGGTGTGTTTGTCGAGATCCGATGAATTGTGGATTTATGATTAGATTACCTATGATATATATTCGAGTCTTTGCTGATTTCTTATATGCATGATGTGATATCCTTGTAAGTCTCTCAGAGTCTTGGGTTTTGTTTGGCCAACTAGATCTATGATTCTTGCAATGGGAGAAGTGCTTGGTTTTTGGTTCTTACCGTGTGGTGACCTTTCCCAGTGACAGTAGGGGCAGCAAGGCACACATCGTGTAGTTGCCATCAAGGGTAACAAGGTGGGCTTTGTCGTAGATATGAGATTGTCCATCTACATCATGTCATCTTGCTTAAGGCGTTACTCTGTTCTTTTGGACTTAATACACTAGATGCATGCTGGATAGCGGTTGACGTGTGGAGTAATAGTAGTAGATGCAGAAAGTATCGGTCTACTTGTTTCGGACGTGATGCCTATAGATATTATCATTGCCATAGATGACGTCACGACTTTGCATGGTTCTATCAATTGCTCGACAGTAATTTGTTCACCCACCGTCTACTTGCTTTCATGAGAGAAGCCACTAGTAAACACTACGGCCCCCGGGTGTATTCACATCTATCGTTCCCACTTTCGCTTTTACTTTTCTTTGTTACTTTGTTGCTTTCAGTTCTCACTTGGCGAACAATCTATAAGGGTTTGACAACCCCTTCATAGCGTTGGGAGCAAGCTTTTTGTGTTTGTGCAGGCACTTGAGATACTCCTTCACTGGATCGATACCTTGGTTCGCAAACTGAGGGAAATACTTACCACCGCTGCGCTACATCACCCTTTCCGCTTCGAGGGAACACCAACGCAAGGCTCCAAGGCCACGGGGGTAATCCTTTGCATATTTGCCTAGGAAGTCCCTTAAGGAGTAGCCGTAGCAGAAGGATTCCTCGCGCCGTAGGACGTTTATGGCGCCGTTGGAAGGTCTTTTGTTGCAGTAGCAGTGACTAATGGTTTCTCCACAAAATCTAACAAGCTATTACATGGATCACATGGCCAAGTCGAGCGTCATCCCCCAATGAAGAAAGGATCAGGTTGTCTTTTTAATGTACAAGTTATACCTTTGGAAGACTCAAGCCGCCTCCGAGTCACCTTGCCTTGAGCTCTCTCCAACTTCGATTTGTAAGTCGCCCAGTTTCCAGTTACACTTGGATAGGGCGACGAACTCATCTTCATCATCAAGGAAGAGGGATAGATCCATGTCAAGGTAAAAAGGATTCTTAGGCCGGCGAGGAACCAAGATAGCAATTTCGTACGAGGGGGGAGTCACCTTCTTGTTCGTCTCATCATATGCGGCTTGGTACTTATTCAAATCAAAGCCGGCTGCTAGCTGAGTCGCCGAGAAGCAGGATTCCTTGATAACTCAGTGGTAGTCCTCCTCGATGAACTCCGACCCGTCGTTCTTCAGTTCAGGGTAGTCAGCGGCTATTTCTTCTAGTATGAGCTCCGGAGCATAGGCTAAACACCGGCTTAGGGTGTTCAGGACTCCCTTCCGGGCGACTGATCTTTTCAGTTCCTCTATTTGAGGAGGCAACGTGGACAGATAGCTCAGCATGTTCTTGATGGATTTAACTGGCTCCTTGCTTTCCATCACCGCTTTAATTGTTAGCACGCCCCCGGTATATAGCTGCTCGGTGAAGGTATATATAGCCTTTCGCTTCAGCATGCAGTCATCTGGGAGATTGGCGGCTCGTGAACCTACACAGGACCCATCAGTATTTGATAGTTTTGGGAGATTAGATTTATTTCTTCAATAACCAAGGGTAAGTGCTTACCAAACATGGCTACAGTTATGTTGGAGATGTGCTTTTTCAAGCCAGAAAGCTCTTGCTCGGTGGCTTCCAGTTTTTCTTCGGCTTGCTCAGCACGCTTCACGAGGGCGGCTTGGTCAGCTTTGGTTTTCTTCTTCAGTTTGTGATGATCAGCTTTCATTTTCTCCAGTTCAGCTAGAATCAAGTGATATTTCCTCTCCGACTCAGATCGTGCATCTTGTTGTTCAGCTAGATTCTTTCTTAAGTCGGCTAAAGCCACTCAATTTGGGTAACACAATCGTGCAAAACAAAATTTGGGGAGACAAGTTTCAAAATTATTGCAAGCAATATTCCTGACACATGGGGGCTAATATACGATTTTATTCAAAATCATACAAAATTCAAGACCAGGCTCATCTTTCAAAAGATGGCCCGGCCCTTGGGGGCTACATGTTGAAGATTTAAACTATATTCAAGACCCGGCTCATCTTTCAAAAGATGACCCGACCCTTGGGGGCTACAGGTTGAAGATTTAAACTATATTCAAGACCCGACTCATCTTTCAAAAGATGACTCGACCCTTGGGGCTACAGGTTGAAGATTTAAACTATATTCAAGACCCGACTCATCTTTCAAAAGATGACCCAACCCTTGGGGGCTACAGGTTGAAGATTTAAATTATATTCAAGACCCGGCTCATCTTTGAAAAGATGACCCGGCCCTTGGGGGCTACAAGTTGAAGATTTAAACTATATTCAAGACCCGGATCATTTTTCAAAAGATGACCCGGCCCTTGGGGGCTACAGGTTGAAGATCTTAATTATACACAAGACCTGGCTCATCTTTCAAAAGATGACCCGACCCTTGGAAGGCTAATAGGTGGAAGAGAATACATAAACAGACGTACCTCATGCTTAACCTTCATAAGGCGAATCAAGCTTTTGTTCATTTCATAACTCGTCTCTAGGCGACTTGCGAAGCCAGAGCAGAGTTTGTCAAATTCCAGCTTCTCATACTGGGGGAGCTTGAACTTACTGACGTCCTGGTCGATGGAGGGATGCATTTCCTTTGAAGTGTGCTTGGATAGCACTGCCGCCGAAGGTGCGGAATAGCCAGTGCCGGTGATTATGACGGCATCCGGATCTTCAGTCGCCTTGAGAGGGCTCGGCGGGTTAACCTTGTTAGCAGTTTCCTTCAAAATGACGGGCGAGTTGATAACCCACAAGTATAGGGGATCGGAACAATTTTCTAGGGTAGAGTATTCGACCCAAATTTGTTGATTCGATACAAGGGGAAGCCATAGAATATTCTCAAGTATTAGCAGTTGAGTTTTCAATTCAACCACACCTGAAAGACTTAGTATCTGCAACAAAGTATCAGTAGCAGAGTAGTGTGATAGCAACAGTAGCCACGGTAACAGTAGCAGCAACAGAGTAACAGTAGCAGCAGTGGCAACAGTAGCAACAGAGTAACCGTAGCAGAAGTGACATCAGCAAAGTAACGTAGCAAGGACCAGTAGGAAAAACTCGTAGGCATTGGACCGGTGATGGATGATTATGGCGGATGGTATTCATCATGCAACAATTATAACATGGAGAGATAAGTAACTAGCTCTAGTTCGTCAATGTAATGTAGGCATGTATTCTGTATGTAGTCATACGTGCTTAGGGAAAAGAACTTGCATGACATCTATTGTCCATCCGTCCTGTGGCAGCGGGGTCCTAATGGAAACTACGGGATATTAAGGTTCTCCTTTTAATAAAGAACCAGACCAACGCATTAACACTTGGTGAATACATGAACTCCTCATACTATGGTCATCTTCGGGAGTGGTTCCGGCTATTGTCACTCCGGGGTTGCCGGGTCATAACACATAGTAGGTGACTACAACTTGCAAGATAGGATCAAGAACACACATATATTGGCGACAACATAATAGGTTCAGATCTGAAATCATGGCACTCGGGCCCTAGTGACAAGCATTAAGCATGGCAAAGTAGTGGCAACATCAATCTCAGAACATAGTGGATACTAGGGATCAATCCCCGTCAAAACTAACTCGATTACATGATAGATCTCATCCAACCCATCACCGTCCAGCAAGCCTACGATGAGATTACTCACGAACGGTGAAGAGCATCATGGAATTGGCAATGAAGGAAGGTTGGTGATGACGATGGCGACGATCTCCCCTCTCCGGAGCCCAGAACGGACTCCAGATCTGCCTTCTAGAGGAAGAACAGGAGGTGGCAGCGCCTCCATATCGTAAAACGCAATGAACTCTTCTCCCTGGATTTTTTTCCAGACGAAAGCGACTAAATAGAGTTGGAATTGGAGGCGGTGGAGCAACGTGGGCTCCACAAGCCTGCTAGGCGCGGCCAGGGGGGCGCGCCTGGTGGGCTTGTGGGCTCGACGCTCCACTTCTTCGGTTGATTCTTGCGCCTGTATTTCTTATATATTCCACAAAAAATCCTCATAAATTTCCAGGTCATTCCGATTACTTTTATTTTTGCGCAAAAACAATACCATGGCAATTCTGCCGAAAACAACGTTAGTCCGGGTTAGTTCCATTCAAATCATGCAAATTAGAGTCCAAAACAAGGGCAAAAGAGTTTGGAAAAGTAGATACGGCGAAGACGTATCAACTCCCCCAAGCTTAAAACCTTGCTTGTCCTCAAGCAATACAGTTGACAAACTGAAAGAGACAAAAGAAAAACTTTTACGAACTCTGTTTGATCTTGTTGTTGCAACTATGTCTAACTCATATCCAAAATTTCAGCAAGATCATAAGCAAACCACAAAAGCAAATGACATCTAGGTCTCACGGTAAACTCATATCAATGCCATAATCAACTAGCAAGCAATAATAATGAGTTTCAAACATCAACACTTCAATCAAAACAATCATGAAGCAGTATGAACAGATGGTATCTCGCTAGCTCTTTCTAAGACCGCAAAACATAAATGCAGAGCACCTTCAAAGACCAAGGGCTGACTAAGCATTGTAATTCATGGCAAAGAAGATTCAGTCACAGTCATACTCAACATTAGTCAAAAGTAAAGCATAAAAATGACAGAGGTGCTCTCTAATTGGTGCTTTTATAAGAAGAGGATGACTCAATAGAAACAAAAATAGACATGCCCTTCGCATAGGGAAGCATTGATTTGCAGAGGTGCGAGAGCTCAAGCTTTGAAGACAGAGATAATAATTTTGGGTGGCATGCTTTCATTGTCAATGCAATGACCAAGAGTTTTCACCATCTTCCATGCTACACATACTATAGGCGGTTCCCAAACAGAAAAGTAAAGTTTTGACTCCCCCACCACTGATCAATCACACTGCACGACTAGCCGAATACTCGGGTGCCGTCCATACCAACATCAATCCAGGGGGAGTTTTGTTTGCAATTATCTTTTCGATTTGAGCATGGAACTGGACATTCCAATTACCGGCCCCTTTCTCGTGAATGATAGTGAATAAACACATATCGAGGATAACACGCCTAGCACGGAAGATACTGATAGCCCCCTGTGACCACTTGAGTGGTTCGGGCATGCAAAACAGATTATTTCTTGAAGATTTAGACAGTGGCACATGCAAATTTACTTGGAACGGCAGGTAGATACAACATATTGGTAGGTATGGTGGACTCATATGGAACAACTTTGGGTTTATGGAAGTGGATGCACAAGTAGTATTCCCGCTTAGTACAAGTGAAGGATAGCAAAAGACTGGGAAGCGACCAACTAGAGAGCGACAACAGTCATCAAAATGCATTGAAATTAACCAACATTGAGTGCAAGCATGGGTAGGACATAAATCACCATGAACATGAATATCATAGAGGCTATGTTGATTTTGTTTCAACTACATGCATGAACATGTGCCAAGTCAAGCCACTTGAATCATTCAAAGGAGGATACCATCCTATCATACTACATCGTAATCATCTCAAGATTCATGTTGGCATCCAAGACAAACCATTATAAGCTCCTAGCTAATTAAGCATGGCATTAGAAACTATGATCTCTAAGTTGTTATTGCAAACATGTTTCTCTCACAACAAAGCTGAATCTGGAACAATGAGCTAGTCATATTTAGAAAAAAATAGATTGAGTTAATACCAGCTTTTCCAGGCTCAGTCACTTCATCATATATCGTCATTATTGCCTTTCACTTGCACGACCGAATGATGTGAACAATAATAAGAGTGCTCGTGCATTGGACTAAGCTGGAATCTACAAGCAAACACAAAGGAGAAGACAAAGTAATATGGCACTTTGACGGAAAATAGATATGCATGCGAGAGCCACTAAACATTGTAACCATGGTCTTCTACCTTGACCCAAAGAAAAAGAAAACTATTTACACGGGAAAGCTCCCAACAAGCAAAAGAAGAACGAGAAATCTTGTTGGGTTTTCTCAAACTAAACAAACACACTAGAAGAAAACGAAAAGGAAATAAACTAGGATGGATGATACAGTGGCAAAGTGTGAACACCGACTAACAAAGTGAAAGTGCGAACAAGAATATAAAGTCGGTAAGAAACACGTACTCCCCCAAGCTTAGGCTTTTGGCCTAAGTTGGTCTACTCCCATGGTGGGAAGTAACCGTCTCCGGGGTACTCCGGAGTGTACTGAGAGTGCCACTGGTGTGTGAGCTCCTCTGGCTCCCACTGATAAACTGGCGTATGGTACTCGACTGGTAGCTCGGGCACGGACACCTGTGGTGGTGCTATGCCCCAATATGCGTAGATGTCTGAGGGCATAATAATGTACCTGCCTAGATGAAGATTGAACAAAGAAGGAGCATGCAAGGTAATAGTCTCACGAGTACCCTGACAAAATACCAGGTTATAAATCATCCTCTTATTTATATCTTTATCAAGAAAGTCATGGCGAACCATGCTATCATAATCTAGATATCTCTCAGGAAGAAGAATCTCTTCTTCCTCGTCCAGTCTAATAGGTATCTCAAAATGTCTGGCAAGACAGGTAGCATAGATACCTCCATAGACAACACTTTAGAATGGTTCGTGTTCAACCGTTGAGCTACTATAACGCCCAAGCTATAAGTTTTATCATTATAAAGGGATTCGTGCAATACCGCAAGATCTGGGGACCTAAGGGCCCCAGCTTTCCCACGGCCAATCAAACATTTTCCCACGAATAATGAGAAGTACCGAAGCACGGGAAAATGTATGCTAGCAGCTCTAGCGCAAGACAGTCCTCTCTCCTCTCCTATAGCAATAGTATCTATGAAAGCCTCGAAGTCAAGTGGATGAGGTTCATGAATATCCCCAACATAAGGTAATTTGCAAACATTGCAAAAATCTTGAAGTGACATTCGCTAGGGGATATCATATAATTTGAACTCAACCATAGGAGGATTCTTCCTTGGATAGAAGTTAAAGCTTTGCACTAAAATATTAGTGAGGAGGAGGTATTGCGGACACTTATCTTCAACGAAGGCAGTAAGGCCTGCATTCTCTACCAAGTAGTAAAAGTCCTCATAAAGTCCGACGGCGCGTAAGAACACATCGCTTGGCCACTCGCACGCTCGAACTTCTGCAACTCGAGGACCGGATACTTGGGTTTCTTCTTCTCATGTTCATCATCCTTGGGGTCACGGCTTGAAGAGCCTCTTAAGAACCTCCTCATATTTTCCTTTTTCTAACTCTGAAAATTTCTGAAATTTTTAGTGATTCTAACGAAGAGTGAACAACACTCAACAAAACTCGTAGAAACTACTCCGACAAGTGCCTAGAGGCCATATCACGCATCAAAACTACTTGGGACCAGCTAAAATTAGAATGCAAAGCTCAAGAACATGGTCACCAAGGCAGCAAAAATACGCGATGTATAAGGCACTAGAGAAAAAACTAATTGGACAAATAGAGGAGTGATACGTCCATTTTGCATCATGTTTTCATGTTGATATTTATCGCTGCTTTGGCTGTTATTTCACTTTACGGTACAATTTTTATGCCTTTTCTCTCTTATTTTGCAAGGTTTACATGAAGAGGGAGAATGGCGGCAATTGGAATCCTGGCCTGAAAGTGGAGCAAAGTTGAGATACCTATTCTGCGCAACTCCAAACGCCATAAAAATCAACGAGGATTTTTTTTCTGGATTTATCAAAAATACTGGGCCGAAAAAGTGCTAGAGGGGCGCCAGGGGTTGGCCACAAGCCTGCACGACGCGACCACCCTCCCAGGCCGCGCCATGAGGGCTTGTGGGCAACCTGCTGGCCCACTGGCCCGCCTCTTTTGCTATATGAAGGGTTTCGTGCAGGAAAAAAAATCATAGAGGAGCTTTTTCGTGGTTTCGCCGCCGCCACTTGGCGGAACTTGAGCAGAACCAATCTAGAGCTCCGGCAGGACGATCCTGCCGGGGAAACTTCCCTCCCGGAGGGGGAAATCGTCGCCATCATCATCACCAACACTCCTCTCATTGGAGGGGACTCGTCACCATCAACATCTTCATCAGCACCATCTCATCTCCAAACCCTAGTTCATCACTTGTAACCAATCTCCGTCTCGCGACTCCGATTGGTACTTGTAAGGTTGCTAGTAGTGTTGATTACTCTTTGCAGTTGATGCTAGTTGGATTATTTGGTGGAAGAGTTTATGTTCAGATCCTTGATGCTACTCATCACCTCTCTGGTCATGAATATGATAATGCTTTGTGAGTAGTTACTTTTGTTCCTAAGGACACGGGATAAGTCATGCTAATAGTAGTCATGTGAATTTGGTATTCGTTCAGTAATTTGATATGTTGTATGTTGTTTTTCCTCTAGTGGTGTTGTGTGAACGTCGACTACATAACACTTCACCATTATTTGGGCCTAGAGGAAGGCATTGGGAAGTAGTAAGTAGATGATGGGTTGCTAGAGTGACAGAAGCTTAAACCCTAGTTTATGCGTTGCTTCGTAAGGGGCTGATTTGGATCCACTAGTTTAATGATATGGTTAGAGTTTGTCTTAATTCTTCTTTCATAGTTGTGGATGCTTGCGAGAGGAGTTAGTCATAAGTGGGATGCTTGTCCAAGTACGGGCAGTACCGAAGCGCCGGTCCACCCACATATCAAACTATCAAAGTAACGAACGCGAATCATATGAACATGATGAAACTAGCATGACAGAAATTCCCGTGTGTCCTCGGGAGCGTTTTTCCTACTATAAGACTTTGTCCAGGCTTGTCCCTTGCTACAAAAGGGATTGGGCCACTTTTCTGCACCGTTGCTACTTTTGTTATTTGTTGCTTGCCACGAATCATCTCACCACACAATCACTTGTTACCGACAATTTCAGTGCATGTAGATTTTACCTTGCTGAAAACCACTTGTCAGATCCTTCTGCTCCTCGTTGGGTTCGACACTCTTACGTATCAAAAGGACTACGATTGATCCCCTATACTTGTGGGTCATCAAGACTCTTTTCTGGCGCCGTTTCCAGGGAGTGAAGCGCCTCTGGTAAGTGGAACTTGGTAAGGAAACATTCATATAGTGTGCTGAAATTTATTGTCAGTTGTCACTATGGATACTAATCCTTTGAGGGGCTTGTTCGGGGTATCTTCACCTCGAACGGAAGCACAAATAGTTGGTCCTCAACCTGCTGCACCTACTGAAAATATTTTCTTTGAATTTCCTTCGGGTATGCTTGAGAAACTACTGGCTAATCCTTTTACAGGAGATGGAACATCACATCCAGACTTGCATCTAATCTATGTAGATGAAGTTTGTGGTTTATTTAAGCTTGCAGGTTTTCCCGAGGATGAGGTCAAGAAGAGGGTCTTTCCTTTATCGTTGAAGGATAAGGCGTTGACATGGTATAGGATATGTGATGATACTGGATCATGGGACTACAATCGGTTGAAATTGGAATTTCATCAAAAGTTTTATCCTATGCATTTAGTACATCGTGATCGGAATTATATTTATAATTTTTGGCTTCATGACAGAGAAAGCATCGCTCAAGCTTGGGGGAGGCTTAAATCAATGTTATATTCATGCCCCAATCATGAGCTCTCGAGAGAAATTATCATTCAGAACTTCTATGCTCGGCTTTCTCATGATGATCACACCATGCTTGACACTTCTTGTACCGGTTCTTTTATGAAGAGAGATATTAACTTCAAATGGAATTTATTGGAGAGAATTAAACGCAACTCTGAAGATTGGGAGCTTGAAGAAGGTAAGGAGTTAGGTACGAATTTCACGTTTGATTGCTTTAAATCCTTTGTTCAGACAAATACCTTTAGTGATTTTAGCGCTAAGTATGGACTTGACTCTGAGATAGTAGCTTCATTGTGTGAATCTTTTGCTGCTCATATTAATCTCCCCAAAGAGAAGTGGTTTAAATATCATCCTCCTTTTGAAGTCAATGTAGTTAAACCCACTCCAGTTGAAGAGAAAGTCATTGCCTATAATGATCCTGTTGTTCCCAGTGCTTACATTGAGAAACCACCTTTCCCTATTAGGATAAAGTATCATTCTAAAGCTTCAACTGTGATACGTAGAGGCTACATTACAACACCTACACCCCTGAGTAAATTAGAGTTGAACCTAGCAGTGCTATTATCAAAGATCTTCTGTTCGACGATGTTGAGGGACATAATATTCACCTCTATGAAGATGCTGCTAGAATTGCTAAACCTCACGTTAGAGACAAACATAGGCTTGTTGTTGGCATGCCTGTGGTTTCTGTTAAGATAGAAGATCATTGTTATCATGGATTATGTGACGTGGGTGCTAGTGTTAGTGCAATACCTCAATCCTTATACGATGAAATCAAAGATGAGATTGCACCTGTTGAGATAGAGCCCATTGATGTCACTATTCAGCTTGCCAATGGAGATACTATCTGCCCTGTGGGAATTGTTAGGGATGTTGAAGTCTTGTGTGGTAAAACGAAGTATCCTGCTGATTTCCTCGTTCTTGCTACCGCAGAAGATAGCTTTTGTACCATCATATGTGGTAGACCTTTTCTCAATACTGTCAATGCTCATATTGATTGTGAGAAGCAAACTGCCACTGTTGGCTTTGAAGGTGTGTCACATGAGTTCAATTTCTCTAAGTTTGGTAGACAACCTCATGAAAAGGAGTTGCCTAGTAAGGATGAAACTATTGCCTTAGCTTCTATTGTCGTGCCTCCTACTGATCCCTTAGAGCAATACTTGCTTGAGCACAAAAATGATATGCATATGGATGAAAGGGATGAGATAGATAGAGTTGTCTTAGAACAATATCCTATCCTTAATAATAACTTGCCTGTTGAAATGCTTGGGGATCCACCCCCACCAAAGGGTGATCCTGTGGTCGAACTTAAATAGTTGCCTGATACTCTTAAGTATGCCTATCCTGATGAAAAAGATATATATCCTGTTATAATTAGTGCTAGCCTCTCAGAGCATGAAGAAAAGAAGTTACTAAAAACTCTGAGGAAGCACCATGTTGCTATTGGATATACTCTTGATGATCTTAAGGGCATTAGTCCTACCCTATGCCAGCACAAGATTAAAACTGATCCTGATTTCAAACCAGTTGCTGATCATCAAATGAGATTAAATCCTAAGATGAAAGAAGTAGTGAGAAAAGAAATACTAAAGCTCCTGGAAGAGGGTATTATCTTTCCTGTTGCTCACAGCGATTGGGTGAGTCCGGTGCATTGCGTTCCTAAGAAGGGAGGCATTACCGTTGTCCTTAATGATAAGGATGAATTGATCCCACAGAGGATTATTACTGGCTATAGGATGGTGATCGATTTTAGGAAATTGAATAAAGCCACTAGGAAAGATCATTACCCTTTGTCTTTTATCGACCAAATGCTAGAAAGGCTGTCTAAACACACACACTTCTGCTTTCTAGATGGTTATTCTAGTTTCTCCCAAATACCAGTTGCACAATCTAATCAGGAGAAAACCACTTTCACCTACCCTTTCAGTACCTTTGCTTACAGACGTATGCCTTTTGGCTTATGTAATGCACCTGCCACTTTTCAAAGATGTATGATGACTATATTTTCTGACTTTTGTGAAAAGATTGTTGAGGTTTTCATGGATGACTTCTCCGTTTACGGGCCTTCCTTTGAGCAACCTTGATCCAGTCTTGCAGAGATGTAAAGACTTCAATCTTGTCTTGAATTGGGAGAAGTGCCACTTTATGGTTAATGAAGGCATCATCTTAGGACATAAAATTTCTAAAAGAGGTATTGAAGTCGATAAGGCTAAGGTTGATGCAATCGAGAAAATGGCATACCCCACATATATCAAAGGGATAAGAAGTTTCCTTGGTCATGCTGGTTTCTATAGAAGGTTCATTAAAGACTTCTCTAAGATTTCTAGGTTTCTTACCAATCTCTTGCAGAAGGATATTCCTTTTGTCTTTGACGATGACTGTGAGGAAGCCTTCGAAATACTTAAGAGGGCTTTGATAACTGCACCTATTGTTCAACCACCTGATTAGAACTTACCTTTTGAGATCATGTGTGATGCTAGTGATTATGCTGTTGGTGCTGTTCTAGGGCAAAGAGTCGATAAGAAGTTGAATGTTAATCACTACGCTAGTAAAACTCTAGACATTGCCCAAAGAAACTATGCCACTACGGAGAAGGAATTTTTAGCAGTCGTGTTTGCATTTGAAAAGTTCAGGTCTTACATAGTTGATTCCAAAGCCACTATTCACACTGATCATGCTGCTATTAAGTACCTCATGGAGAAGAAGAACGCTAAACCTAGACTTATCAGATGGGTTCTCTTGCTACAAGAATTTGATTTGCACATTGTCGACAGAAAGGGTGCTGATAATCCAGTAGCAGATAACTTTTCTAGGTTGGAGAACGTTCTTGATGACCCACAACCTACTGATGATAGCTTTCCCGATGAGCAATTGAGTGTTATCAATGCTTCACGTAGTGCACCGTGGTATGCTGATTATGCAAACTATATTGTTGCCAAATACATACCACCTAGTTTCACATACCAGCAAAAGAAGAAATTCTTCTTTGACTTGAGACACTACTTTTGGGATGATCCTCACCTTTATAAGGAAGGAGTAGATGGTGTTATTAGACGTTGTGTACCTGAACATGAAGAGGGACAGATCCTACAGAAGTGCCACTCCGAGGCCTACGAAGGACACCATGCGGGAGATAGAACTGCACACAAGGTATTGCAATCAGGTTTCTATTGGCCCACTCTCTTCAAGGATCCCCGTAAGTTTGTCTTGTCTTGTGACGATTGTCAAAGAATAGGTAATATTAGCAAACGTCAGGAAATGCCTATGAACTATTCACTTGTCATTGAACCATTTGATGTTTGGGGCTTTGATTATATGGGACCTTTTCCAAAATCCAACGGGTATACTCATATCCTAGTTGCTGTTGATTATGTCACTAAGTGGGTAGAAGCTATCCCCACTAGTAGTGCTGATCACAACACCTCTATCAGAATGCTGAAAGAAGTTATCTTCCCTAGATTTGGAGTCCCTAGATATCTAATGACCGACGGTGGTTCACACTTCATTCATGGTGCTTTCCGTAAAACGCTTGCTAAGTACGATGTCAAGCATAGAATTGCGTCTCCCTATCACCGTCAGTCGAGTGGTCAAGTAGAGCTAAGTAATAGAGAGATTAAACTAATTCTGCAAAATACCGTCAACATGTCTTGAAAGAATTGGTCTAAGAAGCTCGATGATGCACTGTGGGCTTATAGAACTGCCTATAAGAATCCCATGGGTATGTCTCCGTACAAAATGGTGTATGGGAAAGCATGTCACTTACCTCTTGAGCTAGAGCATAAAGCTTATTGGGCAATCAAAGAGCTCAACTTTGATTTCAAACTTGCCGGTGAGAAGAGGTTATTTGATATTAGCTCGCTTGATGAGTGAAGAACTCAAGCATATGAGAATGCCAAGCTGTTCAAAGAGAAGGTTAAAAGGTGGCATGATAAGAGCATACAAAAGCGTGAGTTCAATGTAGGTGATTATGTCTTGCTATATAACTCTCGTTTAAGATTCTTTGCAGGCAAGCTTCTCTCTAAATGGGAAGGTCCCTATGTGGTTGAGGAAGTATATCGTTCCGGTGCTATCAAGATCAACAACACGGAAGGTAATTGTCCGAGAGTGGTAAATGGGCAGAGAATCAAGCATTATATCTCAGGTACTCCCATAAATGTTGAAAGCAATATTATGAATACCATAACTCCGGAAGAATACCTAAGGGATATTTATCAGCCTATTTCAGACTTCGAAAACGAAGAGGTATGTGATTCGGTAAGAAAACAGAGTCCAAAACTTTTCCAGTAGGAAATTTTCTCCGTTTTGGAATATTTGAAAAAAATACAAAAATTGGAAGTAGTCCGGAAAGTGCACGAGGTGGCGATAATCCTGCACGGCGCGGGCCCACCCCCTGACCGCGCCGTGAGGGTTGTGGCCACGTCGTGTGCCTCCCGGACTCCGTTTTCGTGCGGGGTACTCCTTCTGGTCTGACAAAATCATTGTATATACTCCCGTTTGGTCTGACCCCTGCATCACGCAGATTTCCTCTGTTTTTCGTTTCGAGCCTGTTTTCTGCTGCAGATCTAGGTCGAGATGTCATCCCAGGAATCTGTGGGGGAGAACAACCTCCGTCAAATCTATGGAGAAGTTCATGCTGATATGAAAAGGATGGAGGTCATGGAGGCTAAGGAAAGGCGACCTAAAGAAACCAAGGGCAAAGCTAAGGAGAAGGATCAGGCATGGGAGGAAGTGCAATCTGTTCTCAACAAGGAAGAAGTTGAAGAAGTGGATTTCCTCCAACCCTACCTCCACCTACTGTCTCCATCTTTGATTGAACTCTTGAGGTTTTGTGAAACAACTCGTGCTCGCAATACATGTCTCACTCGTGAAGTTGTTTTGCCGGAAAAATGTATCGCAAATCTCCAAGGTATAAATCAAAGATTAATGGCCCTCTTGGAGTCAAAGATTGCAACAACTCCTCCACCTTCACCACCAAAGGAAGACAACTGAGCATTGGTATGGGCAATGCCCTTGGCTTGTGCCAAGCTTGGGGGAGTTGCCCCGGTATCGTATCACCATCATATCTTTTGCCTTTACCTTTGTTCTAGTTTTCTTTTTCAGTTTTCTTTTTCTCTAGTAGTTTAAAATCTTAGTGTTTTAGTCTTGAGTTGTGCTTTGTGTCACCCCCGATGTATTCGAGCTCGTGAGCCATATAATAAAGAGTGTCTTAGTTGAAGGGCTTTGCCTCTTGCCATGATCAAAAGAGTGAGAATAGAACAAAAGCATGAAAGATCATGTAATGATCTTATGAGAAGTGATGGCTTCACATATAAAAAGAATGAGGACTGAAACTTGTTGAGGGTAGGCAAACGTAGACCTTGGTCATGATTGCAATTAATAGGAAGTGATAAAGAAGGAGATGTTCACATATAAATATATCATCTCTAACACCATCTATGATTGTGAACACTCACTAAACTATTGCATGCCTAGAAGTAGATGTTGGACAAGGAAGACAACATAATGAATTGTGTTTGCTTGGCTCTGAACAATGTTATATGATTAGAGATCCCTTAGCATGTGACGATTGCTTCCACCTCATATTAGCCAAAACCTCCCGCACCAAGTGGAGATACTACTTGTGCATCCATAAACCTTGAAACTAGTTTTTCTATGAGTGTCCACCATACCTACCTATGGATTGAATAAGATCCCTCAAGTAAGTTGTTATCGGTGCAAGCAATAAAAATTGCTCTCTCATATGTATGATCTATTAGTGTGTGGAAAATAAGCTTTGTATGAACCTGTGACGAGGAAGACATAAAAGCGACAGACTGCATAATAAAGTTCTTTATCACAGGAGGCAATATAAAGTGACGTTCCTCCACACTAAGAGGACACGTATCCAAACCTCAAAAGTGCATGACAACCTCTGCTTCCCTCTGCAAAGGGCCTATCTTGTACCTTTACTTTTTGTCCCTGAAAGAGTCACGGTGATCTTCACCAATTCCTTATTTCGCTTTTATCTTGGCTAACGTCATATGCTTGGGAAAGATCTATATTCATATGTCAACTTGGAGGTAAGTATTCATGAATTATTATTGTTGACATTACCCTTGAGGTAAGAAGTTGGGAGGCAAAACTGTAAGCCCCTATCTTTCTCTGTGTCGAGCTGAAGCTTTGATCTCCTGAGTACCACGTGAGTTGTTGCAATTGTAGAGAATGAAAGAATGATTGAGTATGTGGATTTGCTTTACAAGCGCTTATTTGACTATTTCTGATGTTGTGATAAATTGCAATTGCTTCAATGACTAAAGGCTATCGGTTGTTACTTCTCGGTAAGGTTCTTGATCCATGCTTTACTTTGTGAAGGAATTATCACTTTAGCATGAGAGATTATATGTTGGTATTGCTGTTCTGATCTTGAACATGATGCATGCATGTTCGTATCTTGTTTTGTCGACACATCTCTCCCTAAACATGTGGACATATTTATTGAGCTAGGCTTTCGCTTGAGGACAAGCGAGGTCTAAGCTTGGGGGAGTTGATACGTCCATTTTGCATCATGTTTTCATGTTGATATTTATCGCTTCTTTGGCTGTTATTTCACTTCACGGTACAATTCTTATGCCCTTTCTCTCTTATTTTGCAAGGTTTACATGAAGAGGGAGAATGCCGGCAACTGGAATTCTGGCCTGAAAGTGGAGCAAAGTTGAGATACCTATTCTGCGCAACTCCAAACGCCGTAAAAATCAACGAGGATTTTTTTTCCGGATTTATCAAAAAACTGGGCCGAAGAAGTGCCAGAGGGGCGCGAGGGGTTGGCCACAAGCCTGCATGGTGCTGCCACCCCCCTGGGCCGCGCCATGAGGGCTTGTGGGCAACCTGCTGGCCCACTGGCCCCCCTCTTCTGCTATATGAAGGGTTTCGTCCAGGAAAAAATCAGAGAGGAGCTTTTTCGTGGTTTCGCCGCCGCCACGAGGCGGAACTTGAGGAGAACCAATCTAGAGCTCCGGCAGGACGATCCTGCCAGGGAAACTTCCCTCCCGGAGGGGGAAATCATCGCCATCGTCATCACCAACACTCCTCTCATCAAAGTGGACTCGTCACCATCAACATCTTCATCAGCACCATCTCATCTCCAAACCGTAGTTCATCACTTGTAACCAATCTCTGTCTCGCGACTCCGATTGGTACTTGTAAGGTTGCTAGTAGTGTTGATTACTCTTTGTAGTTGATGCTAGTTGGATTATTTGGTGGAAGAGTTTATGTTCAGATCCTTGATGCTACTCATTACCTCTCTGGTCATGAATATGATTATGCTTTGTGAGTAGTTACTTTTGTTCCTAAGGACATGGGATAAGTCATGCTAATAGTAGTCATGTGAATTTGGTATTCGTTCGGTAATTTGATATGTTGTATGTTGTTTTTCCTCTAGTGGTGTTATGTGAATGTCGACTACATAACACTTCACCATTATTTGGGCCTAGAGGAAGGCATTGAGAAGTAGTAAGTAGATGATGGGTTGCTAGAGTGACAGAAGCTTAAACCCTAGTTTATGCGTTGCTTCGTAAGGGGCTGATTTGGATCCACTAGTTTAATGCTATGGTTAGACTTTGTCTTAATTATTCTTTCCTAGTTGCGGATGCTTGCGAGAGGGGTTAATCATAAGTGGGATGCTTGTCCAAGTAAGGGCAGTACCCAAGCGCCGGTCCACCCACATATAAAACTATCAAAGTAACGAACGCGAATCATATGAACATGATGAAACTAGCATGACAGAAATTCCTGTGTGTCCTCGGGAGCGTTTTTCCTCCTATAAGACTTTGTCCAGGCTTGTCCCTTGCTACAAAAGGGATTGGGCCACTTTGCTGCACCGTTTCTACTTTTTTTACTTGTTGCTTGCTACGAATCATCTCACCACACAATCAGTTGTTACCGACAATTTCAGTGCGTGCAGATTTTACCTTGCTGAAAACCACTTGTCAGATCCTTTTGCTCCTCGTTGGGTTCAACACTCTTACTTACTGAAAGGACTACGATTGATCCCCTATACTTGTGTGTCATCGAGACTCTTTTCTGGCACCGTTGCCGGGGAGTGAAGCTCCTCTGGTAAGTGGAACTTGGTAAGGAAACATTCATATAGTGTGCTGAAATTTATTGTCACTTGTCACTATGGATACTAATCCTTTGAGGAGCTTGTTTGGGGTATCTTCACCTCGAACGGAAGCACAAATAGTTGCTCCTCAACCTGCTGCACCTATTGAAAATATTTGCTTTGAATTTCCTTCGGGTATGCTTGAGAAACTGATGGCTAATCCTTTTACACGAGATGGAAGCAGATGGGAGCTAGAATAAGTGGAGGGGGTACACATGGGCCCCACAAGCCTGGTAGGCGTGACCAGGGGGGTGCCCGCGCCTCCAAGGCTTGTGGCCCACTGGTGAAGCCCCCTAACTAGCTCTCTGTCTCGAAAAATTTCAAAAATTCCAGAAAAAATCATACTTGATTTTCACGGCATTCGGAGAACTTTTATTTTCGGGGTACTTTTCTACGGGACGCAAAAAAGCAGAAAACAGGAAAATCTAAAGCTAAATCTATCATTTTCTTCTAAGCAACCGAAGGTGAAATCTTGGAACAGAGGTTTGTGACTCTTCGATTCATCCATCTCATGGTCATCGAAAGAAATCCGTCAATGAGGTTGATCAAGTCTCCACTAGGTTACCTCAATGGGGATGTGCATATCCCCAACAAGCAAATCATACTTCATCTTGACAGTAGGTATAGGGATTTCGAAGCTCCCAATAAGAATCGATGAAGTTTTTATCGATAGCATTAATGCAATGTACTCGATATTGTTTCTTCGGAAAGTGCACCGTATGATCATTTCCGTTGACATGGAAAGTGACATTGCCTTTGTTGCAATCAATAACAGCCCCTGCAGTGTTTAAAAAGGGTCTTCCGAGGATGACCGCTATGGCATCGTCCTCGGGAATATCCAGAATAACAAGGTCCGTTAAGATAGTAACATTCGCAACCACAACAGGCACATCCTCGCAAATGCCGATAGGGAAAGTGGTTGATTTGTCGGCCATGTGCAGAGAGATTTCAGTGGGTGTCAACTTATCCAGTTCAAGCCTATGATAAAGAGAGAGAGGCATAACACTAACACCGGCTCCAAGGTCGCATAAAGCAGTTCTAACGTAGTTTCCTTTAATGGAGCAAGGTATAGTGGGCACTCCGGGATCACCTAGTTTCTTAGGAGTTCCACCCTTGAAGGTATAATTAGCGAGCATGGTGGAAATTTCAACCTCAGGTATCCTCCTCTTATTAGTCACAATATCCTTCATGTACTTAGCATACGGAGACATTTTGAGCATATCTGTCAAACGCATCTGCAGAAAGACAGGTCTAATCATTTCAACAAATCGCTCGAAATCCTCATCATCCTTTTTGTTGGATGGTTTGGGAGGAAAGGGCATGGGTTTCTGAACCCATGGTTCCCTTTCTTTACCATGCTTCCTAGCAATGAAGTCGTTCTTATCGTATCTCTTATTCTTAGGCTGTGGGTTATCAAGATCAACAGGTCCAATCTCCACATCCTTATCATTGCAAGGTTGTGCATCAACATGAACATCACTATCGATATTATCATTAGGCTCATGTTCATCACCAGATTGCGTTTCAGCATTAGAAAGAGAGACATCGTTTGGACTCTCAGGTGTAGCAGCAATAGGGTTGCTAGTGCTAACTCCTTGAGAATCTTGTTCAATTCTCTTAGGATGGCCCTCACGATACAAAGGTTCCTGTGTCATTCTACCGCCTCTAGTAACGAATCTGATAGAATTGTCATTCAACTCGTTGAGCAAGTCATTTTGAGCCTTAAGTACTTCTTCTACTTGAGTGGTGACCATAGAGGCATGTTTACTCAACAACTTAAGATCATTGACGTTTCTGTCCACACAAGCACTTAAATGACTAAGCATACGAGCATTCTGTTCCAATTGTCTGCTAACATAATCATTGAAACTCTGTTGTTTGGCAACAAAGTTATCAAATTCATCTAGGCATAAGCTAGCAGGTTTATCAAAAGGAATATCACTCTCATCGAATCTACGAAGAGAACTTACCTCTACTACCTGTATCGGGTTATCAAGACCATGGATCTCTTCGATAGGTGGTAGATTTTTGACATCTTCAGATTTAATGCCTTTCTCTTTCATAGATTTCTTAGCTTCTTGCATATCTTCAGGACTGAGGAATAGGATACCTCTTTTCTTCGGAGTTGGCTTTGGAGGTGGTTCGGGAATAGTCCAAGCATTCTCATTGCACAAGATATTATTCAATAGGATCTCAGCTTGTTCTAGAGTTCGTTCCCTAAAAACACAACCGACACAACTATCTAGGCGGTCCTTAGAAGCATCGGTTATTCCATTATAGAAGATATCAAGTATTTCATTCTTCTCAAGAGGGTGATCAGGCAAAGCATTCAGTAGCTGGACAAGCCTCCCCCAAGCTTGTGGGAGACTCTCTTCTTCAACTTGCGCAAAGTTGTATATTTCCTGCAAGGTAGCTTGCTTCTTATGGGCAGGGAAATATTTCTCAAAGAAGTAGTAGATCATATCCTAGGGGCTACGCACACAACCAGGAGAAAGAGAAGTGAACCAAGTCTTAGCATCATCCTTTAGCGAGAAAGGAAACAACTTAAGGATATAGTAGTGGCGGATCTTTTCCTCACTCATGAATAGGGTGGCTATATCATGCAGTTTGGTAAGATGTGCTACAACCGTTTCAGACTCATAACCATGAAAAGGATCAGATTCGACCAGAGTGATTAACTCAGGGTCGACAGAGAATTCATAATCCTTATCGGTCACAAAGATAGGCGAAGTAGCAAATTTTGGGTCATATTTCATCCTAGAGTTCAAAGATTTTTCTTTCCACTTGCGCAGTAAACTCTCACCATCATAGCTATCCTTACAAGCAAGAAAGTCCTCAGCTATCTCTCCCTCCATAACATAACCCTCGGGCATATCAGGCAATTCATATCTAGGAGAGCTAGTTCTAATAGGTGAAATAACAGGTTCTACTTCAATAATCTCAGCAGTTTTAGAAGTATCATCACATATAGTAGCAACTCTAGCAATTTGTGCATCAAGGAATGCACCTAGTGGCAAAGCAGTATCAAGCATAACATCATCACAAGCATCATGGACAGAAGAAGTAGCATCATCAAGCACATGCGACACATCAAAATTTCTAGCAGGAGGTGGTGTCGCAAACTTACTCATAACTGAAGGTGAATCAAGTGCAGAGCTAGATGGCAATTCCTTACCTGTCCTCGTAGTTGAGGGCAAGACTTTAGTTATTGGATCTTTCGGATTCCTCATAGTGATCAGCAGACGTAAATCCCAAATGACTCAGAGAATATAGCTATGGTTCCCCGGCAACGACGCCCGAAAAAGGGTCTTGATAACCCACAAGTATAGGGGATCGCAACAGTTTTCGAGGGTAGAGTATTCGACCCAAATTTGTTGATTCGACAAAAGGGGAAGCCAAAGAATATTCTCAAGTATTAGTAGTTGAGTTGTCAATTCAACCACACCTGAAAGACTTAGTATCTGCAGCAAAGTATCAGTAGCAGAGTAGTGTGATAGCAATAGTAGCAACGGTAACAGTAGCAGCAGCAGAGTAACAGTAGCAGCAGTGACAACAGTAGCAACAGAGTAACGGTAGCAGCAGTGACAACAGCAAAGTAACGTAGCAAGGACCAGTAGGAAAAACTCGTAGGCATTGGATCGGTGATGGATGATTATGCCGGATGGTATTCATCATGCAACAGTTATAACACAAAGAGATAAGTAACTAGCTCCAGTTCGTCAATGTAATGTAGGCATGTATTTCGTATGTAGTCATACGTGCTTAGGGAAAAGAACTTGCATGACATCTATTGTCCATCCCTCCCATGGCAGCGGGGTCCTAATGGAAACTACGGGATATTAAGGTTCTCCTTCTAATAAAGAACCGGACCAACGCATTAACACTTGGTGAATACATGAACTCCTCATACTATGGTCATCTCCGGGAGTGATTCCGGCTATTGTCACTCCGGGGTTGCCGGGTCATAACACATAGTAGGTGACTACAACTTGCAAGATAGGATCAAGAACACATATATATTGGCGACAACATAATAGGCTCAGATCTGAAATCATGGCACTCGGGCCCTAGTGACAAGCATTAAGCATGGCAAAGTAGTAGCAACATCAATCTCAGAACATAGTGGATACTAGGGATCAATCCCCGTCAAAACTAACTCGATTACATGATAGATCTCATCCAACCCATCACCGTCCAGCAAGCCTACGATGAGATTACTCATGAACGGTGAAGAGCATCATGGAATTGGCGATGAAGAAAGGTTGTTGATGACGACGGCG